>NC_137275.1:51160000-51680000 GCF_054371585.1 Giraffa tippelskirchi
AAAGTTGAGCAAAATCAGTTAGATATTTATAATAAGATAATTTAGATAACATGTAACTTTTTATCATGTAACTTTGAGCCATTTTATTACGGGTTCTGATTATGATATTGATATGAGACATTTTATTAAGGGTCTGCTAAAGCAAGAGTTTTAAATTACTGGCTTGAAGAATATTTTGTACTTCCCTAAGTCTACAGAAATGCCCAGAAATAATCTCATGAAATTCTCAGAAACCCCTTTGGCTTGATGACCTAGATCCAGATTCTTCTAGCATCTCTTTTGTTTAATTTCTATTGGAGTACAGTTTTTTTACAATGTTGTGTTAGTTTTTGCTGTACAGCAAAGTGAATCAGTTATTTATATAATATATCCACTCTTTTTTTGGATTCTTTCCCATAAAGGCCATGAGAGAGTAGTGAGTAGCGTTCCCTGTGCTATATGGTAGATCCTTATTAGTTACCTGTTTTATAAATAGTAATATATATATATATATATATGTCAATTCCAATTTCCCAATTTATCCCCCAGCATCTCTTTTATACTTTTGGTTTACCATGAAGTAACTAGTTCAAAATATATCTGTTAAAACTGGAAACCTCTAAAAATGTGAGCTAAGAACTAGGGAATCTCCCATGTGACCTATTTTTAGCTCCCAATGTCTAATTAACTTCTTTTAAAATGTAGTATAATGGGTTTATGTTATGTTAAGGAGTGTGATGATTATAGTATTCAAATCCCCCATAGCATTCTAACTCTGTGAATCTCTGAAAATACTTCAGGTGACCCAGAATATGTTTTAATGGATATTATCTAGCTTTCTGTAAAAGATAGAGAGAAAGTGAAGACTGTTTCATTGAGATAGCTCAAGATTGCACTACCCTCCTTTGTCAAGTCTGGTTGGGTGGAAGGAACCATAATTTCTCAAGCCATTAGCTCTGTAGGTGCCCAGATGATCTTTCTTGAGTCTCACATGATATACTTGTAACCTTGACCTCTCCTCCTTCTAGCACCTCCTAGGACAATTGTGGGATCTGTCCTGGGAGGCAGCGCTGGATCTTAAATTTGTTCTTACTGTTTCTTCTCCTCTTTTCTACTGTCTGGATTCCATGGGAAATAAAAAGGGGCGGAGAGGAAAATTACTCTATATTTATGGAATCAACAGGAATGATGGTTAAATATGTATGTGAGGAATTTGGAGAAATAAATTTCCTTTACTCGGAGTCAAAAGGCTTCCAGTCTTCCCAAATTTAACTCCTGAGAAACCCTGCCTGCCTCTCCTTCTGATCATCTGGGCACAGTTGTTTTTCAGTTTCTGCTTCTGTTGACATTCACATTTAGCCTGATGAGGAGTCAGTACCCGACATATGGGAAGCCGAGTATGGATCCCAAAGAAAAACACAGGTTTCTGACTATGTGAAAAAGAAGCTCTGCTGCCCCTGCAGGGTTCTATGCATGGCTGATAGAGTCATAAGGAAACACTAGCTTATGTTTGGACTAAAGATTTTACAGGAACAATCACATTTACACCTGAAAACATTAGTAGGCAGATACCATTATGCCCGGGCTTCCCTTGTGGCTCAGCTGATAAAGAAACCTGGAGACCCAGGTTCGATCCCTTTGTTGGGAAGATCCCCTGGAGAAGGGAAAGGCTACCCACTGCAGTATTCTGGCTTGGAGAATTCTATGGACTGTATAGTCCATGGGGTCACAAAGAGTTGGACATGACTGAGCGACTTTCACTTCACCATTATGCCCAGTCTTGAAAGTAAACTTGACCTCTAGTGCTAAGCAAACTCTGGAGGATGTGTGTAAGTCATTGGATTCTGGAGTCTAAGCAAATAAAATTTTCTGGAACCTCAGTTTCCAGTGACACTTGTAAAACAAGGGTAATAATAATACCCATCTCTAGGGTGTTGTGGGGGTTAAACAAAACAATACCTTTTAAATACAATGCCTAGCATTTAATAAGCACATAAGAACTATGAACCATTCTCATGATCATCATTATTATTTCTTTTAACATCTTTATTCCCAGGGGTAGAGGGAGTTTCGTTTTGCCAAGTGCTATAAGAGGTGATTTTAAATAGCCATCCTCTTCACTACTTAAATTTCTCTGCTTAATTTGGAGATATGAACTTAAGCCAGGCTAGGTTTGATTATGGATACCAGTGTTTCCTCTCACCCATATATTTTGCAGAAAATGAATTGTTAACCACATTTGATATTAACAAGCATAAGAATATATATTTTTCAACACCATGGTAAAAGAAAGCCCTTTATGGGATTGCACATTTTTTTCTAGCTAAATTTGGTTTTATAACACCATGTAAGCTTCAAATATAACTTATAAGCATTCATGACATAAATGGTGAAGTTGTCATCTGTACCCTTTAAAGCTCATCTTACATGTATTATGCAGACAAACCTTACTGTTTGGGAAACCAATCACTGTTGAATGGCTTCTGAAAGAAATCCAGAATAAGCAAGTTATTGACTTGGCTCCAGAAAAAGAAGGGGAAAAAGGAGAATTGAGGCTACTTCAGGTTTTGTCTTGATATGTCCCATGAGTCTAATACAATACATTTTGTATTGCTTTGAAAAATAGTTCAGGCAGGTTTTAAACCACAGTGAATTTTCTTCCACTGCCAGCTTTGGACCTTTAGGATTGTGAATTCTCTGTTACCATTAGCAAAGTTGTTTCAGCTTTTTGGCTTGAAAATGTTTAAGAGCTCAGTTTAACTTTTAAGGTGTTAATATGTCCCTATCAGAAGCAAAGATATGTTTTTGTAATGTCCCATTGCAGGATGATTGTTCAAATACTGTCTGGCACACAGCTTGCTTCAAGTAGCGCTCAGTGAAGAAAGCGAACTTTGTTACATTTGAGAGAAATGGGTTAGTAAAAAAAAAAAAAAAATGTAAACATTACAAAAAATGAAAATAACATATGAACAAATAATCTGTTCTCTTTTCCTCTGATTTAAGATAGTGTCTGCCACAAACCAAAGTTTGTGGTTGAAAAAGTTCCATCAAGTCCATTGTTTGCTCTCAGAAAAACTAAATGTGTCCCCTTTTCTTAAACAAAATTCAGTAATCTTGGCTTGTGTGCAGAACCCAAAGTGAAGTTGTTCACAAATTCATAGTATTTCTGTTTTGAGAAATTCTTCCTCCCACAAGCTTGAATAGTCTTTATCCTTCTTTTTTTTTTTTTTTTTTGGCTAAACATCTGAGCTCTTTCAAGAGCTCTCTGAGACCTAGAATTACTGATAAATGCTTTCTAACCAGTCTACTCTCTTGCCATCTCCTCACAGCTTGTGGGCAGTTTTGAGGGGAACAGACTGCTGTGCCTTGGGACTTTTTTGCATCTTTGCCACCCATATCTTTTGATGAGTTATAAAACTGACAGTTTGCAGGAAGCTATGTCCCAGGTGTGTCTGTATGCATTCGCCTCTGTTCCTTTTTTCATTTTAACTTTTTTATTGGCATAAAGTTGCTTTTTGCCTCCATTCCTACATGAATGATGTTTGTCTCAATTACAGATGGAAACCATGAGTTCACAAGATTAGCAAATGTGGGATCCTGAATTTTGACCTAGATGACTTTAATCCGAAAATTGTTTTTCCTTTTGTTTTTAAACAACCTTTCCTTCTCCAGAAATAACAGGGCCTTAGTCCCAGAAAAAAGCCTTCTGGGAGCACCCCCCACCCCCCCCAGATTTTCCGATTTGTCTCTGCCTCCCTTCCTACTCACCACCAGGGCTCCAGAGCAGCTGGAAAAGGACTACTCTTCTGGGAATTGGTGGTGTTGGGTATCTTGTATTTATGAAATTTACGAAAGACCCTATATTCCATTTTACTATGACAGTTGTATAGAGATTTTTTTTTTGAATGGATGTTGAAAATAATGAGAATAGTGTGCCTTTGGAATTTGCAGTGAGAAAACACAGTAGATAATGATTCCTCTGTATTCCCTACATGAATCAATTCAAATCGTTAGGAAAATGGACCCAACCTTAGCTTTCTTTGTGGTTCTTGGTAAGAATTTCTCACAGATACCAGTTGTTACTTTCTCCAAACCATTGATTTGGTAATTTGCTTATTTTCAAAAAAATAGTTGTATATTCTGAGCAATCTCTTCTGGCTGAATTGAAGACCATATGACAGACTGGATGTCTGCCCACCCAGTTCCTCCAGGACACTTCCTCCTGCACTTGAGTCACTGCAGCCGCTGGAGAATATTTAATACCAAACTCAAAATAAGTGTTTAGGAGGCTTTCAGTGGTGGTTTCAAATAATTACTATGAGGGCTTTGGTAAAAGCCTTTATCCACAAAACTATTTACATTATATAATTATACCCCCTGCCTCACTCTTCCTTCCTTTCCCGGGGTTTGTCTTTCTTTGCTTGGTGCCTCCATCCTACACTGCAAGACAGACTTGGACCCAGATTAGACACTTCTCAGCCTTTCTCTCTAGGGTACCCCAAACCAGACTAGATGCCTCACAAGGAGTTATTTGCCTGATGGAACCTATCATAACCCCAAATCCCAAACCTCCGCCCAGGGGCCAAGAGGAATTTACCCAGCTCTACAACTTCCTCTTCCTACCATCTTCCATCCCATAACCTTTGACCTGTTTCACATGGCATGACCCTACTGGGAGATTGGACCATTTCCTCAATTACAGTGTTTTATATCTATACCTGCCCTGGAAAGCTCATATCTACATATCAGCAAAGCATGAGCAAGATTTTTTTGTTTCCCTTTCCATTATGTTTAGCAATATGTATTGATTAAATTCATTCACTTGACTGTTTCCCACTAAGCTGTTTTAGAAGACCTTTTTGACCATATGTTTTTTTAATTAATTTATTTGTTTTAATTGGAGGCTAATTAAAAAAACTTAAAAAAAAACTTTACAATATTATGGTGGTTTTTGCCATACATCAACATGAATCAGCCATGGGTGTACATATGTCCCCCCATCCTGAACCCCCCTCCCACCTCCCTCCCCATCCCACCCCTCTGGGTTGTCCCAGAGAACCAGCTTTGAGCGCCCTGCCTCATGCATCAAACTTGCACTAGTCATCTGTTTTACATATGGTAATATACATGTTTCAGTGCTATTCTCTCAAATCATCCCACCCACCCCTTTTCCCACATAGTCTATGATTTCACCTTCTGTCTGCCTTTACCCATTTTGGAAAAATTATTTTATGTTGGTTTGATTCTATATAAATATGTTTTTTGAAGGTTATGTTCTAATATAGCCTAGGAGTTTAGAAACACCAGATTTTTTGGTCAGAAACTATCCAAGAGAGCTAGTGATCCTGACTGGGATGAATACTAAATGGACCAGTTGTATATACATATAATTCCTCTTTACTCTCAGGTATATGATCTTTACAACGTACAGATCAGTACAACGTACAGCCTGCAGTAAAGGAGTAGTTGATATATGTGTTGCATGGGGGTATATGTAATGTCCTGTGGTTCTCTGAATCAATAACACATTGTCAAAAAATAATACCCAATGATTTATCCACATTGTTCTTATGGGAGTCATAACTTACTCTTTAAGAACATGCTAACATTGTCCATACTTGATATGGTCATAATGTATTATTAAGAATGTCCTTGAAATATTTTGTTAATTTGTAACTTCAGGGTGTGAATGCTGAGAGTATAAAAACAGAGAAAGAATGAAACATTATTTGGCCATAAATTTATAAACACCTCATGTCTTAAATGGTGATGAGATAGGGCCACAAACCACCAAAACAGTTAATGAAATATGTTAGGTTAAGATTCTTATATATATCCTCTTATTTGACATGTTATGTTAATTGATAGTAGCTTTTAAAACTAAGTAGGTCAACTAAGGTTTCCCCCTGCCAGCGAATATTTATAAATCTGGTTTAAAAAATAATCAGTACCTAAGAAGTTAAGGTGATGGTGTTATTGCTGAAAAATATGCCAGCAAAGTGTGTCCTCACTTTTTTCTTTAGCGTTATTTTCAACCTACTATTTCTGAGGGTCTCATTTACATATAATGCTATTTACTCTGCATATATATATAACTTTATATTCTCTATGGGAGCTTAAAGTCTAACATATATTGAAGTGGTCATCTGCAAAAAACATAGATAGTAAGAGAGAAATGCCAATCAGTTTGTAACTTTCAATTTATTTTCTGCTCAAGAGTTATATCAGGTTAGAGACAGAAATTTAGAGATAAAGAAAAATAGTCCAAGTTAACTTTATAAATATTTGTCCTCCTACTCTCTACCAAGAGCCACATACCATATGGGAAGGGATAATGCTATCTTTTCTATGATTGAGGGAAGACAAGTTTCCAGATAGTTTTTACATAAAAGAAGTAGTAGCTAGTAGAGTTGAGTGTTAGTAATCAAAAAGTAGATTGAAATAAAATTGCTGTTAGAAGATTTCAAAAGAAAACTGAAAATCATCTCAGTAATATACCACTTGGTTTGCACTGATGTTATGCGGTGATTGACAAGTTGCAGAGCATTCATTCTTCATCATGTGTTGATAATCCTGTTAGATCTGATGTCAGAGGAAGGAAAGGAACTAGTCTTTCTCAGATGTCACCTCTGAGCCAAGCACTGGGCAGGACACCTGAGTTAGCACATCTTGTCACAACAATAACCCTATGAAAGAGATATTAACCCAATCTTATGGAAAAAAAAAAAAATGACTCAGAGAAGTAACTTGCCTAAAGTGGGAGAGCAACAATTCAATCCAAGCCATTCTGATACCATATCATTGCCTTCTGCATGCCTGCGTGCTAGGTCTTTTCAGTCATGTCTCTTTGCGACCCTGTGGAGCGTAGCCCTCCAGGCTCTTCCATCCGTGGGATTCTCCAGGCAAGAATACTGGAGTGGGTTTCCATGCCCTCCTCCAGGGTCTCTTCCCAACCCAGGGATCAAACCTATGTCTCTTATGTCTCCTACATTGGCAGTTGGGCTCTTTACCACTGGCGCTACCTGGGAAGCCCCTGATTGCCTTCTAGAGTTAGTCAAATGAAAAAATAAATAAGGAGGTAGATTGGAATATACACGTACTCCTGGCAAAAAGTTTATTGATATGCCATGAAATGAACTTACCTGTGACATGTGATGTGGGATATAATCCTTTCTAGAACATATGTAGCCACCTGATCTAAAAGTATTTTGGAGTTCTTAGTATTTTTACTTAAGTTAGTAGTTGAAACTATTCCTTATTTTTCATTTAGATTTTTTCCTTTCACATCATTAAGGAACTTTTTTTCAAAATAAATATTTTCTTTCCAAGGAAGATGAAAAATGTTTGATTACCTTGTTTTCACCTTATACTCTGCAACTACCAAAAGTTGAGGAATACCTTGAGTTCTGAGCCACAGCATATGTTTCGTCTTCTGAAACTTAAGTTCTTTGCAGTGTGGCTCCATTGTTTGCTTCAATGTTATCAATGCCCAGAAGCACCATCTGAACCCTCGTGGCCATTCTTGACTTTCTAACTAAAGAAGCCCCGTTTTTTATGGTTACACATTTGTCGTATGTTGATGGCTGCCTTCTCTATGCTGATTGATGACTTGTGCACATCAGCTAACAAGTTCTAAAAAAGTTATTTCACAGTGACTCAACCTCTGGTAAATTGTCTTATTTCATCAGAGTCCCCATCTTTGCTCAAAAAGATACTTTCCTGTAATATTGTGTTGACTTTTGCCCTTTTGGTGGAAAGTAAGTGAAAACCAAAACCAGAGGTGCTAATACTAAAGTGAAAAGCATAGGCTTCATAAACTTATCAAACCATTCCGACAAAGGTCAAAGTTGTGTGTCTTCCAAAAGTAATTCAACATTAGCCAAAATTCTATGCTTATTCATTTAACTGGTGGTGAATTTATGATAAAATTATGATAAACATAAGTTTACCATTTGACTTGCACACATTTAACAGATTCCCAGGAATAATACAGGTGCTGAGTTCTTATTTGTATTCAGACCCACACACCAACATATAGTTTGAACTTAATAAGTATATGTATATACTTTCTTCTTTTAACTTTTGCTGTTTGGCTTAGCCTTGCTGATGACACCCTCTGGGATAAGATGAGTGATCACACATTTGCTTCTGTCGCTGTAAGTCACTGCAGCCTTGGAGCAGGGTGTGGGAGCCATGACATTTAGGTGTTGCATCTTAGACTGTGTGTAATCTTCACCTCATTTCTGCTGGTTAGACTGGAATAGAGTAGTCTTCTAGTCAAAGACAAGAGGCTTTCATTTTTCTCTGCTTAGGGATGTTGCCACATTCTCTACTAGGGTGTTCTCTGGATATGTTCCTAAGTAAGACTAACTGTCCTATTAACCCCTGAAAGGAATCAGAAAGAAAATCCAAAAGCCAGAAGCTGAAAAGGGCCATTTTTATGCAGGTGCTTTCTGCAACATTACATTTGGGCCATCAAAAACATAGTTCTTAGGTGGCCTAACATGTTCTTTGCACATCTGGCCTCTGGGTTCTTTAGGCTGTTCCAAGCAGAGTTTTTGCCAGAATGAAAACGACATCTTGCATACTAGGATACTTTCCAGACAAGTCAGGGCTTTCCATTTATTTCATTGTAAAATTGTATTCGTTGTCTAGGGTGCCCGCTGTGATTTTTATCAAGGATTTCCTTGGCAAAGGTCATGTAAAAGTAATGTAAAAAAAAATTATCATAAAGCTGCCAGTCTGTGATTACTTTAAAAATTATTTTATTTCATTGGTGGGTATGTTGTGGCTCAGGGTAGACCCTCTCAAAATATTCCAGACTGGCATATCAAATATTTTGAATTAAAGTTACTCTAGAAAAACCAACCAATCCAAAAAAACAACATTCTAACCTTCCTGTGTCTTTAGAAAGCAAGAAATAAATCTCCCATTTGGAAGGTAGCCTCCCTGCTCCAGGAGGTAGAGACATCCTTATCACCAGAGATAGGAAATTTAGGGCCAAGAAGGCTGTTTAAACAAAACTTGTTACTTCCTCACTAATTTATTACCAAAGTTTAAACTTCTCTATCTTGTCAAGTCTTCATAAATGTATTGTTTCTTTTTCTTAAAAAGCATAAAAGCTGCATTCTTTGGCCACTTATTAGGTCCCATTTCTAGAGACCTCCATATATACTGATTAAATTTTAGGGGTTTTTTTTCCCACGTTAATCTCTCTTGTGCCAATTTAATTATTAGACCAGCCAAAAGAACTCAAGAAAGAGGGAGTGGGAGATTTCCCCCACCGTGTTAGGTATTATATGAATATGTCATCTGTTGGGCCAGGCAATGCCTTGAAGATTCACATAGAACTTTAATAGGGCCCTTTGGTCAGAGTTATCTTTTGTAAAAAATTCTGCTTGATCTAATTATGTGCCAAGCATCACTTTTCTTTTTTTTTCTTTTTCAAGTGTGTTTCTTATAAACCAAAATCAAGTTGTTTTCTTCTCATCAATCTACTGTCGTATAACCTGGCTTGATCACTAAGTAGCTAGTCTAGGTGTTGATTCCATTATATTCATTAGATAATTTTATGTTATATAAAGATAGAAGGAGATGCTCGATCATAACCATCTCTTTGTTCTCCAATTCATCTGTCATAAAATAAACACACTAACATTTTATTTACTGCTCTAATTAAGAGTAGCCGAGATTACCTAGGAGTTTTATAGGCAGCAAAATCAATCCTCAGAATAATCACACAACAAAGGATTGTAACTTCCTACATGGGATTCTCCAGTCGTTAATAATTTGGTTATTCCTTTGTCACCAAGCTCATATTAATTGTACTTCATCTCTTTATCAAGGGCCTCAGTCCCAAAGAGACATAGAGATATAGACAGATAAGCAATTATACATCATGCTACATTATGTAAGTATAAACAAGTATTTAGAGAGTCTGAAAGGTGGAGGTATTCATCTCACCTGGAGGACTCAAAGAACAGTCAGGGGGACTTGTCGCAGTTTGTTTATTTGTTCACTGTTTTCAGTGTGTAGTCTTAGAGAGTGACAATGGGGGAGAATAAAGATACGAGGGAGAAGAGGGAGGAACAGAGATGAGAAAAGTCAGGTCTGCCCCACCACCCTACTGCCTCTGGCTCAGGAGTCAGCAAGGATTAGGTAAAGGGAAGTTTCTGAAGTTAAGAGAGGAAAGTTAAGAGAATTCTTTCTTAACTGTGAATGTTCTTAGCTGTAGTATCAGGGGGCAGATTTGGAGTGTGGGGTAGCCTCTGGAAAGCGTGGAATTGGCTAGCCCTGGGGGAAAGGAGCGATCGGTAGCAATGAGCACCCATAGAAAAGAGGAGAGCTGGTTAGAGCCTGTCCTCTGGGGGAGGTGATTTTCTTTCTTTCTGTGGGGTCGGAACTAAGAACAGAGAAGTGTGGGTGGTGGACCGGATTGTGATTTGGCAAAGTAGGAAGGCGTGGAGGGAGCGCCTAAGGGCTCTTGATGAGCAGTTGGCTGGGGGCAGGCTGTGAGCGGGGAGCAGATAGCTGATGTATGTCCACGTGGGATGCAGTCTGCGGGAGGTGCAGGCAGATCCCACCTTCCCTGCAGCTGCCTCCCGTACCTGGAGCCCCGTCTGGTGAGACGCCTGGACCCCTGCCTGTCTCCCCAAACTGCCTGTGCTTCTGACTCTCCCTGACTGTGCCAACAGATGCTCCTTTTCTTTCAGCCCACAAATAAGACTTTGTAGCATAAGGGAGACAGAGCTCTTATTTTGTTGTACTCTGTGGTCTTTTATCCTTTTTCTGAGTTAGCTTTTCATTTATGTATTTTCACTTTCACATGTCACTAAGTTTAAATGTTTAAACATTTCCCCCTTCAGTAGCCAAAAAGAAAACAAGGCAACAGCTAATGTAGTAATAAATTTATTTCTAGCTACAGGAGATAAGCTCCAATGCAATATGGCCATAAAGTATGGCTCCTAGGCTTAAGGGAGAAGCAATAAACTTTCATAAATAAAGGAATTTTAAAATACTCCTGGCAGTATAAATAAGGGTCAAATACAACGTGTAACTGGCAGCACACAGCCGACGACAGCTCTGCTTACAAAAGGAAACTGTAAACTAAAATAAGAAAATGTTTGCAGCTTTTCTGTGGCTGTTACCTTGCACCTGAGGTGGGCTGACTAAAGAAGTCACTGTGTGAAGATTTTGACTCGCCTCCCGAATTGTGACCTCTGTCACATCTCCCGACACCTTTTGATTTTACCGAAGATCTGTGATAATCACCCAGCAAACCCCGGGGTCCTGATGCCACAAATAAGTTCTCAACACATCTTATGGTGTTAGAGAACACCCTGGAAGGAGGGAAGGTTGGGCGCACAGGACTGTGGCCCTCAGGCTGGTTCATGAGGGAGCTTGCACAACTCAGGAGTTCACTTGCCTTGCAGTCTCACTTTGCTGCTGATCTGTAAGGAAATTGGAAGTCCTCCTTAGGTGCATCTCAGATTTCATTTGCCTTTTCAGGTCAGGAGTGACATGGGAAAAAGCTTAAAAAAAACCACACAGAGTCGCGGATGGATGGATGAATAAGTAGGTAGATAGGCAGGCAGACAAATAGATTCACAAATACACACACCTGCATTTTAGTGGGGAGTGCCTTGGTTTGAAAGATGGTTGAAGTAATAGGGATTATTCTCTAGAAAATTAAAGAGCGTGAAAGAGAAAGTCTGACCTCTCTCTCTGTCAGTCTCTCTCTCTTTCTCTCAAATCAGAATTGATAATAGAGGGGAAATGGACTGCTGCCAGTAGGGTGAAATCAGAATTTATCAGTGCTCTCATTCCATAAACATGACTTTTCCTGAGCATCTGTAGTTGCAGGAGCTGTGTTTGTGGCTGGGAACGAGATAAGACATTGTCTGTAGCCTCAAGGATCTGAAGGTCTTGGTAGCATAGAGGGACTTACAGTTGGTAGCATGGAGTGCATCTGGGAGGGTTTGAGAAGGTAAGCTTGGTTTAAGAGATAGTGGGATATCCTCAGGAAGAAAGAGCGGTCCAGAGAGGGGATAGGAGAGTCAAGACTGTGAAGAGGAAAGCCAATGAAAGTTAGTTGGGCTTAGGTTTTGGACTTTATCGTGTAAGTAGTAGCAAGCTATTGAAAAATTTGAGGGCAAAAAGAGGCATGATTCGTGTTTCAAGCTTGTTTTGTGAAGAGAAGTCTCTGTTGGTGGTAAAGACAAGATGAGAGACAGATGATGAGGGCTCAGGGGAGACAACAGAGGGAATGGTCTGGGGATTCCATTTATAATTTGCTATGCCTGGTACTGTTGGTTTTGTTTTTGCTGGATAATGTAGAGAAAGACAAGCTAGCACAGAAATTTAACTCTCAGTTGGGTTTCACCATTTAGTAGCCATGTGTTTGGGAGCAAGGAATTTTAAAGTCTCATGCTTATCATCTGAAGAATGGGACAATAATTATACCTCCTGCATAGGGCTGTAATAAGTGTTAACTGAAGTGTTGTATCTGTGTGTGTGCCCTTGGAATCATGACTGGTGTGTGGTACATGCTAAATATTGTTTTATTTTCATTTTTTATCAGTGCATTAATTTGCTTGGTTGTTCATTTCTATGGGAATTTGCTTTCAAGACAATCCAGAGTAATCAACTATGGATAGTCATTGGTAAATTTTGCTTGCAGAATTTTACTGGCTTTTTTTTTTTTTTTTTTTTGCCTCCTTTTCTTAAATTCTCTTGGGCCAAAAATTTCCAGCAGGAAATAGAAGGGTGAGGTCTGTAAATTAAAACAGCTCTTTCCCCTCTGATGTAAAGTGTGAACAGAGAATTTTGCAAAGAATGCTGCTATATGGTGGTCCTTCATGTCACTGTGTGTAACAAGGAATAGGGGAAGTGTTGAACAGGGTCCCAGTGTTGGGAGGATTGGGCGGTCTTACTTTACAGTACAGCACGGTTCTATTATTTTGATAAACAGACTCTGAAATTCTAGAACAGAGTGTGAACCACATTTGAAATACGAATGCAAAACCGCCTTCAAAAATCCCCAATATAAAATTTTAATTACCTCTGCCTTTGCTTCCCTTTTTGTGAAGATAACTCGGATAACTGTACCACAGTCTTAAATTGGAACGATAATTATATTTCCCATAACAAAAATTATTCTATAATTATTTTTTTTACTGTAGGTATATTTTATTCTATAAATATGGAGTTGTTAAATTTATTATATAAATAAGTACAGACTCAGTTACTATAGCACTCAGAACAAAACTCTAATAGGAAGGCAATTGTTTCTTACACTTCCTTGTGCTGAGCCTGTGTTCTGTTTCTTCATATTGTCAAGGTTTGGGACTTCCCTGGTGATCCAGTGGTTAAGACTCCATGCTTCCAATGCAGGGGACATGGGTTTGAACCCTAATCAGGGAATTAAGATCCACATGCAACAGGGCAATAAATAAACAAATAAATAATTTTTAAAAAATAATAATAATCATACTTAGGGCTCTATTGAAATAAGCTGTCCCTATTAGGTTATAGGAAGAGTACAGGATTTGGAAAGAAATACTAAGTATCTTAAAACTTTTTCCCTTTGAAGAGCTGGGAAAGCAGTAGTTTTTAATAGAGGGAGACAGATACAACCCCTCTGTACGGTTGAGGCAAACAAATCCTTCCTTGACACTAAAGGTTTTTATTTTGCCTGAAAGTGAACTCTTCACTGAGAGAATGGGTTCTTTTATTGGATCTGCCAAGATTACTAGGGCCACACATCACCCTCCCCAACTGAAATACAGCATCATGAAATCATGATTGAAATTACAGATGCCAATTCATGAAGTCGCAAGAGATTATAGATACTGCCCTTCCTCTTCTGGGTTACTGGGAATTAATTTCAATTGCATTGAATACTTCTGAAAGAAAACCCATTAATTATTTAAATTATATTCTCCATCTTTTCCCCTTGATTCATTTGTTGTTGTTCAGTCACTCAGTCATGTCCGACTCTTTGCGACCCCATGGACTGCAGCACACAAGGCTTCCCTGTCCATCACCAACTCCCAGAGCTTGCTCAAACTCAAGTCCATTGAGTCTGTGATGCCATCCAACCATCTCATCCTCTGTCGTCCCCTTCTCCTCCTGCCTTCAATCTTCTCCAGCATCAGAGTCTTTTCTAATGAGTTGGCTCTTCTCATCAGGTGGCCAAAGTATTGGCACTTCAGCTTCAGCATCGGTCCTTGATTCATAGCTAAGCACTTTTGACTAGTTCAGTGTTGTTTGGCTTTAAGAAGATAATGTACTGAAAATATTTCCACATGGTTTTGATTGTGTGGTTGGAATAATGAGCAAAGATGGAAGGGGAATGGATGACGTGTAATCTGATCCCAATGCTGGGAGGAGCAGGGTATGACTTTAAGGATGTCACTTACTTTTTCTGATAATGTTTGTCCAATAGTCTCTGATGGGGCTTTTGTGAGAATCTAATGAATGAAGGAAGGTAAAAGCAATTTGAAACATAAAAAGCACTAAAAATAACTAAGTGTAGTTGCTGAACCGCCTTAAGACATCTTGATAGAACAAATGGGAATAAGTGTTGAGGGCGTTTCTTGTTTAATTTTACAGGGAACACGGGAAACTCTCAGTCGTCACTGCACTACCCTGGGTGACGCTCTTCGGAAAGAGAATGACTTTGCTCTTATAATTGATGGGAAAACCCTCAAATATGCCTTAACTTTTGGAGTGAGGCAGTACTTCCTGGACTTAGCTTTGTCGTGCAAAGCTGTTATTTGCTGCAGGTAAGTTCTCTGGGATTTGTCAGATTTCAGTAAAGAGCAACTAGATCCTGAGCTCTTGATTTTTAACGTTCCTTGAAGTTATTTTATCTCAAACTTGTAAATGTCAGTTATTTGTTAATTCATTCATTCAAGACTCAGGGTTCACGAACTTGGATAGCTTTGAGAACATTGTGACCGAGCCAATGGACAGGTCTATTCGCAGGATTGTCTGGCAGGAATCCCTCATTGAGCAGAGATAGTGAGGCTCATTCATTGACTTGGAGCTGTGAGAGAATGGATTTAGCTAAGGTGCTGTTTTGAAAGTGAGTCCTGATTGGAAGCCCGTCATTAATGATAATTGTTCATAATTTGAATCAGCAGGTTTCTTGCCATTCTATGTTTAAGACTATTTATCTGCATTTCTTTCTGGGGTTGTCTCTCTAAAGGTTCTATTTTCTATACTTATATCTTTGATTCCGTGAGTTGGACTTATTTGTGAGGAAATCATGGTGGGAGGCACTAACTGAATCATTTTCCAAATAGCCAAGCATTTTTCTGAAGGCTATTTATTGACCGTACAATCTTCTGCCCTCTAATTTGTAATATTGCCTATATCCTAAGTTAAAGTCTGTTTTGAGTTATCAAGGCCTACTCCATAGAATTGTACTTCTGTGAACTGTTTAGCTCCAGTGCTTCCTGAACTTCTTGTCAAAGAATCTTTCTCATGTCTTCGTAAAGTGTAAAGTAAGTTTATGCCTATGCCCAGTCTTTTCCCTTCTGGTTACCGTGAAATGCAAGGATTTTCCTCTTTGTGACTCACTTGCTGAATCTAACCAGCTGGTCAAACTAGGTCTGGGGTAGCAGTTTCTCAAATTGCTTTCTTTTGATGGAAGGTGAAATGTTAGCAAGACTTCTAAAGAATTTCTCAGAATCTGTGCTTTTAACATTATCTTGAAAACTGTACTATTGGCCTTTATTTTTCTTTTAAAATATATTTATTAATAAAAGAATCTTCTGCTTTTAAACTTTTCCTTTTGGTCCAGGCTTTACTTGTTTATATATTTAAATATCCTATATATGATATTGTCACCAAACTTACAAGCCATGCCTTATAGATATTTCCTAAATTTCAGTGGGGTTTATTTGTGAAACATAGTTTAACTCATACTTAATAAGTTTCCCTGATAAGTATCATTTCAGCCTATAAAATTATACTCAGAGCATTCAGTTCAGTTCAGTTCAGTCGCTCAGTCATGTCCGACTCTTTGCAACTCCATGAATTGCAGCACGCCAGGCCTCTCTGTCCATCACCAACTCCCGGAGTCTACCCAAACCCATGTCCATCGAGTCAGTGATGCCATCCAACCATCTCATCCTCTGTCGTCCCCTTCTCCTCCCGCCCCCAATCCTACCCAGCATTAGGGTCTTTTCCAATGAGTCAACTCTTCTCATGAGGTGGCCAAAGTATTGGAGTTTCAGCTTCAGTATCAGTCCTTCCAATGAACACCCAGGATTGATCTCCTTTAGGATGGATTGACTGGATCTCCTTGCAGTCCAAGGGACTCTCAAGAGTCTTCTCCAACACCACAGTTCAAAACCGTCAATTCTGCGGCGCTCAGCTTTCTTCACCGTCCAACTCTCACATCCATACATGACCACTGGAAAAACCATAGCCTTGACTAGAAGGACTTTTGTTGGCAAAGTAATGTCTCTGCTTTTAAATATGCTATCTAGGTTGGTCATAACCTTCCTTCCAAGGAGGAAGCATCTTTTAATTTCATGGTTGCAATCACCATCAGCAGTGATTTTGGAGCCCAAAAAAATAAAGTCTGACACTGTTTGCACTGTTTCCCCATCTATTTCCCATGAAGTGATGGGACCAGATGCCATGATCTTAGTTTTCTGAACATTGAGCTTTAAGCCAACTTTTTCACTCTTCTCTTTCACTTTCATCAAGAGGCTCTTTAGTTCTTCTTCACTTTCTGCCATAAAGGTGGTGTCATCTACATATCTGAGGTTATTGATATTTCTCCTGGCAATCTTGATTCCAGCTTGTGTTTCTTCCAGCCCAGCGTTTCTCATGATGTACTCTGCATATAAGTTAAATAAGCAGGATGACAATATACAGCCTTGATGTACTCCTTTTCCTATTTGGAACCAGTCTGTTGTTCCATGTCCAGTTCTAACTGTTGCTTCCTGACCTGCATACAGGTTTCTCAAGAGACAGGTCAGATGGTCTGGTATTCCCATCTCTTTCAGAATTTGCCACAGTTTATTGTGATCCACACAGTCAAAGGCTTTGGCATAGTCAATAAAGCAGAAATAGATGATTTTCTGGAACTCTCTTGCTTTTTCGATGATCCAGCGGATATTGGCAATTTGATCTCTGGTTCCCCTGCCTTTTCTAAAACCAGCTTGAACATCTGGAAGTTCACAGTTCACGTATTGCTGAAGCCTGGCTTGGAGAATTTTGAGCATTACTTTACTAGCATATGAGATGAGTGCAATTGTGCAGTAGTTTGAGCATTCTTTGGCATTGCCTTTCTTTGGGATTGGAACGAAAACTAACCTTTTCCAGTCCTGTGGCCACTGCTGAGTTTTCCAAATTTGCTGGCATATCGAGTATAGCACTTTCACAGCATCATCTTTCAGGATTTGAAATAGCTCAACTGGAATTCCATCACCTCCACTAGCTTTGTTCGTAGTGATGCTTTCTAAGGCCCACTTGACTTCCCATTCCAGGATGTCTGGCTCTAGGTGAGTGATCACACCATTGTGATTATCTGGGTCATGAAGATCTTTTTTGTACAGTTCTTCTGTGTATTATTGCCACCTCTTCTTAATATCTTCTGCTTCTGTTAGGTCCATACCATTTCTGTCCTTTATCGAGCCTATCTTTGCATGAAATGTTCCTTTGGTATCTCTAATTTTCTTGAAGAGATCTCTAGTCTTTCTCAATCTGTTGTTTTCCTCTATTTCTTTGCATTGATCGCTGAGGAAGGCATTCTTATCTCTCCTTGCTATTGTTTGGAACTCTGCATTCAGATGGGAATATCTTTCCTTTTCTCCTTTGCTTTTCGCTTCTCTTCTCTTCCCAGCTATTTGTAAGGCCTCCTCAGACAGCCATTTTGCTTTTTTGCATTTCCTTTCCATGGAGATTGTCTTGATCCCTGTCTCCTGTACAATGTCACGAACCTCTGTCCATAGTTCATCAGGCACTCTGTCTATCAGATCTAGTCCCTTAAATCTATTTGTCACTTCTACTGTATACTCAGAGCATTAAGAGTTGCTTATTATTCCTGTTGTTGTGCTCAGTTGCTCAGTCATGTCCAACTCTGAGACCCCATGGCCCTCCAGGCTCCTCTGTCCATGGAATTTTCCAGGCAAGGACACTGGAGCAAGTTGCCATTTCCTCCTCCAGGGGATCTTCCCAGCCAAGGGATCAAACCCGAGTCTCCCTAGTCTTCTGCATTGACAGGCAGATTCTTTACCATTGAGCCACCTGGGAAGCCCTTATTATTCCTAGGAATCTAATTATATCAGTCAATATTGTATTAGATATTTAATATTAGTAATAATCAGATTCAGCTTAACCATGATGATGAAAAATATAGAAATTATTTTATCTTGCCTGTCTCATTTTAAAAGCATGAGGATACTCATGATTTCTTAAATCTGCTTTTCCGGTGACTTTTCTTGGTTCCTTGCCGATCTCTTGACCAAGTCTCAGTAATGTTGAACTCTGACACTCTCCCATCAGGATAATTTTGTTCCAGACTTGGTTGTTTAATCACTTTCATTAACAGGATCACAAGGATCAACAAAAGATGCTCAAAAACACATTGAGTGATGTGGCTGTTGGCTCCTGTTCAGAAACAGAACACAGAGCTGTTTAGATAAAACGACCAGTTCCCTTGAGCCGGCATTCATTCTGTGCCTACTGTGTGCTGGGCAAGGATGCTACACATACAAGGATGAATAAGACATCCTGCCTGCTCTCCTTCATGTTTGTGTCTGCCTTTTGTTTTAAACAGACTCACAATCGGTTTGAAAGATGTGGGAGGCCAGTTTCATCGCAGCTGAGCCTCATTCCTAGAGTATTGCTTAACTCGGCACCTCCCACCATTCTTCAAAAAGTCGAACCACAAAATTAAACAATAGCAGAGGGAGAGAAAAACTAGAAAGCAGAATCAAGGGAGAAAAAAAAAATATGTTCTGTGCTTGTGAAATTCCCTCCTGAGATCCTTGTTCTGAAAGCTCACAAGTCGCAGGGACCTCAGGCCTCCTCCAGGTCCCAGGCCCCCTGGGAGGGACTCGCACGCTGCACTGCACTTGCAGCTCAGCTCTGACACTGAACTTATCAAGATGTGTGTGGCCCCTTCCTCCCTGCGTCCTGTTTTATGCATGTTGGAGGACTGTGAAGGTCCCTATGCAGACACTAAGAGTTTTATTTAGAGTTTTAGGGGACTTTTTAAAAGTAAAATCGCCTTCCTCTGCTTTTTTCTCCTCATTACCATCATATTCTGTCTTTTCCCATAAGGACTGCAGTTCAGCTTCCCGTCTGGCTTTGGGAATTCATCTAAGCCCATAATTATCAATACATCAGTGCCACTGCCCGATTTATGTCTGTGCACCTTCTTGGCCTGGTGCCTCTTGGCATTTAAACTATGGGCACAGACCATCTTCTTGTTATTTAGCTTACTGACCTTGAAGCATCGTTTCCATGATGATTCCTTGCTGTGAGGAGTAGTAGGTGGGCAGTTCTGAAGATCCTTCTTTACAAATGGATGCATACATTCTGGCTCCTGGTTTCTCAGATAATTGTAATCGCCTTGCCTCAGGAAATTCTCTATTTCACTCCATTATAAGAAACCCTCCGCATAAATACCAAATATTATTTCAAAATACAGTGGGCCACTGTTTCCCAAATTCGTTTATGTTCATGATGGCTTTCTGGGTTTTCCCCTTAAACCTCTTTACAGTTTATTTCTTGTCAGTCCACAAGTGAAGATAATTCAGAATGTGCTCTTCTTCTGCCATCTTCTCTTTGCTAGAATGGAATAGGGGGAAAACCTCCTTTAATGGATAATGAGGCTTTGGCCATTAGTTCCATCTTCAGGATTACATCAGCCACTTTCTTCCCTGACATTATCAGCATGAAGGGCAGGAGGCAGTTTTTAGTGTTTGCCTAATTGACACAGTTATAAAGATGAGCATTTTCCCTGAAGAGTCCACAGCTGAATTGAAAGAAACAGTTGTTCTCTGTCAGCTGTCATTACATCTCTTACTCACCATCATTTTCTAAAGGGAATACTCAGAGACAGGAATAATCCCCTGGCCCCCAAATTACTCAGGGCTTTGGAGTCCTGGTTTTGGTTTACAGAATGAAGTTGCATGTTTTACATCAGATAATTTTTTCAATTATGGAAAACCCAAGAAGTACAATAAAATGTTTTTATCAGTCTACCAAGCACTGTATTTTTGTAGATGCCACAAGCAGTTTTTGCTTTTACCTCTGTGCAAATTTACCCATATAACGTGAGTAGTTCAATAGGAAATGTGCATCTTATGCTAAGGTAAGTTTTCCTGCTTATAAACTACTCCTCTTGTGGTCCTTCTCTTCTGTTCCCTACTTGAAGTACATTGATTATTTTTTCCATTCATTGTGATCACAGATACTTTTGAAGAACAAATGAAAGGTCTGTACCAATTTTACACAAACATGTAAAATTGAATTTGCCATGTTAGAGATTTCGCAGGCTCCCTGGAACTCCTTGGACAGGTAGAGGGGAAAAGCCTGCTCCAAGACTCATGGAGATGTATGTACACAGCTAAAAGCGAGAGCTATTCTGCAAACTAACTGTACTAGGTAATAATTTCTCATCTCAGTGACCAATATTTTATGCCCTAAGGTCTTACGGAGAAGGCAATGGCACCCCACTCCAGTACTCTTGCCTGGAAAATCCCATGGACGGAGGAGCCTGGTAGGCTGCAGTCCATGGGGTCGCGAAGAGTCAGACATGACTGAGCGACTTCACTTTCACTTTTCACTTTCATGCATTGGAGAAGGAAATGGCAACCCACTCCAGTGTTCTTGCCCGGAGAATCCCAGGGACGGCAGAGCCTGGTGGGCTGCCGTCTATGGGGTCGCACAGAGTCGGACACGACTGAAGCGACTTAGCACCAAGGTCTTACAGCTTGTATAGTTGGGGATTCATGAAATACTTGTTCCAATTTTACCTCTCTGGCACTTTGGATACCTAATGGAACCTCTCTCTGGTTTTGTAACTTGTAAAATGGAGAGCTTGCCATATAGCAGTGAAGTTTTCCAGGGAGCCTAGATGTCTGCAGCAGTTAAGATTGGAGCTTCTCTGGCAAAGAAAGGTGTGAAGCCCATGCACACATGCACCCTTCCTGGATCAGCTCCTTCCAACATGAAAGCCACTGAGCCAGGTGACTTCTCGCCCTGTCACGCTTTGGATGAACCTAACCTCTGTTGGCCACTTCTGTGCTAGGAAGAATCTGTCTCCTGCTTGGATCTGCTTAATTCAGGGAAGCATCTGGTCAACCTCTTTTAATATTCCCTCCAGAAGAGAGTGGGAACGTTGCAATGGAGTTATTGCCGTGTGTTAAATGGCATGTGGTTTCTGAGATCCTCGTCAGTTCACATAAGGCAGCCTTTCAAAGAATCGTACATTTTTTCTGTAGTTGTCAGTTTAGTTTAAACATATTTTGAAACTTATGTTCTGTGACAGTTGGTTGAAAATTGGCCTAGAGCCTCCAAGCTTTTAGACTGTCTAGTAATCACCGTTCTCCTCCACAATTTATGTACTCATGTCTTCTGAGAAGCAGAAGTTAAATTGAAGTAAGCATTTTTCCCTACTTGCAACATCTCTAATCAAAGTTTAACCCCCTTTTAGGCCATTTTCCCCATAGTGCATAAAAAAACACTTGCCTTCAGTGAGTGTCGTCACTCGGGAGTGGCATTCCAGGCAAAACCTTTCACCTTAGTCTGATCAAGGGGCCCTCCAAGAAGAGGTCTAAAGAGACACCTTGAATACTTTCTGTCATTGCTTGAGTATGTTAAGTAAAGGGTCAAGACAGATCTGCTTCTCGAATCTTTGGGAATTGTCTTAAACTTTAAGGATTTCTGTAAACAAATGTTCTACTTAGAGGGTAGCCATAAAGCACAAATGAAGCTACTAAATGCTCAACAGACATTCCTTTCAAGAAAGAAGTTTGTGAAAACGTTGAATGCCAAGCAGATGTCTGGCTTTGAGAAGACTTACAAATTCTTAATGAATGTCAACCCTATATTTGCTTCCAAGGAAATATGAATAAATGTTGGAAATGTTGAGAGAATATTTCTTTCATACATGGCTAAAAGAGGACACACTGAATAAATTTTATACCATCATAACTGTATGTATTTTGCTTTAATAATATTATCATAATATTATCATTTCATTTGCTTTTCTACCTCTACTGAGTAATGTTAAAGGAACTACCTGGCCACATTACAACCTGGTAGCCAATTATAATGTATGTCATCAGAGAAGTCCATATTAGATGGTAAAATATCTCAGAATTTATGAGAAATCTAAATGCTGTAGCATCCCACTGTAATACAGTATTTTATAGTTTTAGATGTGACTCAATTTATACAAACCACCAACACCAATATCCATACATAAACACTTAGTAATTAGAACCACAGGTTGTATAATTCTGATAAAACAGAGTTAAACTGTCCTGGAAGGTACATCAAGCATAAGTGTAAAGTTCAGTGAATTTTTACAAAGTGGACATACTCCTGTGTCAATAACCCAAACATAACCAGCACCCCAGATGACCCTTCATGCTACCTTTATTTTATTAGCCTCCCAAGGATAACTGCTATCTTGATTTCGGTCACCATCCCTCTTAAGTTATATCTTACTCATTTCAGTCTCTCTGTTTTGTATCTTGTTTACTTGGAATAAATGTATGTCTTCCATGCTTCAGTTGTGTCCTACTCTGTGCAACCTCATAGACGGCAGCCCTCCAGGCTCCCCCGTCCCTGGGATTATCCAGGCAAGAACACTGGAGTGGGTTGCCATTTCCTTCTCCAATGCATGAAAGTGAAAAGTGAAAGTGAAGTCGTTCACTAGTGTCCGACTCTTTGCGACCCCATGGACTGCAGCCTACCAGGCTCCTCCGTCCATGGGATTCTCCGGGCAAGAGTACTGGAGTGGGGTGCCATTGCCTTCTCCAATGTCTTCCATAACTACATTCAAATTCTTTTTTCTGTTGAGCAATTTTAAGTACAGAGCTCGGAGGCCTTCCACTAAAGGCCTCCCTAAAGCTTTACATCAGTCAGTAAATCAGTACTCTAACGTGTTCTTCAGTCAAATACAGATCCACCAAAGAGAGGACTTGCAGCTCTCCTTCAGTTCTACCATGGGAGAATAAAAGGATTTCATTTTCCAGTTTACAAAGGACATGATATATGGAACCTACGGCATTTCTCTGTTCTGCCAAACTAGTGATCGCACCATGTGGGTCAGAGTTAGTTTGATTTAACTAGTTCTCCTTGAACCCTTGATGGATTCTAGTGATTACCTTCTTGGTAATAAGCCTATTTGAGTGATCCCCACTTAGGGCAAATTAAAAGTTTGGTGTTTCGAGCCAGACTAGGGTTCCAGGAGCCAAGATCAGGTAGAATAGTAAGTAGGTCATGGCAGTCTAGATGCTGTGGGGAATGGAGTGAAAAGAGAAAGAGCATCCTACTGGAAAACAAAAGGCATGTTGCCAAGAGAGCAGTGAGAGAAGAAAGAAGTGAACGTACAACAACGGACTTTTTATTGAAGTGTGAAAGATGAGATGGTTCCAGGTAGCATTTTCCAGAAGGGATTATTTAATGGAGCAAAAGTGGGCAAACTTTTTCTGTAAAGAGCCAGATAGTATTTTAGGCTTTGCTGGCCATGCAATCTCTGTCACACTACTTAACTCTGACATTGTAGCTTGGGAGGAGCTCTAAATAATATGTAAATGAATGGGTGTGACTATGTTCTCTCAAGAATTTACATAAAAATAGGATGCTGCCTGGATTTGACCCGGGGTCCATAGTCAGCCAGCTCTATAGGGGGTGTCTATGTCTCATAAATGAACAGTAGAGGGAGTTGATTCTGACAGAAATTTCCCTGTAATTTTGATGGAATTCACCACAGACTCCCTAGTCTAATTTATAGGCTCTTTCTTTTCTTGAAAACTGAGACGTTGCCCATCTCTCCTCACCTGGCTTGTTTCCCTTCCTCCCTGATTCCTCAAAAATAACTGATGTTCTTTCTGTGGTGACAGCTGCACAGTCTGGCATCTCCATTCAGTCTTTCCATGCGTTTGGATTCAAGCAAACCTTTTAAAAACTAGGTATGTCCTGACATCAGTCTGTTTCAAAATGAAGTGTAAGTGGCAAGAGATATATGAAGAACCCAGGACTGGGACTTCCTGGTGGTACATTGGTTAAGAATCTGCCTGCCAATGCAGGGGACACAGGTTCAATCCCTGGCCTGGGAAGATTTCACATGCCACAGAGCAACTAAGCCCGTGCACCGTGACTGCTGAAGCCTGCACTCCCTAGAGCCCATGCTCTGCAACTGGAGAGCAGTCCGTACTCCCTGCAACTAGAAAAAAGCCGCACGCTGCAACAAAGCACAGCACAGCTAAAAACATAAAGAAATAAATAAAAGAACCCAGGACCACAAACGTGGATCCTGCTCTGTCACCTCGGTGCCTTCCCTCTGTTTTAGGGAAAATTGCCCCCAAGGTGCTGAAAGAAAAGAGCAGCAACAGAATCAGGCTGAATTCCTTCCCACCTTCTCTCTAAGCTAGCAGCATCATAGAATCTTGAACTAAAGGAAATTCTTCTTGGATCTTTATATATTAGTGTTTGCCCTACATTCCCAGTCACTTTTCACTCCTCTTTACACAAACATTCTCATTTAGTATGTTCCTATCTATCTGTGATACTTTATTTGTGTATCTGTGTAGCTATGAAAAATATATAATATTGTTATATGTGATTTGAATTGAAGAATAGGCACTTATTTATAATGACATCCCAGCATAAATTTTTTACCTTTTTTATTTTTCTGCATGTTTCCAAGACCTTTTCATTTACCATATGTAGAACAAGTTTATTTTTTCGCACCACTGCTAACTATTGTATGTATATGCACCATTTTATCTATTCCCGTAGTGATCACCACATGGGTTGCCCTGAAATCTTTGCTAACATGGAAAGTGCTGAAATGAATACCCAGTGTATGAACCCACACAGTAGGATATATCTTAATACCTAGCAATGGGAATGCTTGGCTCTGATATCAGTTCAATCAGAATTGTCTCATTGCTCCAAAACAGCTGAACTAGTATGTACTCCCAGTCCATACAGGAAGGCTGCTATTTCCCTACCTTAACACCAGCACTTGGCATTCCTTATTTTATAACTTTGCCAATTTGATGTTTGAAAAGTAGCACTTTGTCTCAATTCTTGTTTCTGTGATTGCTAGGGAGATTGAGTAGCTCTTTATTTAACTATTTACCTCTCTGGATTCTGCCTTTGAAGTGCATTCATTCTTTCTTTTTTTCTTCCAAGGAATATTTTCAAAGAACCCAGTATGTGCCAGACACCTTTATATGTGCTATAAACAGAGCAGTGAACAACAGAAGAAAAAAAATGCTCCCTGCCTTCACATTATAGCTGTTACTCAATAAAATAAATACACACATGCATATTCAAAAGGCAATAACTACTGTGTGTCTGTGAATGGTAATGATTTATTATATATTAGACATCAAGTCAGTGATTCTACTTGCTGTGAAGAAAAGTAACACATTGAAAAAGGTTGTGTGTGTGTGTGTTAGTCACTCAGTCATGTCCGACTCTTTGCAACCCCATGGACTGTAGCCCGCCAGGCTCCTCTGTCCGTGGAAATCTCCAGGCAGGAATACTGGAGTGGGTTGCTATTTCCTTCTCCAACTGAAGAAGGTTTTTCTATTGTGTTTCCTATATTTCTTTCTGCTTTCATATAAGAATTCTTTGTGTGTTCTGGATATTGATTCTTTGTTGAGTGTAGATATGGCAGATATCTTCTAACCTGGCTCCCTCTTACTTCGGTCTGTGGTACTCTTCCTTGAGCATAAATAATTGACCCTGAGACAGTCAAATTCCATTAGCTTTTCCCTTTATGATTTGTGCTTTGGGATAGTAAGAACTTCCCAATTACAAAGATATTCTCCTACATTTCCTTCTGTTAACTTGACACATTTATGTTTTTTGGATAGGTCTTTAAGCTTATTTTTAATGTATATTTGTGGTGTAAAGGAGAACGGATCCAATATTATACATTAGATAGTAAGCAAATTCTCCCAATACCCAATACTGAACAGTCTTGGGTTCAGTCCCAATACTGAACAGTCCATCCTTTTCCTTCTGTTTATAATGCCATCTGATCTGGAACTCAAGCTCTGGAGCCAAACTTTCCAGGGTTCAAGTCCAGGCTCCACCTCTTATTAGCTAAATAACACACTGCTTAATTTCTCCGGTTCAGTTTTCTGTATCTTTGAAATAGAGATAAAGAGGGAGAGGATATATGTATACATATAGCTGATTCACTTTGTCACACAGCAGGAACTAACACAACACTGTAAAGCAATCAAACCTCAATAAAATAAATAAGAAAAAAGAAACAGAGATAAAATAATTGTTCTTATAGATTTGTGAGGAATAAATGGGTTAATATATATACTCAGTGCATTGGTATCTATTGTTAAAACTGTTTCTCTTAGAAATCCTATCAAATTTACTTTTATATCATTTCTGATAAGAAGAATATATAGATTTCTGTCTGAGTAGTATGGACTCTTCTGTACTCTAAATTCTATACTGATATTAAAATTGCTAACCTGGCCTTCTTTTGTTTCATATAGGCTTTGTCTTTTTTTCCCTCGAAATCCTCCATCTTTCTGTATAATATAGTGGCTAAGGATGCTGTCCTGTCTAAATTTACACTGCTTAGTGTTGAACTCTGGCTTTACCACTTACTTGCTATTTTATCTTAAGCTGTGTAAACCTCTCTGTGCCTGAGTGCCCTCATTTGTAAACTGGCAATACTAGTAATCTATCTCATGTAGTGTTCTTCTGAGAATCAAAAAAATTAAAACAAGATTTCAAAACATAGTGAGCAAATAAATGTTATCTAATGTTAGCTGTTATTATGAAGTGTATCTCTTTTGGACACAATATTGCTGAGTCTTTTTGTTTTAATAATGGGAGAATCTCTGTCTTTTAACACATTGTTGACTGGGAGATTTTTGCGGAAACTAAACCTGTGGCCAGCAATTTGTTGTGTAAGTGAATACTGAAAGCTCTCCAGTCAATAACATTTGGGTAACAAAAGACGTATTAATTGCCATGGCAAATAAAAGGGGAAAAGGTGGTGACAGATTTCCTATTCTTGGGCTCTAAAATCACTGCGGACCATGACTGTAGCCATGGCATCAGAAGATGATTGCTTCTTGGCAGGAAAGCGATGACAAACCTAGACAGTGTGTTGAAAAGCAGAGACATCACTGCCAACAAAGGTTCATATAGTCAAGGCTATGATCTTCCCAGTGATCATGTACAGTTGTGAGAGCCTGACCATAAAGAAGGCAGAGTGCCAAAGAATTGATGCCTTTGAACCGTGGTGCTGGAGAAGACTCCTGAGAGTCCCTTGGACAGCAAGGAGATCAAACCAGTCAAGCTTAAAGGAAATCATCCCTGAATCTTAAATGAATCAACAACAACAAAATAAGATATGTTGATACATCGCTGGTCAGTAAGTTGTCAATCAGTGAATTTATAACCCATTTATACTTATTATATTTATTGCCATATTCAGCCTTATTTCTTTAGTCTTATTTTGTGTTTTCCATTTATTATGCTTTTTATGTCTTTAGTCTCCCCATAACTTCCACTGTGTGAAACAGATTTTCATTGTTGTTGTTCAGTCACTAAGTTGTTTCTGACTCTTTGTGATCCCGTGGACTGCAGCACGCCAGGCTTCCTTGTCCTTCACTGTCTCCCAGAATTTGTTCAAATTCATGTCCATTGAGTCCATGATGCAATCCAGCCATCTCATCCTCTGTTGTCCTCGTCTCCTCCTACCTTCAGTCTTTCCCAGTGGCAACGTCTTTTCCAAAGAGTTGGCTCTTTGCATCAGGTGGCCGGTGTATTGGAGCTTCAGCTTCAGCATCAGTCCTTCCAGTGAATATTCAGGGTTGATTTCCTTTAGGATTGACTGGTTTGATCTCCTTGCTGTCCAAGGGACTCTCAAGAGTCTTCTCCAGCACTACAGTTTGAAACCATCGATTCTTTGGCGCTCTGCCTTCTCTATGGTCCAGTTCTCACGTCCGTACATAACTACTGGCAAAACCATAGCTTTGACTATATGGACCTTTATCAGCAAAGTGATGTCTCTGCTTTTTAATACTCTGTCTAGGTTTGTCATTGCTTTTCTTTCAAGGAACAAGTTTCTTTTAATTTCATGGCTGCAATCACTGTCTGCAGTGATTTTGGAGCCCAAGAAAATAAAATCTGTCACTGTTTTCACTTTTTCCCTATCTATTTGCCGTGAAGTGATGTGACCAGATGCCATGATGTCAGTTTTTTAAATGTTCAGTTTTAAGCCAGCTTTTTCACTCTCCTCTTTCACTCTCATCAAGAGGCTCTTGATTTCCCCTTTGCTTTCTGCCATTAGAATGATATCTGCATATCTGAGGTTGTTTTGATTCCAGCTTGTGGGTCTTCCAGCCTGGCATTTCACATGATATACTCTGCATACAAGTTAAATAAAATTTTCTTTAGCTGGTTTGAAAGCTTTACAATCTATATCTATACTGTGTCTGATTATTCCTAATGTTCTGACAACCATACTTGTGCTTATTGTCTGTATGTGTTAATATGTCTTTCCTTTCCTTCCCCTCCCTCATAGAGACAAAAACTGAAGATATTAAAGTAATTTTGTGCATGAATCCAGGATTAGTCAGGTTACTTATTTTGTAAGTGATCTACTTTTTCTCTCTAGAAGCTATAGAAATATTTCTTAATCTTAGTTTAACCATAATATGTCTAATGATAGGAACTTTTTTCTTACATTTTAGTGCTATATTAATATAGTTTCAATCTAAGGAGATTTATATCTTTATTTAATTCTGAAAAGTTACTCATCATTCTTTTATCCTTTTTTGTTCTTTTCTTGGATTCCCATTATATATATGTAGTCACCTTTTTCCCTTCATTTCATTTTTCTCACAACCTGTCCTGGTTGTGATTAATTTCCTGGTATCTTTGGGGAAAATGTTTAATTTGCACTTTCAGGTTATATCAGTTTCCTATCGGTTTCTTTATTTTAGCAGTTACATTTTTATGTAACATATTCTTAATTGGTTCTTCTTTATAACTGCTTATTTCGGTTTCACATGTCTAGTATCTTCCTATATTTTCCAGGGTTTTGTTCCCCCTTGTACTTCTTTTAAATTCTTGTTAGATCTGTTTTTATGAGTTCTCTTATAAGTTACTGTATTTCTTTGTGTTCATGAGCTTCTCCTGTCATAAATATTCCTGTGAGACTATTTTTCCCCATTTGCCCTACGGGGCAGTAATATTCCTTTCAGAGGAAAGATGAAAGCTGGGTCCTAACTTGAGGTAGATTTGGAGATAGCGTTCAGTCTGAGCTTAGGGAATCCCTATTTTTCCCCAGTGTCTTTACCCAAGCACTGCTCTTGTTAGAGGCAGCCACATTCTGATGGAATTGCCCTAATGAGGTAGCATTCAAGGGTTCTCAGCACACCCATAATATTGGCACCTGTCCCTGCCTGGCTTCATGCTCTGAGGTTGACCAGAAAGGTCTGACTTTCTTCTTCCTAGGCAGGAGTTTAGAATTGTCCTGAGGTTTTAGCTTTAGAACCTTGGAGATAATCCTGAAATTGGCATGTTTGTTTTTCACATTATTTTGTGGACTTTGAGTTTCCAGAGATTCTAACCCTAAGCCAAAGTTCACAGTTGCACAGAGAGAGGAACCCCTTAGCTCTCTCCAGCCCAGTCTCAGCCCCGTCACACTGGTCACCCCGGGCTTGCACAGGGCACCATAGAGAGGGTGCAAAGCCTTCCCCACCTGATTGTTCCTCTGTGTTCTATGGCACACCACTCTCTCTCCATGCCATTTATCTTCTGATAGTCATCCAACATTTCCCATTTCCCCAAAGGTTTCTCACAGGTGTTGTGTTAACAGGTAATTGTGACTCTAAAATGTAGTGAATTCCTTTTTCAATTCATGGCATCTTCAGGGTTTTATTCCAGTGTCTGTCAGTAGCTTCTGCTACCATGTGTTCCATCTTCCACTAGGTCTTTCTGAGAGAAGGTTCCTTGGAGAAACCCATCTATATAGGAGAAAATTCAAAAACAAGGGAGTGGGGAGATGGAGGAAGGAGAAAGAAAGATGGGCAAGCTGATTTTATTTAAGTTTAAAGAAACTCTAGCTTCCTAGGTGGCTTAGTGGTAAAGAATCTGCCTGCAACATAGGAGACGCAGGTTCAATCCCTGGGTCAGGAAGATCCCCTGGAGAAGGAAATGGCAACCCATTCCAGTATTCTTGCCTAGAGAATCTCATGGACAGAGGAGCCTGGTGGGCTACAGTCCATGGGGTCACAAGAGTTGGACACGACTTAGTGACTAAACAACAATAACTGAAAAGCTTCAGCTTTTCCTTACCTACCCAAAGTCCTGGGAAAAGGGAAGAGAATCAGTGCCCGCATGTTCTCCAGACAGATACAGTGAATGGGAGGGAGGTGGGGCCATTGGTCTTACCACGCTTGAGAACAAGGTCACCATCGGGCAGAGCATGAAGGGGGAGTCACTCATCCTTCTTGAGTAGATGTGCTTCCCAGTTGAAAGCCCACCAGTGCTATCATGTGAGGCTCCTAGACAGAGGTGGCTGGGCCTGTCCCTTGTTGGAGAAACTTGTGTCTCCTTATAGCAAGAGGAGAGTGGTTTCTCTGTAGAGAAACCACTGTCTATAGGCTCTTAACATTTAACTCCTGGGGCAGTAGCTCAATAAAAGTCCTTAAGTTAATATCTCTTAGGGGCAGAAGGAGGGTTCTGAGGTCTACTCTCTTTTCCTTTCTTCTCTTTATATTCTTCCATAGAAGTTTCACCATGTAGTAAAGGAACTGAGTAAATGGACATTTTGCCAAAAAAGAGAAAATAATCTCATCCATGATGCTAAGATTACAACTCTTATTCATATTTGACAGTTCACAGTTAGGAGGCAGCCTGTTGTATATTTAGAGTATAGAGAAACTAGGTAAAGAACACTGGATTCTTCAAGATTTCTCAAATTGAAGGTTTGTAACAACTCTGTGTTGTCCAATAATGGCTACCATTTTTTCTCAAGAAGAGTATTTTTAATTAAGGCATGCATATATGTATATATCTTTTGAGTGATCTAAATTAATATTTTAAGGTACTGCTACTATATTGTTTTTTGATTCCTGTTGCTTACAGCAGTCTGCTATATGCTAAGTATAGTGTTAGGTCCCAGATAACGGGATAGATGGATGGATGGATGGATTTCTCTTTTTTTTTTTAAAGAGCAGTACCACTGTGGACAAACTGTTCTATGGTGTGAATACTATAATAGATATTTCTACTAGGAAGTATCTTCTTTTTAGTGCCTTTCATAAGGTATGCTGCTGCTGCTGCTGCTAAGTCGCTTCAGTCGTGTCCGACTCTGTGCCTATTTGCCAGTTAATAGTTCAGTGTGCCTATACACACATACATACATGCATACTACTGTCAATATGATCAGTCATTACTTAAAATATCTGAGCCATTGAAACATATTTTACTTATAACAACATAATTCCACAAAAGAGAAGTTTTACATCTAAAATGCATTACAAAAGGAAATCTTTTTTTAAAGATACTTTCCTTTTGTGTCCTGTGGCTGGGCTATCTGTGTTTTGTTTCTGTAGGCTGAATCTTTGAATTACAAGTTGCCCTTGATGACTCTGACTTCACAATGTATCAACAAATGTTGCTTTTGGAGACTAGGCAAGCACTCACACATCAGTCATTTGAATAACACAACTTTCTTACCTAGTAATGGGTGAATGTTTCATTATGTACCCTATGCTAAAAATCGTTTTTAGGATTTGCTATATAAATGGCTGTTTTCATTCCAGTAATAAATTGATGGTGAGTTTCTGGAAGCACTGTAATGGTTATATAATTTTAGTATGTGTAGCCCAAATTATTTTTGCCGTGTTTTAAATCCTCCTCAATTCAAAACTTTATAAATGAGCCTACAAATTTAGGTCGAAGAAGAGTTAAGTTCAGTCTCATAAATTTTTCTCTTAGGTATTTCTCTTTTCGTATTTCTTTATTAGTCAGCAGAATATGACTCAATGGGGAATAGACTGATATTCGCAAAGAGAAAACTTAGGAAGTTTGTTGCAAAGGAAAGTACAGCAGATTCCCCACTAATGATCCTGACCTCTAAATAGTCACCAGGAGCAGCTCTCTAGCTTCCTAAATGCAAAGGCTCTACAAATACAAGGTCATTATACAAAACACTTCAGGATAGTGAAGAAATACTGTATTCCTCCATGTTCTCAATGTGGTTTCTCAATTTACTTTCTGGAAGCAACTTTATAGTAATTTTTAAGTTTACAATATGAGTTCTTAAGTTAATGTATTATTGGCCTAATTTTTAGTGTATATATGAGATTTTTCTAGGTTATTAACCTAAATATACAATACAGTAAGATAAATTGTTGTACTTTTAGCTACCTATAAAAAGTCCTAAATATTCTTTATTATGTGACTGTGTATATATACATGCACATATAATCCTTATCCATATTCCATTCAAAAAGGTGATTCATTTAGCTAATCCCATTAAAAGGGTGCAAACTGAGGCTCATGTAAGATGGGCCACCGTATACACTTTCTAGCTTAAATGGCAAAAATTTCCAGTACTCCAACCTGATGTTCACAGGGCAGTGAGAGTTACTACATAGCAAGTAAGAAAAATAATGAATAACACGTGCAGAAGCTGCAGCCAAGATACATCTGAAGAGCGTTCTGCACTCAGTGTACTGCTAGGTTGTATCGCAAAGGACCACCCTCTGTTTGTGGAGCCACAGGGAGGAAAACTGGACTTTACAGCACATGCTAGACATGCAGTCCTTTTCCGCAGAGGCTCTGACTTCTTCCAGAGAAGAAAGAGCAACAGTGGAAGAGAAGAGAACCATGGATAATTTAAGTACTGATGCAGACCCTTGGGTGGTAAAAATACATCTAGGGTATAAAACAGAGCACCTTTATGATGTCTATGAGTTACGCATTGGATCACTATTGGTATTTATAAAATTTAGGTTTCATATATTCTCAACCATGAATGCATGGTTTCTGATAGATACTGGGAAGATTAACTTGTGTGGTAAGGTTATTCCAGACTATTCAGAAAATTGTACAAATACAGAAGCAAGTATATAAAAGTCAAGAAAGTAAACTAATGAGTAAAGGAAAGGACTTTTTATGTGGTGGAAACACACAGTGGAAAGGAATGTATTCTGGAGAATTTTTAACGTGAAATTTAATGTATGCTATTTCTTTTACCTGACATGAACTCTCCTCTCCTTGTCAAATTATGACTCATCAAGGGAGTCCCTTGCAACCCATGCTAACTTCTACATCCTTGGAAATTATTAAGTACTGGCAAGTATATCAAAAAACTTTCTGCAACACTCATTTTTAATGTCTTCTAATTTGGTTTTGCTATCTTGTAAAGGCGGGAAGAGAAGGGGACAACAGAGGATGAGATGGTTGGATGGCATCACCAACATGATAGACATGAGTTTGAGTAGGCTCCGGGAGTTGGTGATGGACAGGGAAGCCAGGCGTGCTGCAGTCCACGGGGCATGGACAGGGAAGCCAGGCATGCTGCAGTCCACGGGGCGGCAAAGAATTGGACATGACTGAGCAACTGATCTGACTGAACCCTCTTGTAGCAAGAAGTAATTTTTTAAATGAGTGCTGTACAAATAGTAGAAGATTGTTTAACTGATCTCAGCTTGACTAACCTGGGTCCCGTTAAACCACATTCCTTCCCTAAGACATGCCAAAGGATGCCCACAGCACAGCACATCCAGGGTTGGAAGGACATACTTTAGTACATGCCTACGCTTTGCTTCCATGAGTCGACTTGGTGCTTACTGGGAATCCATGGGTGTTGGTTCTTTAATCTATTTATTCTTATTGTACTTCTCAAAGTAAGCATCACTTAGATGTTTCATAAGCCACCAAAAATAGTCTAGCCAAAATTGTTGGTAGGAAAACCAAATATAATGTTCTAGAAAGACTTTTTGAGTTGCCAGGAAAACATTGCTGGGGACAAGGTAACAGTAAACTGGGGTGGATGGCATCATGACATTGTAGTTGCCACTTAATGAAACAAGCCATGGATTGTGCCTCAAAGTGAGGTTTCTGTAAGAAAAATATGCAGACTTTCAAACACAAACTCCTTTGCAGAGTATGTTTCTTTGCCTTATATCACAAGCTTGTACATTTATATTCTGAAATTAAATGTTATAAGGTATGTATATTTTGTTTTATGAATTCTACTTAAACCTGGTATCTTTCTTTAGCAACCAACTACTATTTCAAACCCATCAGATACCAGAGCTTCTGCTGTTTGTTGAATACTCTTCCAAGCCAGTTGTCCTCTTTGATCTTGATAATGGAAGCAGATATCCTTACTTATGCTATTTGCAATGTAATTTGGGTTGTCTCTCATTACATCATTGCCTTTTCTTAAAGAAAAACAGATATTGTTCTTGCCTAGGGAATTCATACTCTGTTTTAAGACCTGAGTTAGTCATATCCATGTTTGTTTTTTTGTTTGTTCAGTCTCTAAGTCATGTCCGACTCTTTGCAGTCCCACAGACTGCAGCACACCAGGCTTCCCTGTCCTTCACTATATCCCAGATTTTGCTTAGATTCATGTCCATTGAGTCATTGATGCTATCCAACCATCTCATCCTATATCACCCCCTTCTCTCACCATCAGTCTTTCCCAGCATCAGGGTCTTTTCCAATGAGTCAGCTCTTCGCATCAGATGGCCAAAGTATTGGAGCTTCAGCATCAGTCCTTCCAATGAATATTCAGGATTGATTTCCTTTTGGATTGACTAGTTTGATCTCTTTGCTGTCCAAGGGACTCTCAAGAGTCTTCTCCAACACCAAAACTTGAAAGTATCAATTTTTTGATGCTCAGCCTTCTTTATGGTCTAACTCTCATATCCATATATCACTACTGGAAAAACCAATACAGACCTTTGTCAGCAATGTCTCTACTTTTTAATTGCTGTCCAGGTCTGTCATAGCTTTCCTTCCAGTAAGTAAGCGTCTTTTAATTTCATGGCTGCAGTCACCATCCGCAGTGATTTTGGAGGCCAAGAAAATAAAATCTGTCACTGTTTCCATTTTTCCCCTTCTATTTGCCATGAAGTGATGGGACCAGATGTCATGATCTTAGTTTTTTGGAAGTTGAGTTTTAAGCCAGCTTTTTCACTCTCCTCTTTCACCCTCATTAAGAGGCTCTTTAGGTCCTCTTCACTTTCTGCCATTAGAGTGGTATCACCTGCATATCTGGGTTTGTTGATATTTCTCCCAGCAATCTTGATTCCAGCTTGTGATTCATCCACCCCAATATTTCCTTTGATGTACTCTGCATAGAAGTTAAATAAGCAGGGTGACAATATATAGCCTTGACATACTCCTTTCCCAATTTTGAACCAGTCTGTTGTTCCATGTCCATTCTAATTGTTGCTTCTTGACCTGCATACAGGTTTCTCAGGAGACCGGTAAGGTGGTCCGATATTCCCATCTCTTTAAGAATTTTCCACAGTTTGTTGTGATCCACACAATCAAAGGCTTTAGCATAGTCAATGAAGCAAAAGTAGATGTTTTTCTGAAATTCCCTTGCTTTGTCTATGATCTAATGTATATTGGCAATTTGATCTCTGGTTCTTCTTCCATTTCTAAATCCAGCTTGACATCTGGAAGTTCTCGGTTCACATACTGTTGAAGTCTAGCTGAAGGATTTTGAGCATTACCTTGCTAACATGTGAAATGAGTGCAATTGTGCAGTAGTTTAAGCATTCTTTGGCATTGCCTTTCTTTGGGATTGGAATGAAAACTGACCTTTTCCAGTCCTGTGGCCACTGCTGAGTTTTCCAAATTTGCTGGCATATTGAGTGCAGCACTTTAACAGCATCATCTTTTAGGATTTTAAATAGCTTGGCTGGAATTCCATCCATAGTGTTGGTAAAAATCCTCAGGGTAATACCCTCAATTTGGGGGTATTAAAAATTGTAATGTCAAGCAGAGAAAGCAGTAGTTAGTTGTAATAGTCATGAAGAAAAGAAAACAAAGTTTAGTCCAGCTTTTTTCTGATGATTCTCTAAATCATTAATATTAGTTCACCATGCAGAGATTTATCCTTTATTATACATTCAGCTTATGAAAAAAACATACCTGTGTTACTCAGCTCCATTGATCCCATGGTGTGACTTCACAATGTATTTGTATTGTGAGCCTTTTAAGTTGTAAAGGGAATTTGACAAATGTTTTCAAGTGCTTCACTCTTTTCATGCTCATTTTCCATTTGCTTTTTAGATCATTTCTTGGTGAGCATTCTTTTTTGACATTTACTGAATGTCAGCTATAGTTCATATTTGAAACATTGGCCTAGAGCCAGTGGGCTGACCAATTTATAATAGCCTGTTAAGAAAAATTAAATAAAATGTGAAAATGAAATGAAGATTGCTTCAAAGAAAAATGAGAGCTAACAGTGGAAAAGCCTGTTAATGACATGATACTCATCCATTCCTTTACTGTATTCACAGTTGTGTCATTTTGTACTGTTGCCAGACTCTGAAAGGAAATTCAAAGAAAGAATTAAAAATAATTCTTTCATATAGCAAGCATTTATTGAGTCCCTATCCTGGATCAGCACAAGTAGTACAAAGATGAGGAGACTGGTTCACTCTGCAAGCAAATCACACAATGATTCTCAAACTTGAAATAAGGACTGAATCTGTTCTTGGCTGAAGCATTTAAGAAGGGACAGCTGGGCCTCCTGAAGGCACTTACTTGTGCAAAATACCCACTGCTAGGAATTTTTCCTAAGGAAATAATCAGGAAGATGTGCAAAGATGTATTGAGTCTCAGAGTCATGATCTTCATTTCTAAGTAGGCTAATAAATGAGTTACCAGATGTTCCAGCAGGTATTGACTGCACTTAACCTTGATAAAGAATTTAGCTCTGGGTTATTTCTTTTGCTCACTAACATTGTCTATATTAGTTGTTTCTCAGTAGTTCATTACTCTCTTAATAGTTTACTGAGCCAGATCACTGTTCAGTTTTCCTTTCTTTCTGTCTAATCACCAAGATAGCATGGATACTAGATTAAGTTAATCATGCAAATAAATATTTTGTCATTGAACTGTAATTGTTGTGGGGTTTTAAGTCTATGAGAAGTTGCTCCAAAGTTAATATTAATACCATACAATTTTAGTATGGATGCTGGTGTTCTCTATTCCTGACCCACCTTTATATAAAAGGTTGCTTGATTCTACTTGGCCATTGTCAATAGCTTTAGAAAAGAAATAGGCACATATGAACTATGTAATCAAGCACTTGGTATTTACATTAGTTGACTCACCAGGGTGTCTGAGAACAGGTGGGGAAGTTACCCAGTTCCTTATTGTTTATTTAAATTGTTTAAATGTATAAGAATCATCTAAGATCAGCTTATGGAGGTTCAAAACTTTTATTTTCAAGGTACAGTAGAACAATTGGTATTTGAACTGTCATTCAACAGCCTTTCTGGCTTTCTTTCTCATTCAAAAGTGAAGAATCAGAAATCCTGATATTATTTGTTAGGAAGTAATGGGATTTCTGAACACAAATGTCATCTTTTAACAAATTTATGCACACATTCTGGGAAACTAATATTTAACAAGGCATTGTAGCTTCTACCTGTCACCTAGAGTTTTGCTTCTGTGACTTTATTTTTCCCTTAAAGTGGCAAACCAGGCTAACAGATTTAAACACTTAAACGTAAGACTTTTCTGTGATGATTCTTCAGAGACCTATTCATTTAGCTCTCCTGCTGCTTTTATCCTTCAAGACAATGACATCTTAAAATTCCTTTTTCAGAAAAAAAAGTGATAATTTGTTGTTATTTAAGGGTTTCTCCTCTTCAAAAATCTGAAGTTGTTGAGATGGTTAAGAAACAAGTTAAAGTCATAACACTCGCCATTGGTGATGGAGCAAATGACGTCAGTATGATACAGACAGCACATGTTGGAGTAGGAATAAGTGGCAATGAAGGCCTTCAGGCAGCTAATTCTTCTGACTACTCCATAGCTCAGGTAAAGCATCATTTCTGCCAAACACACTATTCATCTTTGTCAACTGACACTATGAAGAGGAAAATGTTAATTTTTTTCCATTCTTATTTTAGTTCAAATATTTGAAGAATTTGTTGATGGTTCACGGTGCCTGGAACTATAACAGAGTCTCCAAGTGTATTTTATACTGCTTCTACAAGAATATAGTCCTCTATATTATCGAGGTAATTGCAAGTTAAAAGTTTAAAAATCCTTGTCATTTGCATATATATTTGAAGCATTTTGTGGAAGACATTTCTTCATAATTTTAATTAATCCTTCATCAGCCCACTTTTTTAAGTTCTGAATATGTTAAAAAGTTTGTCAGCTGTGGAGAATGATGTTGAAATTCTGGCTAAAAACATTATGTTGCTTTGGTAAGAAATGTTGAATTGTAATTGCTAATAAAGTAATGTGTTCAGTTTTAAAAAGACTACAAACTACATAGCATTTTTTATAAAGTTCAAAAACATATGAGAGAAAACAGTAAATTATTTAGGGATGCACATGAGGAAAACTGTGTTGAAAGAGAAAAGGAAGGGAAAATGGAAGGAAATCCAAAAAAAGAGGGGATATACATATAGCTGATTCACTTTGCTATACAGTAGAAAATAACACAACATTGTAAAGCAACTATACAATAAAAATCAATTTTTTAAAAAAGGAAAGGAATATTTAGTGGTTGTTAGGCAGTGGTGGGGGCATAGGGAGAAAATGGAGAGTGACTGCTAATGGGTATGGGGTTTCTTTTTAGGGTGATGAATATGTTCTAAAATTGACAGTGTTAAATAAAAATTGCACAACTCTATAAATATACTAAAGACCACAAAAAAAAATAAAATAAAAATAAAAAAGGAAAGGAATAGTGGACATAAAACTGAGGATGTCAGTTCTACTAAGGGATCTAATCAATAAAAATACACAGGTAGTTTTGCTAGTGTGGTCATCCTGTAGTTCTTATGTTTCAGGCCTACATAATTGGGTAGAAGTATTCCTTGCTCTTCAGATCTGTTTTGGTGTCTGAGTTTGGTAGGAAACAAAAGTCTAGATAATAAGGAATTTGTTTAAAAATTATCAGAATAGTTCTGTTACTATGTCTGGATCACAAGGAATTTCTATATTCCTTTTCATGTGGCAAATATAACATCATTTTTAACATGTAAACTTAGCTTGGGTCAGGAATATCATTTCTGAAAGGATGCATTTTATTCTGCAAACATGTTTTGCAGTCTCTACAGGCTGCCAGGCACCAGGGTTAGTTCAGTAACTGAAGTAAATCGCGCGAGGTTTCTATCCTCCAAAAACTTGCCAATAGAAATATAAAGCAAACCACATGTGTAATTTTACATTTTCTGGGAACCACATCAACAACAAGTAAAAATTAAAGCCCAAATTAATTTTAAATTATATTTCATTTAACTCTATATATTCAATATTATTATTTCAGCTTGGAATCTCTATAAAAAATTATTAAAGCAATATTTCACATTCTTTTCTTCATAACTAAGTGTTCACAGTCTAGTGTGTATTTTATACATACAGCGTATCTTAGTTTGGACTAATCACATTTCAAGTGTTCAAGAACCACATGGCCAGTGGCTATTCCTCTGGGTAGCACAGCACCAGTAGGTGAATAAGTAAACTGAACACTTAGGATGCGATAAATAAGTTCTTTATATTTTTTTAAAAAAATATGACCCTCTTATCATCAGAAGCTGTATTCGTAATACTTGAACTCTAGCCGTTACCAGTTTGTTGCTCCTCTTGCAGCTTCACAGAGCATGACAAGGAGCGCTCCATAGCTTGTTAAGAAAACCCTCCATCTTCCAGTCCTGTCAGAGGACCTGCCTACGCCTTCATAAATCTGCCCTGGGCTCCCTTACACATGTTTGTTTATGCCACCTTGCCCTCTACTCAGTTGACTGCTTCTACACATCCATCAGAAGAGGCAGAACCTTCCCATATGCCATTTGAAAATAATATCTCATACTTTATGCCACAAAAGTAACACTATAAACAAAACAGTCAGTAGATTTTACATTTCCCCTGCTGAGATGTTAGTTGGAAACTGCTGTATGGTTGCTTCAGCTGTTCTTTATCCCTATCAGAATGCTTATCTTCTTATCAAAATGTTGACTGAACATAGTTCTTATTATGAGTCAGATTAATAGAATTAAGGGCTTCCCTGGTGGCTCAGACGGTAAGGAATCTGCCTGCAATCCAGGAGACCCAGGTTCAATCCCTGGGTTTTTTAGTTTTGAAGTGTGCAGGCAGTTTTATTTATTGGTCACTAAAAATCTGTAATTAGATTGCAACCCATTAGGTAAAATAATCAAATACTATAATTAAATACTTGGAAACTTAAACAGAATAATCTATGGATTTAGTTATTATTCATTACTGCTGAATTTGGTCTGAAATAGTCTGTTTTGAAACAAAATGCACTTCCAAAATAGCTTATGAGATCATACAAAATATTTTCTGTTTATATAAATTTGTTATTCTTTTCTAATATAATTATTTTCAATTCTCAGTCCCCTCTATAGTCCTAACTTTACTAGTTAGATTTTTTTCTCATCCCGCAACATTTATCGACATTAGAAAGAATACCAATTTGTACAGTTTATTTACATATATTCTTGAAGCTTCTGGGAGTTTAAAGCCACTGGCAGCAATAAATCTGCTTGCAAAAATATAATTGGGTAAAATGAAATGAGTACTCAACTTGCCACTTTTTAAATCTAGATTATTTGGCAATCAACAATGAAGTGGTCAAAATTACCTACTAATGGGAGACATAAAATATATCAAACTCAAATGAAAAACTAAATCTGCACGCTCTGTTTCAAATCCAGAGTTATGCAATTTGTGGTTTATTAGCCCTAAATTTCACTTGGCTTTGAATTTAAAGCCTCTTTGAGAGATAACTAACACTGATCAAGTTCTTTACACATTGGAAAGGAAGTCAGTCCTAAACTTTACTGGAAATCTCATTCTTAAGTTATTTTTCTTTTAGCAGTTTATGGAAATGCATTTTGAATATAATTCAACTATCTTGGAAATGAATTGACCTTTTAAATCAATTCCCAGATACCCAACTTTTGCCAGCTAAAACAAGTTCTGCAGATGTTAATGGCTCATGTCAATACTGTGAATGAATAGACAGAAAACACATCATTGAATGTCTCTAGTGAGGACAACTGCCAGTCTCGAATCTCCCCTTTCATTTTTTTGTGCTGATCGGGCGTGGGAGCAGAGGACTCATTGACTGTTTGTAAGCTGCTGTTTAATATGCAGAAATGCTCCATCAGGGAAATGTCTGTGAAGCTTTAACTGCCACGCCTCTACTGGGACGTGAAAGTTAGAAAATAATACCAGGACAGGCAGGTCTGAAGTTTCTTTGCTAATAAAGAAATAGTCTGGAACACTATGGGTTTTACAGATTATCTGTAAAAACTGCTTTTCCCGTTGCTCTACTGCCAGGAATGTCACCGTCTAGCTACTCCATTGCCATAAATTATAGCCAAACAAATAAAAACAGATTTGGCAGGTGGCGGTATAAAGCACTTGCTTGTGGTGGCCGCTCAACAGCGACTCTAGGTGTTCATTGGAATGACAAGCATTCGCTAAAGAGATTTTAGTTTCTCTGAAACATCTGACTCCTTGCTAGCAAAATAAGACCTTTTCTTTCAAACAATTGGTCACATCCAGGTTTTCCGGTAAGATCCCAAAGCAGTGTAGCGTTTCTGATTTCCAGAAGCTTTGATTAAAGTCAATGAGGTGATACTTTCCCACCAAGTTGTGCTGAGATATGGATTTCCTGTGAATTTAAATAATTTAGATACCTCCCTGGAGGGACTCATGTTTTCTTTCTGCATCCATGGTTTTGTTGAGTCAAGGGAGGGACTTTTATGTGTTTATAGTAATTTAGGTGTTGTTTTATTTAGAATGGGATGCATTTCTAATGTATCTCTAAACTGCAAATCTCAGACTGACTTGAAATCAGCCTTCTGGTAGACATCTTCTCTGTTAAAAACCTCTCTTTCCTTTAAAATATGTAAACTTCAGTGCCAAAATATTTATATGAAGATGTGGGTACTATATTAGAAGAGTCAATTCCTATCTAGTCATTTCTCCTTTAAAAAAAATTAAAATATTAACATTTTAAAGCACAGGTAGAGAATTTCTAGAAACATGTTCACATACCTTTCAGTAGGAAAAATAAAAAGGCAAAAATGCTTTGATAGCTTTCCACTTAAAAATGTCTACATTTTTCTCAAATAAAGCAGTTAGTTAAGTGGTGCATTTTAAAATAAACTTGGACTGTGAGTGCGTTAGCTTATTTGCAAGTTATTTTGAATTGGAAACTGAATATAAATATCCATTGATTTAGATTCCTAAATTTCAAATTTAGATTCCTCAATTTCAAGCTCATAGTGGTATTTTAATTACCATATTTACATACAAAGAAGCCAGGAGGCCATTCACATTTACAAATGTTTATTCACACACAAATTTATTAACATAAATGTCTCCTATTATACAGTATTGATGTTTGCAAATGCATTTATAACTAACCTTTGAGCCAAATCATGTCCATTAAAGGAATTTGGTATGTATGCAGCTTCAGCTTTCTTCAGACCAACGAAGATTAGGCTGCATCTTCATAGACTATTCAGGCCATAACTGAAAGTTCGTGTTTAAAAATTCCTTATTACCATCATATCATAAGAAATCTGAATGAGCTTCACAGTCACCTACAGGGAAAACATTACTGTCACCCCAAGTATCACAAATATGTATTTACATAATCCACATCTCAAAAAGGCCAAAATGTGAAAACACAATAGATAGCGTTGAGGTCTGTCCTGTCAATTTGTGTCTGCTTAATGCTTTCCAAAAAAAATAAGTTTTAAGTCTGCAGCACCACCCCAAGTCTCCAAGGAATAAATTTAACTTCGCATGAAGATGCTAAGTACTTTTACGTGTAGCAATGAATGATCTGGCTTCTAGTTGAGAGCACAAGTTCAAATCTTTTCTGTAAATATATGTGGCAAGCAAGTGAGAATTTCAGATTTGGCTCCCATTTCTATGCTTTTGTTCTTATTGTAGTTAATGCGTGTTACAACCCTAACACAATCTGGACTTATTTTTCATGTGCTATTGCTACTTTGTTCTCTTTTCCATCTCATGAAGCGGACATTGGTTTTTATATATGCTCAGTCATTCCTTTCCACTATAAAAAGGAAAAAGATCAATGTGGGTACAGAAACTGTTCATAGGGAGGCCAGCCTGGGTACATATTGATAAATGGTGAATTTGTAGCAATTCATGCTTCCATAATGAGGTTAAATGAAACGTGAAGTGTAGGAAAGTCTATGCAACTCCAGTTCAAAAATTCACTTAACCAGCACGTCCAGGCTGCTGTCCCCTAACAGGTTTTTGGTTGTTGTTATGATAGTTTGGCTTCGTGTTTGTGTTTATGTCATCTCATTGTTGGGCCAGACATTTTGCTCTTCCACATCAGTGTGATTTTTAATTATGTTTTAGTCCTGCTTTTTTAAAAAATAACATAGGGATTATTGATTTACTAACATTCACTTAAATTTTCCATTTGTTTTAAATATACTGGAAAAAGTTTCTCTCTATTGTCCCTTAATTTTTTAGGCAAAGTTCAGTTTTCTGCTTTTAAGAAACTGCAAATATATAAGAACATGTCGCTTTAGTAAAGATTTGTTTTTAATCAAAGTATAAATTTAAGTTACAAAATATTTTTAATATTATAAATTCAAGTTTTGCATTCTGATGGCTATAATTATCAAGAACTATTTTTTAAAAAGGTTAAATACTTTGGCACATTAATTCTACTTCTAAGAATTCATTCTAAAAGGAAAAAGAAGAAAGAAGAGGAGGAAATTTTGGGAGATGATGAGATATGTCTGTTACCTTGATTAGGTGATGGTTTCGTACATATGTCTAATCACCAAATTGTATACATTAAATGTGTGTCATTTTTGTATGTCAATTTTACCTCAATTAAGCTACGTTTTATTAAAAGTAATTCATCCTAAGAAATTGAGATATTTAGGATTTCTGAAAGAATATTCAGTTCTGAATTATGTATAGTAGAAAAAACCAGAAGCAAGCTGAATATCCAAAATAGTAGGGGATATATATCCATTTCCATTAACATCATTTTAAAGGGTATGTAACAACTTAAGAAAATATGTATTGTATAATGTTAAGAAGAAAAGGGACCGGACATGATGCTGCATATAGGTTTCCAGTAAGATAAATCTTTGAATGTATATAAATGAGCTACATGAATACAACCAAAGCAGAAAACAATAAATGGTGATGGTATTAGTATAGGAAATTATTTTATTTTCTAAATAAACAAAATTTTTAATTATGATTAAAAAAATCTTTAAATAACTACCAGAAGATAGATATTTTAAAGGGGGATTAAAGTCTAAAATTTTAATGGCATAAAATTTATTCTCTAAAGTGTCTTTTAGGAAACAAGATTATACCTAATTTTTTTTAAATCTATGATTGCCTATTGGTATAGTTCTTTTTTGATTCAACAAGTGGAACCAATCCTGACCTAAATAGCAAAGACCTTATGAAAGAATCCCTTCAAATTAAAAAGTAAAGCAAAGAAACGCCATTTTCAAGAGAATCATGAAAATACTATGTCAGTGAAGTATTTGAGTAACAGCAAATACACTGGTTGAGTAACAGCAGATTTTAAACATTGAATTTATGGTTTCCGCATTCTAATTTGGGGGGTTTGGACTGTTTTCTTCCTAGATCTGGTTTGCCTTCGTGAATGGCTTTTCTGGACAGATCCTCTTTGAGAGATGGTGCATAGGTCTTTATAATGTGGTAAGTTTAGGACTTTTAATTATTCCTGTTCTATTGAATACTTTGAGATAGAAGTTCACCCTGCATTTGGCTACCTGGTATAATGACTAGTTTGTGCACTTTAGATGTTTACAGCAATGCCACCCTTAACTCTGGGAATATTTGAGAGATCATGCAGAAAGGAGAATATGTTGAAGTATCCTGAATTATACAAAACATCTCAGAACGCCCTGGACTTCAACACCAAGGTAGGAACCAGTGCCCTGGCAGGACTTGCTTTACTGCTCCAGTTGCTTGGGGCGTCGGTCTTCTAAAGCCAAGGAAACTCCAGGGTCCTGACCATGGCAGGCCAGATTTGCTTAAGGTTCTGATATGACCTGAGAAGATGTTTGGTTTTGCTGTGAATTTAAACTGTAACCACAACTCACTGGAGTTTGCCAGGCAGCAGCAAAATGGGCCTGGCAAGCAGAGGGGGAGCCCTCTGACTTTCTGCTTTTTCAGTTTTGTGGGGAAATGCTCACTCTTCTCAGAGGTCAGTCATCCAGGACTGACACGGACTGTCTTTACACATACAAAGTGGTGAGGGATGATATATCATTCTTTACTCATTTTCGGTTTTATGAAATAACTTTGTCTTCATTGGAATATTAGATTGTATTAAGCATTAAAAATATCGTCTCTGGTAGCTAACTCATTTACCAATAATAATCATTATTTACAATCATTATTAAGCCATAAACTTAATATAAGGTAAAATATCCAACATTTTATCTAAAATCATATTCCAGGTTTATAGCCTATATAGCAAGCCCTGGGCTTTTGTCATCTTTGTGATCCACGGTATTTCTTCATCTCAGCAACAAAAATATCTATTTCCTGCATAGTTCACTTTCCTGCGATTATGTATTCTGAAGTATTTCCACTAGTGTTTGTTAGTAATTCAGGTTTCTATCCAGTGTAACTGAGGAGTTTTGTTTGTTGTTTTTTTTGTTTTAAGTTTTGTAATAGTCAAGGTAGATATAATTGTGAAACTATAGTAAAAGTATCAAATACACCTTCACAGAATTTTTTCTCATTTAATATAATACATGTTGGTTATGTTATGCATGTTATGTTACCAATAATTATATGAAATCTTAATTTGGTGTTTTGGATTTAGGAAATTAATGTAGGATATTTTAAATTTTATTGTTTCATAAAACTGTCAAATGACATTTGTTCTTAGTATACCAGGGGAATAGAGTGAGACAGGTGTGTCAGCGCCTCTAACCTCATACAGTAAATGATGGTGTTAAGTTTATTGCCAGGATGTTATTCATCTTCTGAGACTAGGTCTTCATGAATGCACTGTGCATACAAGTCCCGGTATGCAGATGCGTACAACTTGAGGGATGATATAACTGAATTTGGTTAAATTTAAAAAAAAAAAACTTAACTACAAAGTTTTTTGTAGAGTGGAGAACAAGTGGGTTTTTATAGAACCCACTGGCTCCATAAAGTATTTTAGTGGTCTTTTAAAACTGTTGCTATTTATAATATGCAATGTCTGTGCTTTAATTTCTTAATGTTTTATTTTTTGATTTTTTAAAAATTTACCTTTGATATCCAATTTGTATTAAATTCCACTACCATGTTAAAATGTTTTTCATTACCTATGGTGAGTATTTTCAAGTGACAGAAAGCCACAATTGGGGCAGATACAATGGACCATGAGCTCTCGTTTCCTTGAAAATGTAATCTGAGAGCTAGGAAGGTTCCAGGCTTTCTGGCAGGCTAACAATAACCCTCACCAGCCCAGAGTTACATCAACCTCAGCCACACGTCCCCATCTCCCATTGCTGAGGCTCCGTGGTGTCTCTTAAGAGTTAGCTTCCCAGCCACTGCCTTGACCTTGCTCCTGTTGCTTATAAACTGATCCTCACAGGATTACCCAAAACCATTCCTAGAAAGTCACATCCTTTTGTACCCTTTGTATATGGCAACTTGGAAAGTTTTGTGTCCAGTGAGAAAGTGTATATATGAACTGGTCATATATAGTTTTAACGTGAGAACAGCCTTCCTTGTATTTTTTGCTGTTCTTGTATACAAAGTATCTCATAGTCTGCAAAGCCCTGGCATTTAGAAAAGTCACCATATCAATCCAAATAAAGTATACAACTTCTGTATTCATTTAAATATTTATAGATACACAAGCTGCCAGCAGTTTTTATAGGGTTTATGGATTTTTCTAATGATTTCAGTGAAAATTGTTTGAATAAATCCCATATAAACATTTTAAAATTCAGGAACAAATGGTTACAGAATGCACAGTTGTATACACTGCAGTTGCTCCAGGTCCCCAGTGTGGAAGCATTGTTGCCCTGAATGATGACGATTACGTTTGTTATGGTAAAAAGGGTCGGAGGTGCTGAGGTCGTGACAGGGGTTAAAGGATTAACATGTGACAATAAGTATCGGTCAGGAAAATGGAAAAGTAGAACTAATTTTTCTTGCACCCACCTGTGCTTTCTGTCAAATAAAAACTTGCAGTAATGACATAGTGAGGAGAAGAGACAAAGGTTAATGAGTAACATAAGTTCAAATGTGTAATGTATTGGAGCGTAAATTGGATCATACAATCCAGTGTGGCTGGGTGAACTAACAAAGGAGGTTGAGATCACAGTGGAAAATTTTGGGAGGCAGGCAACTTAATTTCTGTTGTTTGAACAGCTTAAAACTATTTTAATACATGCCAGTTTTATTTAGCATACGTTTTGTTTGCAAGAAGCACTTCTGAATGACAAAACTGCAACCCCTCAAAGGGCCGTAAGAGTTCTAAACAGTTTTTCTGTAACTTAATCTTTTACCTCCATGTTACAAAGAAAAGACCAGTGATACTTGCTTTCTTGTTAATAAAATACAATAGATGAGAAAGCAATAACTACTAAATGATATTATAATTGTATGAAGTTTGATGTTGACAGGTGTTTTAAAATTGTGAAAGTCTTTTATAACTTCAGTCCTGGTAAAAAGGCTTTGCTTTGAGGAACTATGCAATTTAAATGTTACTCATGTTATTTTTAGTGTTGTGCGTGTGGATATGTGGGTGTGTGTGGAAAAAGAGAATACACTATATCCTTACCATTAAAAAGTTTACAATTTTATTGCACATGGAAAAGAAAACGTAGGGATCTCATCGAATTACAATGTTTTCAAAAGTCTGTTCATCTGGAATTATGAAAATAGTCCCACTTAAAGAATTTCATGATCTAACAGTAATTTTAAATTTTATTTTCTTCTTCAGGCAGAAATTTAAACTTCTAATCCTTGGTTTTTAGAAAGTAGAAAAAATTTCAGTGAAGCTGAAAAAACATTTAGAGAAACATAAAAATAAGTAAATGACCCATGAAGGTCTAAGAGGCAGAAAGTGTCTGTCAGTTCTATTAATTCACAGTGGTGGCCCGACAGAAACACGTTTTGTGAATCTAGCTCACAGATAAAAAGAAAGGTCAGAGTTCACAGAGCTAGTTTATCGCAAATGGTTCTCATGGATTTTTGTTTTCCCTCAGGTTTTCTGGGTTCATTGTTTAAATGGCCTCTTCCACTCAGTTATTCTGTTTTGGTTTCCACTAAAAGCCCTTCAATATGGTAAGTAGGAAGGATATGAATGCTAAGAGGTGACTTTTTACTTTTTTAGAAAAATAATTCATTGTCAATATATGTTCAAAATTATAGCAGTGTTTCATTTTATGATATTTTTTCCTTAACCTAAAATACATGCATCTAAAAGTTGTACACACTTTAAAGATTTTTACTATTCCTGTGGGAGCAAACTGATTTAATATATGCAAAGCCTTTCTTCTCTACTTCTCATGTTTTTCAAACTTGCAGAGAGTGAAATTTTAGGATTTTTTTTCCCCTCTGTTGATGTATCGTTAGAAGACAATAGCGCTGATATTTTATGTAGTCTATTTATTATACCTGTGAGACTTGTATCAGCTCTTTATTCTGAACCTAATTAGACATGCTAGTATTTTCAAGTACTTGAGCTGGAGCTTTGAATGAGATTTTCAGTATGTTTTTATGTTCATCTTAGAGTGTAAGCTTTTATCTCTGCTTGTTTTGAGGGGGTAATGTTATTGTGTCACTTTTGAGAGATGGGATCCTGGTGAATTTCCTATACACATAAAAATGATTAAGTAGTCACTTTAGAAAAGAGGTCCCTGGGATGCTTAAGCTGGTGTTGCTATGTCCGGAGCAGACCTTGCCCTGGGATCCTGAGGAAGACGGCTGAACATTCAGCTCATAGACATGTACCTCAAACATGACACACACGCCACCCGAGGTCTGCGCATCCTTCAGAGGTACTAGCTGTCCTTGCGGCCTGAGTTAACACTGGCCCATAAGATGCAGGGCCGGCTCTTCTGTCCCACCGACAGTTTCCTCTCCAGCTGCCAGAGGCATCCTCATAAAACATAAATCAGACCAGGTGCCTCCGTCCTCAGAACCCCACAGACTCCATCACATTTAGAGCTAAATCCACAGCCCGAGCCTTGGCCAACCCCACCTGACTCTCCTTCCACCCACCACTGCCACCCCAGCCGGCTCACACCCTCACTGTGCTCCAGCCCACAGACCATCCATCCACTCTTCCTCGTCTTCACCGGGTGTCCCAGCTGCTCTCTCCTCCCACCCTCAGGTCTGTGCTTGGAGAAACACTCCCAGATCGCCCTGCCTCAAAGACCCTCCAACCCCGCCCCCACGGCCCCTGACCCTCTCTCTCCATCCTCTTGTATTTTCTTGGTGCTTGCCTAGTGGGTGTGATAGATTTGCTTTTTTTTTTTTTAAATTACCATTCTCCTCTGTTAGAACCAAAGCTCCAGAAGGGCAGGGCACTGTCTGTTAAGTTCGCTGTTGTTTTTGTAGTGCCCAGAACAGAGCCTGGCTCACTGTAGGCACCCAGTCCATCACAGATGCCTTCATGAGAACCTAGAATGGGGAAGTGAGTATCAAAGACAAGGCAGCAGCTTCGTGTCCTGGCCGGAGACTTTCATCTCCTTCCTACATTCATTGCTCTGCCAGTACAAAGTGAATAGATTCTTATTACTAGACCCTGGAAGTAACTGTGGTAAAATCTAACTAAATATAAAATATTGACCCAGTGGGCCAGGAGAATCATAATAGCACTTTTTAGATAAAATTTACATACCATAAAATTCACTCTCTTAAATTATATGATTCAGTGATTTCTAGTATAGTCACAGAACTGGGCCAGTGTCCCCACTCTCTGATGCCAGAGCATTTTCATCACCCCTTATGCATGAGCAGTCACTCCTCATTTTTCCATCCCTCTCCCCTAGCCCCTGGCAACCACTGATTTTTTTTCTCTGTGGATTTGCCTGTTCTGACATTTCATAAAAATGGAATCATGATACAAGAATTTAACTGATCCTTATTGTGGCATAAATCAGGACTTCATTCCTTTTTATGGGTGAATAATATTTCATTGTATGGATAGACCACATTTTGTTTGTTCATTCATTCATTGATGGACATTTGAATTGCTTCCACTTTGGGGAGCCATGGGATGTTGAAATCCAGGGTACAATATAGGACTTAAGTAAGTTTTCTAGGTAGTTTATTTTCCTAATGCAAAATCAGTGTAGGCATGAAAAACTAGGAATGTCCATTATTGAAGCTATTTTAGGACTCTAAATTAGAAAGAAAAATTTTAAAGTAGCACAAAGCAGACAACATCCAAAACACCTTACCAATTCAAAACACTTTAGGAATGAGAGGTTTGAAAGGAATTCCCAACTAATTCCAGCCCAGGATTCCCTCTGCATTTGTCTGGGGAACTGCCAAGCCCTCCAGCCTCAGCAGAAGCAATTCACAAGGGGTGCTGCCTGGGGAACCCAAATGTAGCCAAGTCCAGAGAACGTGTGCTTCTTCTTTTCAAGAGATAAATGACATATAGCATAAATTGTGTTTTAACATTCTACTTTTTTTTTTTGCCCTTTTTTGTTTTTAAATAAGAAGTTTTTGTTTTCTTTAGCTTTTGAAAGGATGAGATACAGAAGGGATAGAAATAGTTGTATAATATACGGCTAAACATTCATACACTTGCTTCAGTGTTTCTCAAAGTATGGCCTGTAGACACCTGAGAATACTCAAGACCTTTTGAGGTCCATGAATGAGGTCAAAATTTCATAGTGTCAAATTTTTTACATTTTCAAGACATTATTTGTCTTTTTCATTGCTGCTGCAAAAGCAGCAGTGGGTAAAATTGCTGGTACCTTGACACAAACAGTGGTACAATTGTACTAGAAATCATTATATTCTTCACTACCACGCACCCACATTAAAAAAAAAAAAATGTTTCCCTTAAGAATACCCTAGAAGAAGCTGTAAACCCAATACTTTTATTAAATCCTGAAACTTGATACACGCCTTACTAATATTCTGCATGACAAAATGGGAAGTATGCATAAAGTACTTCAGCCGCACATCAACAAGCAGCAGCTTTATCCACTAGAGTGTCTGGGGGATTGTTGGAGTTATCAGCTGAACCAACTACATCCATGAGGTTACAGAATCATGCATAAGTAAAAGATCCATTCAGAATGAATTTTCCCAATGAATTTTTTTTAAGGTTGTGTGTTAAGTCGCTTTAGTCATGTCTGACTCTTTGTGACCCTATGGACTGTAGGCCACCAGGCTTCTTTGTCCATGGGATTCTTCAGGCAAGAGTATGGGAGTGGGTTGCCATGCCCTCCTCCAGGGGATGTTAGGAGTATTTTTTATTATAACATGGGTTTAGAGCATTATGTAAGTTTTGTGTGTACACCAGTATATCTCTACTAGTTCTACATGTGCTGCAGCATGTTCACCAGCAGCACACTTTCAGATTCCACTGCAACTAACCTTTAGGAAACTATCTCCATGTCTTTAAGAAATGACTTGAGTTTTTAAGTAGTATCAAGGAATAGCCACAAATTACTAGTAAAGGTTATCAAATACTTCTCTCCTTTATAACTCCATCTCTCTGTGAAATTGGATTTCCCTCATATGTGAGGACTTCCCTGGTGGCTCAGACAGTAAAGCATCTGCCTACAATGCAGGAGACCCGAGTTCAATCACTGGGTCAGGCAGATCTCCTGGAGAAGGAAATGGCAACCCACTCCAGTACTCTTGCCTAGAAAATTCCATGGGCGGAGGAGCCTGGTAGGCTACAGTCCATGAAGTTGCAAAGAGTGAGACACAACTGAGTGACTTCACATTCGCTTTCACGTCAACCAAAACAATATGAGAAACCAGTTCTATTAAGCCAGAAATTGTAAACATGTAATAAGAGCTTATAAAAATGTAAAACAATGACAATTTTCTCACCAATTTTGCTTGGGAGAATAGCTATCAAATATATATAATATTTGCTTATATTATATATATTGGGTTTATTATTGTTATGTTTAGATAAATCAGTACACGTTTTTAAAATGTCTATCTTAATTTCTAATTTGGTAAGTATTAATAGATATAAAACCACATAAGCAAAAGCTTTGGGGAATTCTTAATCATTTTTAAGAGCTTTAGTCCAGAGACCAGAAAATGTTAGCACAAATAATTTACCTGAATCATCCAAATGTCAAACTGGATAAACCTGACAACAGCTTTTAACTTTTTTCCTTGATTCAATTTTGAAATTTATCTCCAACTTCCTTACGACAAACCAGCAATGACTATAAGGTTTATTGGATCCAACTACAATTATTTTTTATAGCTTTTTTGTATTGATTAAGGAACCTAACCAATAGCCCACATAGCAGAAGCATGGAAGTCCAGGATATCTAGTCAAAGCTATGGTTTTTCCAGTAGTCATGTATGGATATGAGAGTTGGACTATAAAGAAAGCTGAATGCCAAAGAATTGATGCTTTTGAACTGTGGTGTTGGAGAAGACCCTTGAGAGTCCCTTGGACTGCAAAGAGATCCAACCAGTCTATCCTAAAGGAGATCAGTCCTGAATATTCATTGGAAGGACTGATGCTGAAGCTGAAACTCCAATCTTTTGGCCACCTGATGCGAAGAACTAACTCGTTGGAAAAGACCCTGATGCTGGGAAAGATTGAAGGCGGGAGGAGAAGGGGACGACAGAGGATGAGATGGTTGGATGGCATCACTGACTCAATGGACATGAACTTGAGTAAACTCCAGGAGTTGGTGATGGACAGGGAGGCCTGGTGTGCTGCAGTCCATGGGGTTGCAAAGAGTAGGACAGGACTGAGCGACTAAACTGAATGAAACTGAAGATACTTTCAGTTGTTTTGTAGATCTGGGTTTATTAATTTGATTCTATAGAAGTTTCCAGATTTGTTGCAGGCATTTAGGTTTGTCCACAACAAACCCACAAGACATGTTAGCACGTCAGATCCTATGTCCTTAATCATGGAATACCCCATAGAGAAAGGTAGTCTCATAGGTCTCTGGACTGTGGGTTTAGCGGTCTTCCTGGATACTTTGATCTGAAAACCGTAGAGAAGCAGCAGGGTCACACTGTGATGCATGGCTGGGTGCTTTGCACATTTAGCTCATTTTAACCTCAAAATCCCTCTAGGGTAGGTAGTTTCACTCAGTCTTTTAAGTGAAGAAACTGAATTCCATGGAGATTGATTGTAAACAACCCAAGATGATACAGCTTGTAACAGAACCTAGCCTGGTCTGTATCTCCAGAGCTCACCTGGCTCATCTCTTTTTCTTCATACCAGCACCACACTCGCCATCTCCTCTCATAATTTATCTAACATATTTTGTCGTTATATGTTAGGCTTTGAATACATATTGTCAAATATGTGTATAAATAGAATACTGTACGACACATATCTTGGATTTTAAATTTTTCAGTGTTACCAAATGATTAAATATTGTGGTTTGTTAATTTTCATTTGATTTTTTGTAACTCGCAATAGTGATTTTTGATGGTTAGTACTACTCCCTTCATCTGAAGCCATGTTTGTTAGTCATTGCTGGAATAACAAAATACTTTTAGATGTACCCCTAAATTCAGCGAGACATACCCCTCAAAGAGCCATATGCCTGGGATTACATTGGTGCTCCCCAGATCTCTGTGAGTTGCTTTTTTGAATCCCTTTTGGTCCAGTGACAACAAGTTCATTGAAAGATAATAAGAAATCTCCCTAAAACCCTCTCCTATTGTTAGGGGTTCAGAATGCCTTCTCCTGTCTCACTGCCCATAGCACTAAGCTCTGCTTGTAATGATTTTCTTTTTCAGTCTCACAAACCCTGAGAATTGGTTAACAAGTCTAATTTCCTTCTTCATGTTGGCTGTTGGAAATTTGATTTTCATTTGTGACCCATGTTAGGCAACTTTATGAGACTTCATACCATGTTTTGTTCCATTTGCCTCATTTCTGGCTCCATTGTGTGACCCCTTGTTCCCTGTCTTTTGTTCAACACTCCTAAATTGATTAATCTTTGAATGGATTCTGAGTTTATTTCCTTTCCCAACAAACCTCTCTTCTTTTCATGCAGGCACTGTATTTGAAAACGGGAAGACTTCTGATTACCTGCTGTTGGGAAACTTTGTTTACACAGTGAGTGTGGGACATTTGCCTTGTTTGCATATGAAATTGAATTACTTCATACAAGCTCATTTTATTTTCAAATTTAAATGTGTGCATTGCTGTATTTAAGGGTTGTTTGAGCATCCCTTTAAAAATGAGATGAGATGTTTTGACTGTTAAGAGATAATTTTATATTAGGTTATAAAAATGTCATTTAGGTTCACTGACTGTATATTTGGTTCTTATTTTCAGTATTCCTTCTTCACTCTTATTGCTTCACTTTCCCTTTTTGTCTCCCATGCCTCTTTTTCCTCAGGTTTATTTTATTGCCCTTGTTCATATTTCCTTGCTTTCCTAAACTCATGGCAAATACTACCATACTATACTTGGGTGTTTAACCAGTAATTGTTCTAGAGTCACATGAAAAATAAAATGCCAAAAAAATTAAAAATAAAAAATCTCCATTTTTTTGAGATATTTAAGCCACACAAGACATGGACTCCACTGTATAAAATCACTGTGTAAACGCTTGTGATGGATGCACAGCTGAGTGTGAGCCCCACCCTGCCATTCAAGAGCCAAAAAAATGTTTTAAAACCATTTTTTCATCTAAAGTCAAAAGCTCCACTGGGATACTAATGCCAAAGGTCATACAGTTAGTCTCTGAAAGATGTTCCCTCCAGCCTTCAACCCTGAATTCTCCAGCCAGTGTCCTTTGCTCTCCTGTGTCCGCCTCCGTGGCTTCACAAGTGGGGACTGTGTCCTGTCCTAAATATTAAACGGCCATTGATGCAGCAGATTCAGTTGGTGGAAAAACGATAATGTGATGTTTAAAGAATTGATTAATAGGAAGTTAAGACGACTGAGCAACAAAGAGATAAAGGTTTTGGCAAATCCAGGCTTTCCTTTCCATTGACATCAACCCACTCAAGTAGTAAAAGCAAAAAGGAAAAACGCATTTGGAAGCCTAGTGGTTTGTTCTCATACAACATGAGTGCAAAACAAATAATACTTGATGGACTAAGTTTAGATATAAATCAGTAGATGTCATTGGGTGTCTGTGAGAGACATTTTAAAGTATCCAAGTCTTAATAGGGAGTATTTCCTTCATTTTGTGTCAAAATCTCTCTCTTAGTTTGGAATTTTTTATGTAGTCTAAATTAAATATTTAAATTTTAGTAAAGGTTTTATTTCTACAGCTCTTTACCCTGAATTGCTATTAGATACCCTGCTGAGAAAGCCCAAGTGCTTCACTTTATCCTGACTTTATGACCCAGTGGGCAGTATCTAATACTGTGCATAAACCCTACAGTAAGCAACAGTAGGACTGTGCACTTAAGCACTCACTAATCACCAATGCTAGGCAAGCACCACACTTCCATCCTGGCAAACGACTGGAAGTGCCCCGATTTCCTTTGACTACTAGCAGTATTTAGTACGTTATTTTTATCACAAATAGATAATCATAGATAATGCTGCAGTGCTAAGCACCATTCTTGGTATTTTACCTATAAAGTGGTAAGTTTTATCAGATCCCAGTTTATAGATACAGGAGATGAGACACAGAGAGCTCAAGTAACTTGCCTTGTTCCTTATCAGAACAGCTAATAAATGATGGAGTCTTGAGCACACGTAGTCTGACTCCAGGGCAATGTAGTCTGACTCCATTTAAACGTTTCGCTATCCTTTGGAAAACACAGGGCAGTTCATTAAATCTGGGTCCCCTACTTTAGAATTAATAGCATGGGCGTCAATGACAATAGATGTATACAGCAGGGAGATGTAACAGGCTCCTGCACTATACTCTGCAGAGTTTCTAATAAGTCAAGTTACAGAATAAGTGTTCAGATTTCTAAATATCCAGTTATATTACTTTTATAATTCATCTTTAAAATTTAGAAAATGAAGTCTTTTATTACAGATGATGTAAAATAAATTTAAAGCAATCTTAGGAACCGAAGATTACTGTAGACCTTAGACAATTCTCTATCACAAATTCATGAATTTTATGAGAAGTAGGCAGGCCCATGCTCAGAAGGCTTATGGCTGGACGGTCGGGCAATGATGATGGGGAGAAGGCAGGGAAGAGAGGCAGGAATGTAAGGCTGTAAATGGCAGTTCCAGCCGGTCACAGTCGTAATGTTCAGCCATCAACTAACTCACTCATTTCTTTGCTGGTTGGACGTACAAGTCCAGCTGTGAATAATCGACCAGCCCATTTTATGAACTGTCATATTTGTGAAGTAAAATAACGTTTCCCTTCTGTTCTAGTTTGTGGTGATAACCGTGTGCTTGAAAGCTGGATTGGAGACATCATATTGGACCTGGGTAAGAGGATCTTTAGTCACAACCAAGGAATATCACATTTATTTACGCATTATCATTAATGTTCGTTGTTTTTTGTTATAACTTTATGTGTCCCTTTACGCTAGTTCCACAGGTGGTTCTATGGGGGTTCAGGACTGGAGGGAGGAAAACGGGGGGGGGGGCTCTAGTTTGGAAACAATGAGTAAAAACTTAAATAAGTGTATGTATCACAAGACTTCTCAGAGCCCTTAATATATGGTTGTACATTGTAAATACGCCTGAAAGTGGAAGGCCTTCAAACCTATTGACTAGGAATCTTTTCGTGGTAGAATATGTCACAAGACTGCAGAAAACCCATTGGAAAATGATTCTAAAGACCACTAATGTTAGTGAAAGATTTGTCCTCAGACATTTGCAGATCTCCAGCCTGAATAAAAGAAGTTCCATTTTAGATACATTAGTGTTGAAGTATATTCACGTCCAGGTAAAGAGACACAGTAAACAAAAAGAAAGTTAGATGTTCAAGGGAAAGGTGGGCACCAGAAATTTGGATTTGGCAGTCCTTAGCACAGAGATGAGTATTCGCACAAGTGTCTTAGCATCTTTCAGTCAGAGCCTACAGACAAAAACTAGGGAGGCTTAAAGAGGGTAGCAGATAAAACTGGTAAGAGTAAAAGGTGAGACCCACCAAAGGAGGTGGGAAAGGAACATACCACAGGTATTATATCATAGATGAGATGTATTTCATGCAAGATCCAGTTAAAACACTCAAATATTTAGTTAATAATTGCCATAGATAGCATTTATGGATACAGTAAAAAAAAGAAATAAATAAGGAAATTTGTGAAATCTTCATCAGTGTGTGAGTCCTCTGTCCACCTGCAAGTCTCTGACATAGATTCCCTCCCTCCACAGTTCAGCCACATAGCCATCTGGGGCAGCATCGCACTCTGGGTGGTGTTTTTTGGAATCTACTCATCTCTGTGGCCTGCTGTTCCGATGGCCCCTGATATGTCAGGAGAGGTAATGTATCCTTATAACACGTAATCTGGCAAACCATAAAAATTGACATTCATTAATGAGCCTTAACTGCTTGGCTTGGGTTTATATTGAAACAGTATTCACCAATTTAAAAGGCTATTTTTAAACTCCACAGTTGTGAGTGATAAAAATTGAGAGACTATTTTAAACTTGGACATTTTACTTAAATCTGACTTACCCGTTCATAAGCATTGCTGGGATAATAAAATATGGTTGTCAGGAGCTTGAATCCTGTTAAGACTATCCATACAGAAGATGCCATTTTAAAATTAGACCATCAATCCACACATACTTTTTGAATAAAAGATTTGGGCAAATGGTGAGTTTATGTCTTGGGACAGTCTGTCTTTTCTTCTGTTATCTTTCATTCTAAAGAAAAAAGGCTACTGTCCTGTGTTAAATGCACTTTTAGAGTTGTCTTAATGACATCAGTTTGGTTGTCATTTTGAAAGAGTTAGGCTATCTGACATTTTAGCCTTATCATGGTCCACTTTCAATTCCATCTGTCACTTTCTCGTTATACTGGTAGGAATTGAGTTATTAGGTGTTCGTGGGGGAGTGTCATAAGATCTCCTTTCGTACAGAAGGGATTCCAGCAGTAGGAGAGTGTATTATTTCAATTGCAGGAAATTTGACATAAAATGTATAAAAGAAAATGTGGAAAACATTTCAGGATTTCCTGTGACCTCACAGTAACTTGCAAATCGAGGTAACGTGAGCTCCGTTACAGTACATTGTTTCCCCGCAGTCACAGGAAACCTTTCCAGGGGTTTCCATTATTTGTTTCCCTAAGTACTGCCTGAGTCCCTTTCACTTTTGACAGTCTGGTTTATAGATCACTTTCATGAAATTTTATCTGACAGCATCCTGCTTTTTATAAATTAGCAGAATGCAGACACATTAAAAAAATTTGTGGCTAAATTTATTAGAGAGAGGCATTATATACTATTACAGCAAAACCAGACATATTGAGGAGTATGTACTTCCTTCCACCAAAGGGAAGGCTCCTTCTGAAACATGGACTGTGAACTCAAGAAAATTTACAGCATGTATTTTAAGGAGAACAGAAAGAAAGCTGTGAATATGTCTCCTTCCCTTGATTTGCGTCCTTTTTTCTTGAAGGAATAAACTCAGAGATTGCATATGTCCACTTTTGCCACCTGAAAATTCCAATCCTACTCTGTTGTTATTTGATGTGCACTGTCTGATTGGACCTGCTTTTCCCCAAGGTCAATTCTAACTTAATACCTTTTTCATTAGACCTCATTTTACCTCATGTCTGAATGTTTTATTTTCAAAATGAATGACACAAAAGATTTTGAAATCGAGATAGTTTGAGCAGCTGTAGCCAATCGCTTTGAAGACAAGAACAGAGTTTTTGACCACCTACTTCTAGGACAAGTGTGAAGTTTGACTGGCTTTTAGCCAACCAAATATAATTCTACCCTTGCCTGTAGAATTCCTGGTATTACCCAAACACAAAACTTAATATCTTCTCTTGAGATTTGCGGTAATGCTGTGTTTAATTCAAAGTGAAATGAATGTCAGTACCCCATCACATTTCTGTTCACTTCATATACAGTGGGAAGTGCTAACAGGGCTTCTTTTTCTTGTTTTATTGCTACTAATACTTTGAATATAATGTTTAAATAGCTAATGCCCCATGGAAAATAGAAAGAATGGATTAATTTAGCTGTAGGCTTGGCTAACTTGTCCAAGATGTAAATTTGTTTAATGTATTTAAAGAAAAGAGTAATACTTTAAAATTATGTAGTACTTGGTGCTTGCATAGTGTCTTGGTGTGCATATATGTATAAATGAGCTTCACGGCAACTCCAAAAAAGGAAGATGACAAGAACACCATGCACATTCTCTGGGAGAGAGTGTCTATGTTCATGGTTTCCTGGCCACAAGGGTTTTAGGACCCAAAATGTTGTATAGCAATACTCTACTTTTGATTATTTTTATTGTGCATAGTCACTAATTCTATTACAATCCAGTTAATTTGAGAAAGATATAACTACCCTTGGATTTGCATTTTTAATCTTAAAATTCTATATTTCAACCAAGAATGTAGCCAAATACATATATGTGAAAAATTCATTTATGTGCCAGGAGTTATACTTGTGTGTATGTATATATATATACACACATACATATACACACACACATATATCATTGGCCAACTATCTTGAGTAAAACTTGTTCATCCTTTTAACTTTCACAGCAATATACTATTACAGTGTATAGTACATATATTTTATTGTATATTACAAGTAGCAATATAGTGTTGTAAATAACACGGGGTAAGTACAAATATAACCATTCCCTGCCTTGACATGTTTTACGTAATCCATATAATGAAACACAACCCCAGGCATTTTCCAGAAAATAATAACGCTGTTCTAAAGGATTCCTGGTGTGCTATGAAGTTAACTTTCTGTCACCACCACCAACAGGGTCTGAGTATCTAATCCAGGGACCCTACCCCTAGGACTCCACATCTCTCCTGTTTTGATTTGGTGGCAGTTCCTCCCTAAAGTAAATAATTAAATACATGTGTATGTTTGAGTTGTCTAAAAGGCATAACAAGGGCATCCGACATAGCAACGCATTAATAGAGATGGTTGCTGCTGCTGCTGCTGCTGCTGCTAAATCACTTCAGTCATGTCCGACTCTGTGCGACCCCATAGATGGCAGCCCACCAGGCTCCCCCATCCCTGGGATTCTCCAGGCAAGAACACTGGAGTGGGTTGCCATTTCCTTCTCCAATGCATGAAAGTGAAAAGTGAAAGTGAAGTCGCTCAGTCGTGTCCGACTCTTCGCAACCCCATGGACTGCAGCCTACCAGGCTCCTCCATCCATGGGATTTTCCAGGCAAGAGTACTGGAGTGGGTTGCCATTGCCTTCTCCAAATAGAGATGGTTAGATAGACGAAAAACAGCAGTCCCAGTACCCCCATCCTAGTTCAAGTGGTATTTTGGAGGATGAGGTACTATGGAGTTTAAAAGGAATTGACACAATAGAGAAGTTCTTCAAAAAGACAACTAAGATCTGGGAAGAATAATGCTAAAAATGCATAAGGTATATTGAATGCTTTGAGTATTTTATATGCATTTATTCTATCGATTCAGCAGCTATTTGTTGAGATTCTACTGTGGGTCAAGCACTGTGGATTCATTAGTGAATAAATAAAAATCCATGCCCTTCTCAATGTTTCTACTGGAAGGAAACAAAATAAGTGAAATATAGATGGATATAAGTAGGAAACAGCAGGCAAGAGAAACTGAGAACCATAACTCCTATTGTTTCCCATACCTTATGGCTTTCACTCACGGTCCAGTCACAGGCTCTTGAGGGGCTTGAGAGAGGGGTGTCATGATCTGATTTGTGCTTTTAGCACCAGGACTATGACCACAGTGTTATGAACCACTTAGGAGATTGTTGCAAGAACCTAGGCCAAAAGTAATGGTGGTTTGGGCCAGGAGGGCGGTCGTGGTAAAAGGGGTCAGAGTCTGAAGCTAATCTGAAGGAAGAGCCTGTAGGATTTGCTGACAGATTGGATGTGAGGAGTGAGAGGAAAAGAAGTCAAGGCAGACACCATCATGTTGGTCGTGACCATTAGAACATGCGTGTCCTCAACTCACTAAATCCTCCCAGCAAACTTGTTACCATACTCGTTTTACAGATGAGAAAACAGAGGCATAGAGAAGTTAAGTAAGTACCTCATCTGACACCCAGATCTGAAGTGACAGAGGACGGACTTAGCCATGCGGTCCATGGTCAGCTGCCTTACCCACTGCCCGGTGCTGCTCCTCTGATCAGGTTTATTCTGAGGAAGTCTGCAGGGACTCCCCCTCATTGCAGCTATTTCAAGGATCTGTGTAGATGAGGAGATCTCTGTTTTCTGTTTTCCTGACAGCAGTGGCTCCCCCATGCTGCTCTCCCTGTGGGCATGGCAATGTCCTGGCCTTCCTCCATCCACCCTCCGCATCCCAGCCCCTGTGCTCCCCCCAACCCACGTGTCCACTGCCCCTTCGTGTCTTTACTGATTTGCTCTGACATAATGATGTCGAGAGCCCCGTTAGTGTTCAGTAAATGATTGCGAAGTAAAACTGCTTTTTTCCGTGCTTGTTTGTTTTGAACAAACACACGAGAAGCAGTGATGTAGAGGTGACAGAGAGACAGAGTTCTGCTCAGATAAGACCATGGTGCTGACATCCAGAGATTTTCGCAGCGTAGCGATTTCCGGCAGCAGAACAGGATGCTGGCCCTGTCTAACAACCCGCAGTCCTTGCCACTAGCGCCACTCAGTAGAGCCACACTCGTCTGCACCTGTGAAGCTCCTTCCAGCTCCTGAGGGTCAGGTGCTCTGTGGACCTCTCTTCAGACAAACATCTTCCATGCTGAAGGGCACAGATTATTCTGCTCTAATTAGCGTTAACTGGAGCACAGGGTGCAAATTATACACAAGTTAGACAACTAATTGTACACAAGTTAGACAGCTTACAGGTATGGGTCTCAGGCTTCTACATTCAGCTTGGACACGTACTCATACACTGATCAGGACTTTATAGTTTTTCCAATCTGTGTTCTGATTTGTCTTTTCAACCATCTGGAGACAGAGCCATTTCTCTCAATATGTTGAAAGAAAATCCTTGTTCACAAAGAAGGGGAGGGAAGAGAACTAACATTTATTGTGCACTCATTTTACTCTCCAGGCACTGGTTTTGATCCCAGGCATTCGTTGTTTCATTTAAATCCATATCACAAACCTATGGAGTAAGCAGAGCAATAGCAAGTCACCCAGAGAATTCATCCCAGGTTTTCCTCTCAAACCCCTTTGGTTCCTCTAACATCCTGAGGAACTAAATACCTTCTCTTTAATGCCCATTCCTGTTCCTTACTCTCAGATGGGGACACTTTCTTTTCTCCTTGCAACCATTTTCCTTGCATTCTGTTGATTTCCCTGATGTATCTGCTGTTTCCCAGGATACCCAGAGCCGTGATCAATTTCCCTTAGTTTGTCAGATATAAGAGCTTTCCCATCTCTCTTTAAAAGTGCCTAGATTTTTAATTCTCCCCTCTCAACTCCCCTCTACACACTTATAGAGGCTCTGTCTCACTTTATATCCCGACTTCTCATGTCCTTTTAGCAATATCAGTGTGTCTAATACCCACTCGTTAAATATATATATTATATATATATATATAAAATTGAAAACCTAATCAACCTACATCATCAGAGAATGTACAGTTGCCACTCAGATGATAGTAGGACCTCATTTACTGAGGGTCAGTCATTGTCATAAGTACTTTTCATATCTTCACTCACTTAACACTGAGAACATGTAACACAACACTGTAAGGTAGTTCCTATCACACATTTCATTGACACAGAGTGGTTAAATAATTTTCTCAAGGTCACACAGCTTGTAAGTTATCTCTGAGCTGCCTTTGGAACGCAGCCAGTCTTTCCCCCTTTACCACTATACGCACTGTTCTCTGTCCCTTTTACATTTTTTCTCTCGCCTTTTCACTTCTCTGCATTTTTCTCCCAGCCATTAGTATAAATGCCTTTTAATGTCAGTTCCCCAATCAAAATACTTCCATCTGGTTGGTCAACTAAGCCATCCGTTATCTGCATATAATATTTCCATCTTCAGCTGTGCTCAGCTGCCTGTATCACTAATCAGGCATCGTTACCTTCCTCCTTCCTTCAACACATTCTACATGCCTGAAATTACCAGAAATCCATCCCCTAGATATCTGAGCCTTTAGGGCAGACATCAGCCACTCCAGCCAGGGCCAGAGAGGACTGTTCTCAGTTGGTGGGCAGGGTGTTGCCATTTGGGAAACATTCCTTCCTATAGTTTTGTTTCCACTACAGTAATTCTACATCTCTGTCCATAATAAGATTCAAATGATAATGATTAACAAGCATTCCAGTACCACAAATATTGAAATATTTAGCTATTAAGAAGGAATTACGACATCACAGTAGGGGGAGAGTGGATTCCACAAAGGTGGAGAATGAGACAATAAGAAATTATTTAGAAAAGGAAAATAAAGAGAAAATCGCATGACAGGCTTGACTGCGACTTTAAATATGTCACTGTCTTCCCCTCCTCTCACAAATATGGTTGTGATTTAAGGGGAGGACTTTTTTTTTTTTTCAGACCTGACTTGTATTTTTTCACACCAGTACAACAATTTATGGGGCAAGGTAGACCCTGGGGAGAAGTGCTATGTTATATAAACATATGCTGGCCTGCTTTTTCTGACTTGTCTCAATGATGTTACTGAATATTTCTTGAAGTTGCAGAAGGAAATGTCTTAGGCACTCTGATTAGTACACCAGATTACAAAATAAAAAGCAAGTTCCATCAAGGATCATTTCATATCACGATTAATACCAGAAGGTTAGTAGTGGCAGAACTTTCCCGTGCATCACGGCCACGCAGACACACACTGTAAAGTCTTCCCGAGCGCCATCTGGTTCTGCTCTCCCTGGCCTGAGGGATCTATAAAACTACTGAAGGAAATTGAAGTTAAGGAACGAGCATGTGTTTTACAGAATTTCAGATCTCTTGATTGAGGTTTGTAAAGTCTCTCTGAGAAACAATAAAAATCTTTGTTGAACCCTTTACTGTCACTCCTGTAGGAAAGGTATTAATAAACCACATTAGTGATATGATTTTCCTAAATTGTGCTGTTGCCCATTTTACCAACATAATGAATTACTTTACATATGAGGAATTTCCTGGTTTCAAATAGTCCTTATTCATCTCTCAGCTTTTAATTACCTAGATAGCATGTAATAATTTATAGGTCATAAGACCTGCCCTGGTGGATAGGGTGGGGCAATGTTTTGATATGAAGGAGTTTCATCCAAGATTACTGGGTTTAGCCAAGTAGCCTGGGGAGAACAACTGCTCTAAACTCTATCAGATGTTCTTCAGTCAACCAACGGTTGGGATCCCATCCAATAAAACGTGCCATTGGTCACAGTCCTCAGAGCCCTGGCAGAGACTGAGACAGGCAGACTAGCACAGATCTTAAAGAAAGCTGGCCACATGGCCACTACCAAGCCCATTTTGTAAAGAGAAGTCTTGAAGAAATGCTGAGAAGCAGAGACATCAATGTGACTAATGGCAAATCAGGACATGGGCACACACATGGGCATAGAGTTCTCGTTAGGGTCACTGTGAGAGCTGGCATTGCTTTTTGTAGGCACAGAATCCTTTTCCTACAATACAGAGCACATATGTATTGACCATCTAAGGTATGTGTGTTACAATGTGTTAAGCAGTGGAGGCTGCAGAGGTGAACAGAATGGGTCAAGGTCCTTAAGGATTTTGTTTTTAATAATGGGATGTTGATGTCATAAATGTGAGGGATGATGCAGTGCACCCCAAGTGCCATGATAGTGAGCAAAGCATGGAAAGCTGAACAAAGCTCTTATGGCAGAACTTTGACTGTTTGTTTTCTAGAGTCAGTTCATTCTTGCAGTCATTCATTCATTCCATAATTATGATCAAGTATGTAGTTGGTTCTAGGCATGGTGTCTGCATAATGGATTAATTAGGCAAAATCCCCATGAGTGTTCAGGTTGAGGGGACCAGGGAGTAACAGGGAAAAACAGTCACTAAATCCGTTAACAAATGGCTAAATGTTGAATGACTAAAGATGATTTCACAAGGTGATAGGAAAAAAACAGGGTGATATGATATGGGACAGGATTGTAATGGCTGCTCTAAGAAGGTCTTTTGGAAGAAGGGACAATTAACCTGAAGTTTAAATGATCCAGAGATACCTTCAAGTGAAGAAGAGCATTCCAGGGCTGATGGAACAACTCATGCCCAGGCTCTGAGGCAGGAATGAGGCTAGTGTGTTCAAAGACTGAAAAGTCAATGTCACTAGGGTTTTGAAAAAGTAGGAAAGAGCACTATGAAATGGAGCCAGTGAGATGGGCAGAAAGCAAATCACCACTCCTAGCTTAGCACTCTAGCTCATAAGTCCAGTACAGCTTGTTTTTGAGTTGCGTGCCAGGGAACAATCAGAAATGCTCATAAAAGAAACCATGAATGTCACTGTGCCTTCTGCTTCAATAAAGTTCATAATTGGACACAATTCTTGCATTCCATGATATGGTAAGAAAGATTGTCAATGAGTTCAAAAGCTAGTTGGTTCCAAATTATCACTTAAGCCCCCCTAGAGTATATCATGCAAAGCAAGTTATTTTATGGCATATTTTTGATGTTAAAAAAAGTAACTATGGATTAAACAAGATAGAAACATTTCTCTCATATGAAAAAAAAGTCCAGTGGAGACAGATAGTTCAGGAATGGTGTGGCAGCTGCACAGTCATCAAAGACCAGATTTCTTCTATCTTGCTGCATAGTGAACCTTAGTGTACTTCCTCATAGTCCAAAGTGGCTGCTTAAGCTCTAGCCATTTTATCAACATTCCAGCCAACATGAAAAAATTAACCCTTTCTCTCCGAAGGTCTTTCCTAGACATTGCCCACCATGTTTCTACTTAGCTCTGAGTGAAAAAGTTGGCTTAAAGCTCAACATTCAGAAAACTAAGATCATGGCATCTGGTCCCATCACTTCATGGGAAATAGATGGGGAAACAGTGGAAACAGTGTCAGACTTTATTTTGGGGGGCTCCAAAATCACTGCAGATGGTGACTACATCCATGAAATTAAAAGACGCTTACTCTTTGGAAGGAAAGTTATGGCCAACCTAGATAGCATATTAAAAAGCAGAGACATTACTTTGCCAACAAAGGTCTGTCTAGTCCAGGCTATGGTTTTTCCAGTAGTCATGTATGGATGTGAGAGTTGGACTGTGAAGAAAGCTGAGCGCCGAAGAATGGATGCTTTTGAACTGTGGTGTTGGAGAAGACTCTTGAGAGTCCCTTGGACTGCAAGGAGATCCAACCAGTCCATCCTAAAGGAGATCAGCCCTGGGTGTTCATTGGAAGGACTGATGTTGAAGCTGAAACTCCAGTACTTTGGCCACCTGATGTGAAGAGTTGACTCATTGGAAAAGACCCTGATGCTGGGTAGGATTGGGGGCAGGAGGAGAAGGGGGTGACAGAGGATGAGATGGCTGGATGGCATCACTGACTCGATGGACATGAGTTTGGGTAGACTCCTGGAGTTGGTGATGGACAGGGAGGCCTGGTGTGCTGCGATTCATGGGGTTGCAAAGAGTCGGACATGACTGGGCAACTGAACTGAACTGAACTGAACTGAACTGAACCAAAGCTAGTCACATGGTCATACTTAGCTACAATAAGACAGCCAGAGGAATATAGTCTGAGCTGGAGGAAAACGTGATTCAAGATTCAAGTGGTTGCATCTAAGAAAGTGAGCAGAGATATATTAGGAGGCAACTAGAAGTCTCTGCCATGATAGTCAACAATTTTTCTACATAAGCCATATGTCCATTTATGTCTTTCCACAGGTAAATGTTTTTTGAGGTCTTGAATTTTTAAAATATAATTTTCTAAAACAGATGGTAATTAAACAATAAATGAGGTGTTAGTTAGATGGTGGTGATTTTGCAATATATAAATGTATCAAATCAATACATTGCACTCCTTAAACATAGAAAGTTATATGTCAATTATATCTCAAAAATTAGGAAAATAAATTTTTTAAAGAAAAAAATTTCCTGCAATATGCAATATAGTCCATATATGCTTCACATATTGATTTACTAGTAATCAAAGAATTGATGCTTTATGAGATAGTTTTTTGTTTTTTTATTTTTGCTTGTTTGAATTTTCCTTTATTTTTTCATCTTTAAAATGGGAATAAAATAGTACCTATCTCATGGTATTGGTTTTTACCTTTTTTTTTTTCTGAGATGGCTTTTAAGCAGATAAATATAGAGCCATCACAGAATTATAAAAACTTATAAGAATGATATAACAAGTAAACAAATTGACCATTGAGATAAGGTACCTTATCTTAAGATAACTTCTCCAGTAGCATCATTTTAAAATTGTATTTCTCATAGAAAAAAGAATATTTTGTTACTAATTTTATCCTCATTTTTCTGGTACTTTTAAGTTTTTGAAATAGCACAGTGAAGAAGATTAAAATAAAGCAAAACAAATTCTGTTCTTAATTACTTTTACTGTTCTGGGAACTACACCCCTAGAAAAGTTTCAGAGCTGTACAGTTTCTAATGCTCTTGATCTCTTTTTAAGAAGACTATTTGGCATGTTCATTTCTCAGTATATATTGATACATAGTCAAATTTTACTTTAAAAAAATAAAGTTGGCTTCTGATTGATCTGATCGATCCTGGTGGCTCAGATGGTAAAGAATCTCCCTGCAATGCAGGAGACCTGGGTTTAATCCCTGGGTTGGGGAAATCCCCTGGAGGAGGGCATGGCAACCCACTCCAGTATTCTTGCCTGGAGAATCCCCATGGACAGAGGGGCCTGGCGGGCTATAGTCCATGGGGTCGCAGAGTCAGACAGGACTGAGCGACTAAGCACAAGCATAGCACGTTGATACATAATCAACTTTTACTTAAAAACAAAAAAAAGTTAGCTTCTGGTTGATCTAGGTCCCAAGTAGTTCTTCCTCCTTTTCCTCTAATAATCTTTTTTAATCATTTGTTTCCAGACGGGGGATATACAAAGGTTGTTTCTTGCATTATTCAGCTGGATTGAATATTGATTGAGTCCCACAGGGTGATCGTACCTTCTTCAGTTCCTCACCACCACCCAGGAATGTCCAAGGGGGAAGGAGCACAGAAACGCTGTGAACTGGCATCTCATTTGCATGTTTTCTCAGATTTTCTTTGCTTGGAACAATTTGCATATTTTCTAAAATTTTTGTTTGTTTGGGATAATCCAAGCAAAGGGCTTTCTTTGTCTCAGAGTAATCAAGAGCTTCTGGTAATAATTGCAAACATATTGAGGTTTATCTGAAACACCCTTCTCCTTAGTTATTCTCTGGGTGTTCTGCCCTGTCTATTTTTATGGAGAAAGTAATTCATCCCGTATAAGAGCCGAATTCAGCTCAGTGCAACTGAGATTCATGGAGTGCCTCTGCATCAGGACCTATACTGGGTGTCAGTGGATCAAAAGTTGACAAAATAGAGTCCTTCTATGGAGCCTGAGTTGTGAGTAAACCAACAGATCAACAGAACATTAGAATATAAGACACTAGTTATTATGATCAGGATGCACAGGGGCTAGCCCAGGAAAGGCCACTCTGCACGCTATAGTTTGGAGAGTTTAGAACGGTTTCTTGGAACTACTCTTCCCCACACTGTTCAGGAAGGCAAGAGAAAGAAGGACTTTGGAAGCAGTGTGTGTGTTAGTCATGTCCGATTCTGTGACCCCATGGACTATAGCCCACCAAGCTCCTCTGTCTATGGGATTCTCCAGGCAAGAATACCAGAGTGGGTAGCCATTCCCTTCTCCAGGGGATCTTCCTGACCTAGGGATCAAACCCGGGCCTCCTGCATTGCAGGCAGATTCTTTAGTACCTGAGCAAACAAGGAAACCCTTCAAAGTAGAGAGCAGCCCAAGCAAAGAGGGGGATTGGAGTTGCTAAGGGAGGGGATGGTTGGAGCTAGAACTGAAAAGTTTAGCAAAGACTAGGTCACAGAAAATTACACAATTATCATTTACATCATTCCCTTAAACCATGGCAGATTGTTTTTCTTTATGAAATACATAGTATTCCAGAAAGTACCTGAGTCCATAGAGTACAAATTTGGGTCAGGACGTGGTATATAAATGCTAGTAATAAGCTAGTGAGTGATTTAAAAATTTTGTATTTTGTCATGAATATATGTCACATAATTGAAATTTTGTAAGAATGCTGTTGTGCTAAAATAAGACATCAAAGATCTATCTCAATGATAACCACTGGAACATAGAACTTGGCATGTGCCAAGTTCAGGTTTTATCAGAGGGAAGTTTCAAGCCTCACTACCCAACATGAGCAGCCATGGAGAACCTTCCATAGAAGTTCATCTCTTCAAGCCAAAGTCCACATAAGCTTGAAATTTGTCTCTGATTAACGTGCATAGTGATGAATTCACCATTTAGTGTTGACCCAGTGATGCTTGTTATGTACCTCTGAGTTCAACCCCATGCACAGGTACCATAACAGATTCAGACAGAAAGGATTAAGTTTCAGAGAAAGGCTCCCACAACTTGGAGACCTTTGTTACTCCATGATGTTTCCCAGGCCTTGGACACAAAGACACTTATGAAACCTTTGCAAGTTTAAATTCAAGTAACACAGTATTACCTGAAAGCAAATTTGATTTTGGTGAACTAATATCAGGTTTTCATACATCAAGGGCAGTGTTGCCAGGAGGAGGAACAATTTTGATGCAGTAAAAGCCTTCTATTTATATGACATTGATATTTTGCCATAAAAATATAGATGTTCAGTTCAGTCACTCAGTTGTGTCCAACTCTCTGTGACCCATGGACTATAGCATGCCAGGCTTCCCTGTGCATCACCAACTCTCAGAGCTTGCTCAAACTCATATCCATCGAGTCAGTGATGCCATCCAACCATCTCATCCTCTGTCGTCCCCTTCTCCTCCTGCCTTCAATCTTTTTCAGCATCAGGATCTTTTCCAATGAGTCAACTCTTCACATCAGGTGGCCAAAGTATTGGAGTTTCAGCTTCAACATCAGTCCTTCCAATGACTGATTCAGGACTGATTTCCTTTAGGATAGACTGGTTAGATCTCCTTACAGTCCAAGGGACTCTCAAGAGTCTTCTCCAACACCACAGTTCAAAAGCATCAATTCTTTGGCACTCAGCTTTCTTTATAGTCCAACTCTCACATCCATACATGACTACTGGAAAAACTATAGCTTTGACTAGATGGACCTTTGTTGGCAAAGTAATGTCTCTGCTTTTTAATATGCTTTCTAGGTTGGTCATAGCTTTTCTTCCAAGGAGGAAGCGTCTTTTAATTTCATAGCTGCAGTCACCATCTGCAGTGATTTTGGAGTCAAAAAAAGTCTGTCACTGTTTCCATTGTTTCCCCATCTATTTACTATGAAGTTATGGGGCCAGATGCCATGATCTTAGTTTTCTGAATGTTGAGTTTTAAGCCAACTTTTTCACTCTCCTCTTTCACTTTCATCAAGTGGCTCCTTAGTTATTCTTCGCTTTTTGTCATGAGGGTGGTGTCATCTGCCTATCTGAGGTTGTTGATATTTCTCCCAGCAATCTTGATTCCAGCTTGTGCTTCATCCAGCCCGGCATTTTCACATGATGTATTCTGCATAAAAGTTAAATAAGCAGGGTGACAATATACAGCCTTGATGTACTCCTTTCCCGATTTGGAACCAGTCTGTTGTTCCATGTCCAATTCTAACTGTTGCTTCTTGACCTGCATACAGATTTCTCAGGAAGCAGGTCAAGTGGTCTGGTATTCCCATCTCTTGAAGAATTTTCCATGGTTTGTTGTGATCCACACAGTCAAAGGCTTTGGCATAGTCAATAAAGCAGAAGTAGATGTTTTTTCTGGAACTCTCTTACTTTGTCAATGATTCAGCGGATGTTGGCAATTCAATCTCTGGTTCCTCTGCCTCTTCCAAATCCAACTTGAACATCTGGAAGTTCACGATTCATGTACTGTTGAAGCCTGGCTTGAAGAATTTTAAGCATTACTTTGCTAATGTGTGAGATGAGTATAGTTGTTCAGTAGTTTGAACATTCTTTGGCATTGCCTTTCTGTGGGATTGGAATGAAAACTGACCTTTTCCAGTCCTGTGGCCACTGCCGAGTTTTCCAAATTTGCTGGCATATTGAGTGCAACACTTTCACAGCATGATCTTTTAGGACTTGAAATAACTCAACTGGAATTCCATCACCTTCACTAGCTTTGTTCGTAGTGATGCTTTCTAAGGTCCACTTGACTTCTCATTCCAGGATGTCTGGCTCTAGGTGAGTGATCACACCATTGTGGTTATCTGTATCATTAAGATCTTTTTTTGTATAGTTCTTCTGTGTGGTTTGTAGCATTCAAGATTCTAAAGGATATCGCTGTATCTCAGGTTCAGTGAATCAGCTCCTCTCATCTCCTGAGAAAGGGAGCTCAAGGAGAAGGTAACCATGCAGGTAGGCTAAATGAGATGGGACTGAAAGTGAAACACAGCAACAGAAACCTACCTCTTCTGAAGAAACAGTCAACTCATACAGCAGAGACAAAACACTTAAGAACAATAGGAAGGGAAGATCCACAGCTTGGTGGGAAAGATCTAGAAAGTTTGTATGAAAATAAGCAATAAATGCAAACCTGAGGTTGAGCACTGATTTTTTTTTTCTTTTAATGAAAATGATTTCATGAAGAAGATACTTCCAGAGGAGATCGAAAGGCTGAACTGAGATGTAGGAGGAGATAAGAGGAGTTTAATTATCTATTAACTGGGTAGATGGCTCTGAAAAGAGAACAGTGGAGGTTGTGGGCTTTGAGGCTCACAAAACCATATCACAGTACACACCATCTCTGAAGAGTTGTTCTACCCAACTGTTTCAGAGAAGCTGTAGCTAGAAAAAACAATTAAACTCTTGGATCTGAAGCCACACTCGACCAAATCCTAAGAAGCACATGATAGGATATGTATGCTGTATGTAATACAAGCTTTGGGAGTTTTCAAAGTATTGTGAACCTATCCTAGTACAGTACTATATAGCTGATTGTGTTAGTTGAGTACCTAGGCTAATTTCATTGGACTTATGAACAAATTGGGCTTACAAATGTGCTCTCAGAACAGAACTCATTTGTATGTAGTGAACTTACTGTATATTCTAGAGCACCCCAGTGCAGGAAAGAGGATAGAAAGCACTGCAGAGGGGCTGGGGTGCTGTTGTAGATGGAGTGGCCATGGGAGAGCTCTGAAGATGACCTCTGAGCAAAGACCAGAGTGGGGTGGGCAGGACCTATGGCTCCCTGGATGAAGAGAATCACAGACAGGAGGAGGAAACACTGATGAGCTCAGAGTGTGAAAGCAGAACAAGGGAGGGAGAGGACTTCCACTGGAAGAAGATGAGTAGGGAGCTGGATCAAGCCCTACTCCTCTCTCCCCAAACCACATAAACATCTAGTTATGATTGCTCCCAGAATAGCTCCATGCCAGAACACAAGAAAACCAAGCAACATCTCAGGAATATAGTCCCGAAGCTCTGATGTTTTTTGGCTTTTAATCACTCTAAACACTAAGTTGTAAGAAATTACTTATTCAACAATTATTTATTAACACCTGATTGGTGGTTAAGCACTTAGGTTGTGAGAATTCATCAAGATGTATTTCCTCTTCTTACAAGGATCATAGTCTGTAATTAGAAAATGGATAATAATTACCCATTTTGGAATAGTTACCCAAATTGGAAGCACAAAGTAGAGTCAGCTAACCCAAATCTAAGGATAGAAGTGACATCCAACGTGAAAGTTGAAAAGCCAACAAGAATCATAGACACAGGGGCTTCAGGACAAGAATCAGCTTGGGCAGCTTCCAGGATCTGAAATATGTGGTGTAGCTAGAGATGAGGGCTGTGTTGAGAGGTGATATGGGGGAAATAATCAGAAGTCAAATAGGAAAGATCATGAAATCATATTGTGGAATTTTGTATGCCATCCTGGGGGTGGTGTGAAACCACTGAAAGGGTTTCATCCAAGAACTGCTCAAATCTAATATATACTGTGGAAACATCCCTTTGGCTGCAGTATGGGGAGTGACTAGAAGCAGAGCAGGACTGGAGACAAGTCCACCCATGAGTCTATGAGGAGGACAGGCCAAGTTTGAACTGGAATAATGGCAGTGGGTGAGAAAGAAGCAGACAGGTCCAAAGTTACTAAAACACAAGAGAACCAGGCTATATGGTGGATGTGGTACCAAGAGACAGTTCATGAATACAGTCCAGGTTTCTGTCTCAGACAGGTGGCAATGAAGCTGTTCTCTGAAGAGATTGCACAAAGGAAGAGCAGGTCTGGGAGGAAGACAGTGAGTATGTGCTGGGGATGTATTAAGTTTGAAGTACCTATGTAGCTCAGTCAGTAAAGAGTCTGCCTGCAGTGCTGGAGACCACAGTTCAATCCCTGGGTCAGGGAGATCCTCTGGAGAAGGAAATGGCAAACCACTCCAGTATTCTTGCTTTGAAAATCCCATGGACAGAGGAGCCTGAAGGGCCCCAGTCCATGGGATCACATGAGTCAGACACACAACTTAGCGAATAAACCACCATATGTAACATTCAAATTCAGAACTGGATAATCTGTGTTTGAAGCAGAAGCAAGAGATGTGAGCCACAGGGAGGGACCATGACTGATCCCCTTGTAGATAATAGAAACCGTCAACCTTCCCAGGGAGGGTATATATGTGATAATAGAAGACTCCTGAGAGAATGCCAGGATAATCCACCTCTTGGTTTATTCAGGGATCATCCAAACAATCAGCTTCCTAATAATCACATTCTGTGAACAGCATCTTGAATAGCTTGGACAATATTATCTTATTGTTGTTGTTCAGTCGTGAAGTCATGTCCGACTCTTTGCGACCCCATGAACTAGGCTTCCTTGTCCTTCACTATCTCCCTGAGTTTGCTCAAACTCATGTCTATTGAGTCAGTGATGCCATCCAACTCAATATCTCCTCTTCTGTCACCCCCTTCTCCTCTTGCCCTCAATCTTTCCCAGCATCAGGGTCTTCTCCAATGAGTTAGCTTTTTGTAGCAAGTGCCCAAAGTATTGGAGCTTCAGCTTCAACATCAGTCTTTCCAATGACTATTTAGGGTTGATTTTGTTTAGGATTGACTGGTTTGATCTCGTTGCAGTCCAAGGGACTCTAAAGAGTCTTCTTCAGCACCACAGTTCAGAAGCATCAGTTGTTCAGTGCTCAGCCTTCTTTACGGTCCAACTCTCACATCCATACATGACTACTGGAAAAACCATAGCTGTGATTCTGCTTTTTTGTACACTGTCTAGATTTGTCATCGCTTTTCTTCCAAGGAGCAAGTGTCTTTTAATTTCATGGCTGCAGTCACCATCCACAGTGATTTTGGAGCCCAAGAAAATGAAATCCAACACTGTTTCCACATTTTCCCCATCTATTTGCCATGAAGTGATGGGATCAGATGCCATGATCTTAGTTTTTTGAATGTTGAGCTTCAAGCCAGCTTTTTCACTCTCCTCTTTCACTTTCATCAAGAGGCTCTTTGGTTCCTCTTCACTTTCTGCCGTTAAAGTGGTATCAACTGCATACCTGAGGTTGTTGATATTTCTCCCAGGAATCTTGATTCCAGCTTGTGCTTCATCAAGCCCGGCATTTTGCGTGATGTACTCTGCATGAAAGTTAAATAAGCAGGGTGACAATATACAGCCTTGGTGTACTCCTTTCCCAATTTGGAACCAGTCTGTTGTTCCATGTCAAGTTCTAACTGTTGCTTCTTGACCTACATACAGATTTCTCAGGAAGCAGATAAGGTGGTCTGGAATTCCCATCTCTAAGAATATTCCACAGTTTCTGTGATCCATCCAGTTAAAGGTTTTACTGTAGTCAATGAAGCAGATGTTTTTTTGGAATTCCCTTGCTTTATCTATGATCCAGCGAATGTTGGCAGTTTGATCTCTGGTTCCTCTGCCTTTTCTAAATCTAGCTTGTACATCTGGAAGCTCTCAGTTCAAATACTGCTGAAACCTAGCTTGAAGGATTTTGGCATAATTTTGCTATCATGTGAAATGAGTGCAACTGTACAGTCATTTGAGCATTCTTTGGCATTGCCTTTCTTTGGGATTGGAATGAAAACTGACCATTTCCAGTCCTGTGGCCACTGCTGAGTTTTCCAAATTTGCTGGCATATTGAGTGCAGTACTTTAACAGCATCATCTTTTGGGATTTTAAATAGCTCAGCTGGAATTCCATCACCTCCACTAGCTTTGTTTGTAGTGATGCTTCCTAAGGCCCACTTGACTTCACACTCCAGGATGTCTGGCTCTAGGTGAGTGATCACACCATCTTGGTTATCTGGGTCATTAAGACTTTTTTTGTAAAGTTCTTCTGTGTATTCTTGCCAACTCATCTTGTCTCTTCTACTTCTGTTATGTCCTTGCCGTTTTTGTCCTTTATCCTGCCTATCTTTGCATGAAATGTTCCCTTGGTATCTCCAATTTTCTTAAAGAGATCTCTGGTCTTTCCCCTTCTATTGTTTCCCTCTATTTCTTTGCATTGTTCACTTAAGAAGGCTTTCTTATTTCTCCTTGCTATTCTCTGCAATTCTGCATTCAGATGGGTGTATCTTTCCCTTTCTCCTTTGCTTTTACTTCTTTTCTCAGCTATTTGTAAGTCCTCAGACAACCACTTTGCCTTCTTGCATTTCTTTTTCTTGGGAATGGTTTTGGTCACCATCTCTTGTGGAATGTCCATGTAGTTTTTCCTATGAGTTTTCACTGGTGTTTTACTGTTTTTAAAAAACTCACAGTGAATATTTGCAATCCCCAAAATTAGTTCCTTGGGATATTAGTAAACAATATATGGGGGAAAGTATTCCATGGTCAATAAATACATCTTGGAAACCTGGGTTTAAAAAACTATTTAGTAGGTTCTTTATTATGATTTCTCAAAGACTTAAATAAACTACTCTTCTCTGTGACTCACCAGGACTGGAGGCTGCTGTGGTTTGTTTGGGCCATGACAAGCTTTTGGAGGAAGTGCTTTTGGGATTAGTGACCACAAACAGTTTCATGGGATACTAACCTCTACCCAAAAACTGTACCAAATTTCAACACATAGTTTCAGAAGTTGAATTATCAAATTAACAGTAATGAATGAATGTGTTCTTGATGCACATGTCAGTTACCTTTCCCAAAGTGAGTACATTGCTTATGGAAGTGTAAATTACTACCCATACCTGTTTCACCATACCTTCCCACTCCCCCAGGTGTGATTGTGAATTGTTTAAATCTGATCTAATTTGGTAATGTTTCTGCAACTGTAGAGGGGCTCAACATTTTCCCATGTTATTGATTACTTGCTGCGGCTTTTGTGAATACCTTCTCAGATGCTTTGACTGTCTATTGGGATCTTAGCTACTCTTATGAAAATAAGTGGTCCATTTTTACAATCAGATTAATGCAGAATTTCATATACTTCTAGAAGCCATTTTCCAAGTTCTTATGTATCATTTATTTTCTAGTTAGGTTATTTTTGAACCTGTGGTGCTTCTACATTTTCATGAATCGGTTCTTTAAAGCATTTCTTTCTATAGATTTTTCTTTTTTTCAGGGTAGGTTTCTTTTTTTTTTTAATTTATTCATTTTAATTGGAGGCTAATTACTTTACAATATTATAGTGGTTTCTATAGTTTTTTTTCACCATTTTAAGGCTTAGAAATTCCTTTTATAAAGTTTTATCTAGACACTTAGCAATCACTTCTTGTTTTTTGTTGTTGTTAACATTAACTCTTAACCCCTCTGGTATTTATTAATATATTAATTTATCTTACACCCTTCCCCCTTCCAGAAAACTAACCAAGTTTTACAGCACTATTCTCTAAATAATTTTCCCTTCCAAATTAATATATAGTTCCCATATAATCTTTAATAATTTTTATGAAATAAAAAACATTTATCTCCATTTGTTAAATTAGCAAATTGAGATGAATGGCAATTTATTAACATTCAGTTACTTGGCCAATTTCAGTCTGGAGAGGAGTAGATGTTAATGAGATGAAAACTATGACATTTATAAACTTGCATTTAATTTGATGTTGTGATAAAAAATTTCCTTCCTTGAAGCTCATGGGAGAGATCACTAAAAGGAACAGGAGACTAGAGAGCTTAGAGGAAGTTGAAAATTAAAATGAAGAAAGGAACGTTTGTTAATAATCAATGTTAGTAATAAAAGCAGCCACTTTATAAACATTATTGGTTTAATTCTTATAATCCACTTTACAGCTGAGGAAGCAGAGACCCAGAAGTGACTTCCTCTGGCCCTGAGAGCTGGGACAGACAGAGCCGGGACCACTTCCAGGGCTGTTTATCACCAGCCCCACTCCAGTTGGGATCTGCGGATATAGTTTTAGCACTCCCCAAGGGGCCTTCTTATAGCATCTGTACTTTAGCAAAGAATCAGCATCCTATTCGACATTTATAGGATAAAAGGGGGGACAGACTTAAGAAGTGCATTGCTGAAAGTTTGTAGGCAGGTAAGCACATCGAAATCCTCTCTCTTCCAAGCCTGAGCTTGGAGGACCCTTCAGGTGAAAGAATAAGTGTTCCTGTCTGTGTGAGAACATGGGTACCAAGGGGTCACCTCACTGTGGGTCAGAAGGTAAGCCCTCCCATCTGCTCAAGCCCCTTGGCTTCACTCACTGCACAGGAGCTAGGCTTTTCTCAAATGTTCTTTCTCCCCAAGTTCATAGGGAAATTTCAGAACAATCCCTCATTCCTCCGTGTCTTCAGGCAGCAGTGGTTCACTTTTGAAGCCCGAGGCCAATGCTGAGGCAGCATTGCTCTGCAGGCACGCAGTTGTTTGTTCCCAGAGCAGGGCCTGCGCCCTCTGGTTTGCCGGCTTTGCTGCTCCCTGGGCTGATCCTCTCAAGTCCCCCGGGAGCCACTTTTGTGGCAGATTCCATTTGGTTTCAAAGGGCCTTGAGAGGGGCGGCGGGGCCACTTGGCGTGATCCCCCCAATCTCCCACGTTAGAGTGACTTGCAAGCTGCCCTGGTGGGAGCCCGAGCCCAGCCCCAAACAGGCTACCCCTGTTCCCCTCATTGTCTGCAGACCGGCTGTCTTTTCCCAGCTGACCTGCCTGCAAGTGGAGAGATGTGAAAAGTTAGAGACAAAAATGGTCTCTACAGAGTGAGAGAGAGCTTTCTTGTACAGAAAGGAAGGAAATACCTCTGTGGGATTTTATTTTCACCCCCCCCTTCATCCAAAAAAATACAAAGAGACTCTCTGTCTTTAATGCGAATGTCGGCTTTAAATCTCTTAGGTTTGGATTAACTCTGCAAAAGAAAAAAAAATCTGACAGGCTTTCAGATATGACGCAGAAAAACTTTTTTCCCCCTCAATTCATGGCGTGCATTTGCAAAGCCAAAGGCTGGTGGACTGAATAGTGGGCGCCAGTCTCCCCGTCATAGTTAACATCACAATGGTCAGAATTAGCAGCCTCTGTCCCCACCAGGGGACATTTAATACAAGGTGGCAAAGGGGAGAATAAACCTCTCTTCTCTTGCCCCCCAAATTAAAAGAGATTAAAATTTAACCAAAGAAACTAGGTTATTTTCAGTTACATGACTTAGACTTATCTTACCTTTTTCCCGCAAAAGGAAAAAGAAATGTGGCATTTTGCAGTCATTACCTAACTCAAAAGCTTCCTTCCAACTAAACAAAACCCACTGACTTGATGGACATTTCCTATTACACAGTTATTGTTGGTTTTCACTATTGAGGATGTCAGCAAGCATGTCGAAGATCATGTTTTGCTTATAAAATAAAATGACTTTTATGTGAATATCTTTCGTCTTGGTGGTGTCCAGAAAGTGGGTGCTGTCCCACTGAATCCACGTGGCGACGTTTATTTTCTGAAATTTGGGGTAATAGCATGTTCTTATTTTTAATGTGTTCAGAGCTGTTTCATCCTAGATATTGGAGTATTCTGCACCAGGAGTAGCTTGTGTTAATGTAGAAAAATTTTAAACAGCAGCTCCTGGTTTCCAAATGAGAGTCAAAATGAATAGGTAATCTGAAGCACAACTTAAAATTAGCAGTCTTTATATTTGATAAGGATGGATTGATTAGGACTGTTTGTTTACATATAATTGTGAAACCACCTATATAAATTAAACTCTAGATCATTTTTAATTCCTGACCCACACCTAGTTTAAAAAAAAAGTTTCTTGTGTGATACTTAGTGGGATGTAAATGGATGTGCATTAGTTGGCTACTATGTAACGGAGTTATAACAATACGTTTATGGATTTAAATAGTTACTAAATTTGTTCTTGATAAACAAATAGTCTCAAAGTGAAATAAAATATTACTTTTGGTTTTATTTATTTATATGACATTATCTACTTTAAGCTCTAGGTAATCTAATTACATTATAAAGGGATTTTTATTATAATCACAAATAACTAGCGGAATTTATTTTTATTATAGAATCATTTTCTTTGCAACCCCAAAGGCTCTGATATAGCAATTTGGGTTTTACATACTAAATATTTGGCTTTACTTTAGCAATAACAGAATACACTGAAACAAGTTATGTAAATCTTTGAACAAAAATTAGTATTATTCCTACATAATATCAAATTGTTATTTTTCATAGATACCCTAACTTGTTTATACTGTATTCATGATGTATCTGGATGATGTTTTAGTATCATGTAATATTTTAGAAAAAGTAAATTTTTATTTTCCAGAAATAGTAAATTTAGTTTCTAATTAGGATTGATTTTATGTATTGTATTGTAAGAGAATTTAATCCAGCGTGTGTTTGAAGTTTGCTCAAAAAGATAATTTTTTTATTCTAAGGTATAAAAGAAGGTCAACGTTTATTACTCTGTGTTTTGGTCACAATAATAAGAAATTCATATAAAAATATGAAAAGATTTGGTACATGATAAAACTTTGCTGTATTAGCTACTGAGGGAAAAATAGAAAGGCATGGTTTCATAAATTAGGCTTTTAATTCCAAGTATTTCACATTTGAATTCAGAGTTATTTTATGCCCTCTTGCAGAATTAGATTCTTAAAATTATTTTACTTGAAATCATATAGAAACTTAATTTGTATTTACTGATGTATTTTTATGGTTTTTAAAGTTACACTGTTTCTGATACTCAGGCAGCCATGTTGTTCAGCTCTGGAGTCTTTTGGACGGGCCTGTTATTTATCCCTGTGGCCTCCTTGCTCCTTGATGTGGTATATAAGGTGTAAGTATAATACTCAGTTATGTACATAACAACATAGATAGCTTACTAATCCTCGGATTTCTCTAGTTGTAACGTCAACTCTAATATAGAGCTTACAAGATAGGAATTAGTAATATTAATTAATTCTTTGTAAATAAAGGAGAAAGGACCGACTGAGGAACTAGAAAACTATATTAGTTTAAAAGAGCCAGCAGAAGTGAAGCAAGTAGCTTCAATTAACATTTTTATTAATCAGCCTGAAAAACCCCTTCAAGGTAGAAGAAAAATTCTGTTATCTCCAAACACACACACACATGCACGCACGCACACACACACATAAATTTTTAGTGAACCATAGTTGTGAAAGGAAATTTTTGCTTGCCTGATTCTAAACATATATAAAATAGAGACTAGAAGAATCCACAATTTTATTAATCTTTCTGAAGGATTATAAGTTTTAAAATGTTCTCTCTTCCCACAAAAAAGATATCATTAAAGTTAGTTAATGTGATGCTTGTTTAATAACTATGAAAGTTTTACTACTATCAACCTAAACCATTTATGACTATTGTTTCTATGATTATATTAATGCCCAAAATTACTGTAATTTTTTAGATTCTATGGAAAAAATTCCTTGTACTCTGATTACTATTGTACTTAGAAGCAGCATGGTAAAAACTTGTTTTATAATGTTTTAAATCTTCACACAAATACTTCTATCCTTTTTCTTTTCTTTCCCTTTTATTTTTTTGCAGTATCAAGAGGACTGCTTTTAAAACATTAGTAGATGAAGTTCAGGAGCTGGAGGCAAAATCTCAAGACCCAGGCGCAGTTGTGCTTGGAAAAAGGTAAAATACATACTATGTTCTTTTCTAAGTGAGCTTTACATTTTTCTTTTGCTAGCGGTTGGAAATAAGCAGTTAAACTTGTATTTGTCTGTTAACGTGGAGCTAGCAGTGTCACTGACAGATTTTGGAATCAGAGAGATGCAGGTTCAAGTCAAATCTCTCTTCACTGAGCTGCCTGCGACCTCTGCCAGGTTGCTTAGTGCTACTGAGCCTCAGTTACCTCATCTACACAATGGGAGTGGTCTTACCTCCCTCACAGCCAGTCGTAAGAATTGAAAACAGTGTCAATAAAGCAGGTGGCTTGGGGCTTAATAAGCACTAAATAAATGGTGGCTACAAATAGTGTTTATTATTAAACTGAAAAAGAAAATGCAGTATTCATAATGCAATAGAATACAATCAAACTCAGAGGTTGACACAGAGTCAGCTCTCCCTTAGTTACCTCCATGGTTCAGTACATTATTGGGAACTGAGCTGGGAGTCATATATGAAGTGAGTTATGTCTTCCAAGTCTTCTTCATCACCACCACCCACCCCCCCACCAAAAAAAGCAAGGTTAGAAAGCTGATCGAATTTACTAAACTTCACAAAGCATTACAAAAACGAAACTGAAAATTATTCAAAAGCACTCTATAATAATCCACAATTATGATGAAAATACCAGGAACTTATTCTCCCTCTCTCTCATCACACTAAAGTGAGCCAGCGTTTTGTCTCAACCCTAGGAAATGTTTTGCCCTGGTCTGTGTCACCTTCATCATGATTCACTGTTATTATTCAGTTTGACACAATGGAGTAAGTGTCAGACTGGGAACTCAGGCTGAGACCTTGGCTTCCAGCCCTCTCTTGCTCTCATTAGGCCAAAGGGGCACGTCATACACCAGTCTGCGCCTCTCTCCTAAAATTAACAGCACTGGCATCTGTGGGCCGTGCACTGCGTGCTAGGCACTGCACCCCTCACTTCATAGCTACTGTCGCATTGAACTGCCATGACATTCATGGACAAATCCATCATCCTCACTTTTTCCAGATGAGGAAACCAGGGCTTAGAGAGACCCAAGTTCTCAAGGTCAGAAGTGACCGTGCTGGGCCTTGAGCCCATGTCAGTTGAGTCTAGAAACCCTAACCATGCATTATTCTGCCTCCTTTGACTGCTTTTCAGGAACGTAGTGGCATGGCACTAGATAATAGCCTGCCTGTAACCTGACGGTTCTGACCCTTCCATGTCAGCGTCCCTGGGTACATGATGAGTTGATGACACCTACCTTCAGATTATAGGAGTAGCTCCTCTTCCCTGCACTTTCCCCTCATCTCTTCCCTTCACCTCCAACTCTACACCAGCTCCATTGTTTTTCATAAATCGTCCCTCAGTAAATGTTTACTCTCTCTTTCCCTCTAGCTATAAAAAGGATATAGTAAGAGCTCTAGCTCCTAGGAAAGAATGGGTGCATGTATATGTATGAACAAGTCCCTTTGCTGTGCATCTGAAACTATCATAGCATTATTAATCAGCTATACTCCAGTATAAAATAAAATGTTTCTTTTAAAAAAAAAAAGAGTTCTATTAATAGTTCACAGAATCATGAATAAAAATATTCACAATTATTAGGGTAAGTCCACTGATAATACTGTTACTGCCCTTAGTAAATTTCTCCTATTTGCATGTTATTAAAGCTTACATTAAGCCCCTTCACGTGATACTCTTTTTCATCATTTATAGTATATAAGTGACTTCAACAATTCATAAGTCAGACTGAGGGTTCAATGTGATGGCCTCTGGTCTTGGGTCCTAAAGAGTCAATGAGTCTGTGATATGTGTAGTCCCTTACATTAAATAAGTCAGAGAGCCTAAAAAGAAAGAAGTGAATTCCGTGTAAATGACCACCAACTTCTCCACAGAAAATGCATCTGATAAATTTCCTGCTGCTGCTCAGCTCATTTGCCTAAAATAGCAGTTGAGCTTATTTTGGGGACTCAGGACTAAGTTAGCTGTTAGCTGAATAGCCCAGTCGAAAGCCCCTAGTTTGGTATGGACCCCATATTGCCATTGCTGCTGATTGGTGAGCAATATGATGATGATGGTCAGCCTGGCCATGGTGTCTCCCTGCCGAGTGGCTGCTAGAGGAGAGGAAGATCTGTGAGAGGGGAAGAGTAGCAACTGGTCCTCAAAGCCTTCACATCGAACTGCATTCTAAGGCAGCTTAGCAATTGTCAGATTGATTTTATTGACAGAATTATTTTAGGAACCTAGGAGAATGAGGTTAATGTCAAATTTTCAAACATGAGCTGATTTCATCTGCATTTTTCAAAGAGGGAGAAATGGTGATTTCTGTGTATTCGAGTGACACCAGGCTTCCTTGAGGGCTGAAATATGCACGTCATTTTATGCTTCCTGGCCTCGGCATGTGCTGATTTCTTGTCTAGAAGCTGATACCCTCTTACAGACTGGTAATCCAGTTCTGGCTTCCAAAACCCAGTCCAGACACAATTCCCTCAGCATTTCACAGATAAAATAAATTCCTCCTCTGCTATCTCTGTGTTTTCTTTATTCTTCTGTTTCTACATTTACCACAGTATGCTCGAGTGTATTTCTTCAACCTGTGTTTGCTTGTTTCCCCTACTAGATTGAGCTCCTTGTGGAGAGACCTCTGTCTTAGTCTTTATGGCAACCCAGCACCAACCACAGAGCCAGGAACATAGTAACACTCAATTAATATTTATTGCATGGATGAATGAATGGTCAGGAGAATGAACTAAAGAATAAATTCATTAATGAAAGGGTAGGTGAAAGGATAGTTGAGTAGTGGGCTAACCTGTGGGTAGTTAAATGAAAATGTGATACACAAGAACACAGAACTATCTAGGTTACAACTTCCCAAACTAATAAGCACCAGTGTGATGATTGTTTACTTTTTTGTCATAGAAGGATGCAGTTCTTAAGAATGACCTTATAAGTTGATCACCCCAATTTTTTAATCTTCACTAAGCACTACTATGAAGTCAAGCTAGATGTAAACATACAGCTTCTCTATGTCAGAGAAACTAACTTGTAAGCACTGTATCCAGATTAGTATTTACAATAATTCATTTCTCATCTCTACTCATTTTCAAAAATTAAAACATCTTGGTTAAAAGAATTGGTCTTTTTTTAATAGAAATAAGTAGGCCATTTATCATATTATTATCCTGAATTCTCTGGTGGCTCAGATGGTAAAAAATCTGCCTGCAGTACAGGAGACCCAGGTTCAATCTCTAAGTCAAGAAGATCCAGGATTTTCCAGGCGAGAATACTGGAGTGAGTTGCCATTTCCTCCTCCAGCTCACTGTGCAGCCATGGCTTATTATTTTGGGTAAAGAAACTAACTCATAAGCTATGAAACTGTCCTTTGCTGTTACTTTCTATGGACATGCTCCAACACTAGGGAGCAGAAGCATCTACATTTCCAAAATCCAAAAAGCTTTGAAATTCAATTTTTTCCACAAGCTTATAGCAAAATTTGCTGGATTTTCAACACAATTTATTCTCGAAATATAAGGACATTGATAGTGTTTATTTTTCTGCAGTGTAAACATGTCTGTGTTTTATAGCAGAAATATTAATTTTGGGGATGTGGGTCTCTAAGGTCTCAGTGGGGAGTATTACATGTATAAATTGTGTGTAACATATTACTTTCCTAAAACAAAACAAAAATATGAATTGAGAACCCCAAAGTGTTAAAGTAATGGATTACGGACACTGGGCTCATTGGAGACAGGCAGTTATTACTGGATATCTTTCCTGTGTGTGTGAAGCAATGCATCTTATAGTAAGGCCAAATATGAACAATGAGAGTCATAATTTTTTACATGTATCTATAGACATTAGTCCGTATATCATCATCACCCTCTACTAAATAGTATTTTAGCCCAGGATCTTCAGGTCAGTCCTAATTAATTTGTTCATCACCACTGTTTGGCCCACAGCCTGACCTTTTTAAAGTAGGGAAGTATAGATGTCAGATGATTTGGTCATGGAGACAGTGATGGTGGTCTTTCCTAGCTTTTCTCTGTGTTGTTTATCTTAATGAGAAACAAGAGGTTCGATGTAGCTAAGGCAAAAAAACAAAACCTAGTAGCTTTCCTATAGAAGTGGAGTGGGGGGCATTGTAAATTAAAACTCATGTTTAGCAATAGACTTCTCTTGTTGAGTCAATGTTGAATATAAACCAAGGCATCAGAAATGACCCTCACAAAGTGTCTTTTGTCCTGTGATGATCTCTGGTCTAGTTGGTTTGTTGCTGTTGCTGTTGTTGTTTTTAATAATAAATTTCTTTAGATCTAGGGAATGGTAAGGGAGCTAAGAACTGATGTTTCTAAGTGGCTGAGTGGTTCCTAAGTGCCATCTTCCTGAATCCTCCATCAGCCTGAGGTTAGGAACTGCCCTATTCTCCATGAGATGTCTGAGAATGGCTGCCTAAGACAATCCAGCTAACAAATAACAGAATTAAATCAAAGACTGCAGAGCCCCGGCTCTTTCCGCAGTAGTGTGCTTCTTTCCCCAGAAAGAAACTTTTTTCTTTAAATAAACACTAGACGTTAATGTGACATGACAGCTGGGTGAAAATATAGCCTTAAATGGCCATTACAAAACAAAATTACATTGTTTCCTATATTTTGGTTGCCATAATATGAAAGGGCCACTTCTATATTAAAGGATCATGCATTTACAAAAACCAGCCTAAAACCTGGAAAATGTATTTTGGGAAGAAGAAGCTCCATCATGATACACTGCTGTCCTCTAGTCTTCTGTAGTCATTTCAATTTTAAACACCAGAGACTTCCCAGAGCCCCATCCACAGTGCTCTGCTAACAAAGTCAGACCACCTGCTGCTAAAGCTGCTGACTTCCTCAAAGCAGTTATATGTTTTAGTGTCCCTCTGAGTCCCCAGGTCTGTAATGGTAGAACATTTTAAGAGTAGAGTAAGAAAAGTCTGTAAAAATGGCTCTTTCTTATTCCCCATATCTGTTTATTTCACTGGCAAAAACAAGTTTTACAAGTTTTTGCAAAACCGCTAGAGTTTTAAGATTAATTAGCTTTCTTGCCTTAATTCCCAATGACAATAAAGTATGTCTAATAAGTACCAGTTAACACCCCTAGACTTTTAAGAAATATCTGTGGAAGATTACTACAAATGTCAACATTTCCAAATATTTTACTTCAGCAAAAGCCTAAATGTTTCTGTAATTACTATGAGTTCATTTTGCAGATGATCCTCTTTTTTTGTGTATGATAAATATTGTTCCATTTCAGGGTCTAAAAAAAATTGGCAATATACAGAACTAACACAACTTACAGCAGTTTAACTAAAGCTTAAATTGGGGAAGCAAAAAGATGGAAATTTGTCCACTGAGTCGGTTCCAGTGATTAAAACAAAACTGCATAAACATTTGCTGCAACACATGTGGATTACTTATTAGCTCTTCATGCTTGTTATGTGGTTTAATATCAAAGCAAAGTTTTATAAATCAACCAGTGGAGAAATGGCATGACTAGGAGGATTGATGATGTTTAAAAGTGCATTTCAGAATTATTATTCAAATTTATTTATTTGACAGATATTTGACTTCCCACTGTGTGAAACACTGTTCTATGAGCAGGAGAGAAAAACAGATGCAGTATTTCTTGCACTCTGCTTTTAGAAGTTACCTAATTACATGGATTCATTTCTGCAGAAAAGATTATTCTAAATGTTTATTGAAAAAGAAGTGTTTTTTCTTGTCACTTTACCTACTAAATTATTTTCTGAAAATACTTTTTTTATTTTAAAATGAGATTAAGGAACACATTTGATACCATATTAGAGTGGTAATGGAATTTTTCTAATTAAAAAGTCTATGAGATTTCTTCTTTACATAACTTTTTGGATTTTTCTGTATAAAAACATTAATTTATACTAGAATATATACAAAGTAGGAAAAAGGTATAGTAATGGTTCATCTTTTTAAATTCTCAAATGCCATACTTGCTATATGTAGTAAGTCACCTAAGATTTTAGACGGTACTGCCACTACCAGTGGATTTTGTGTTTTTTGTTGATTGTATTGTGCAAGTTCTGTATCTCTGTTTGACTTAAAAACTGGGGTTGGGGACATCCTTTGACTGCACTATTAGGGAAAAACTCTTCTGAGCTTTGGGGGAAAATGGCCTGTAAAGTATCTGTCTAAATACTTGAAACCTCATTTGCTGTCTGAGAAAAGAGGGTGAAAAAGAATCAGTAGACTACGGATTTCTCAAACAGTCTTTTGTTTAAGTCTGGCTCTCTGGTGGGTCCTGTGGGCACGCCGGGGTCTCCGCCGAGTTGATAATTCATTTCACACGTTTGCACCTGCTCTGCAGCCTCACAGAGAGGGCGCAACTGCTCAAGAACGTCTTTAAGAAGAACCACGTGAACTTGTACCGGTCAGAATCACTGCAACAAAACCTGCTCCGTAAGTATTGGAGTTCTGATTTTTAAACACATTCTCCGCCATTACCTCATAGCATTTATAAGAGCAATAGTTTGATTTGAAGGATATTTAACTATTTACAATTAACACCTAAAACAAATTTTGACATTATATAAATATTAATAACAAATGTTTAGAGAGTCCTTTGACCACAGCCATCTCACTTTCAGCAGAAAAGATAGAGCATTTGAAAATCTTGCTGCTTTCACTTCACAAAAAATATTTCTGCATGCCCCTTGCCTCCTTAAATCTTAAAAAGAACCAGTAAAATAAATCTTAACTCTTAAAAGCTTACTCGGTATTGTTATCTTTTCTATTTGAATAACTTTGCAAGAGCCTTTTCAGCTTTGAAACATGACATGTGTGTGAAACAGCACACAATGAAACATATATTTTCCCCTTCAAAAATATTTATGAATATTTAGAGTTGTAAGAAATTATTAGGTATCATGCCCTCTTAACATTTGAAGGATCTCAAAAAGAATATAATACATAAAGCCCTGCAGTAAATGTATTTGTGTTAGTAATATATCTTTTGTTTCATGTTGTTTCCACATGTAATTTATTTTCATGTATATATACTCATGTTTCATGCTTTTGCTCTTTATGCTTCAAGAGGTCTTTTCTAAAGATGTGATCCCCTTGAGGGTCATTTCTTATCCCCAGGCCCCCTGTGACCAGGCTAGGGCATGAGTGCGTTTATTTGTAGATGCTGAGAGTCCAGAGCCATGTCTTCTGAGGGAAGTTGTGTGTGTTTATCTCCTCGCTCTTATTCTTCCTTCACTCTCATCCGCCTGATCTATCTGGAATACATGCTCCCACTTGACTGCACTCCCCACCCCTCTGCTAGCAGGAAGCAAACATTAGAGGAGTTGGACATGATGTGCTGAAGGGAGAATGGAGGGGGCTACAATATCTGTTCATCCAGGGAGCAGAACACCAAGGATCTAAGCCACCATCATCTCACTCTTCATTTTGCAGTTGAATCCATATCTTTTCCAGACATTAAAAATTAGTGTCTTTATGCTTTTAAAGGCAGGGAAGGATGCATTAACTCCCCAAGTTAGAAAATGAACACTCAAAACTCAGACTAACAGAGACTTCCTGTGACTTCAAGCTCACCATTTCTATTTTAACTTACAGATGGGTATGCTTTCTCTCAAGATGAAAATGGAATCGTCTCACAGTCTGAAGTGATTAGAGCATATGATACCACAAAGCAGAGACCTGATGAGTGGTGATGGGTCGGGGGGCTGCGAGGCCAGCTCTGTTATGTCTCTAAGGGGAGTCGCAGGTCTTCACCAGAATCTGCTGACCAATTCCAGTCTGGTCCAAGGAGGGGAAATGGATCTGAGCTCATCTCATTGACTGACATTCAGATTCATGTATATTATAGACGTAAGCACTGTGCAACTGTACTGTAACACCATCTCTTTCAGATTTTCTAAAGTATTTGCTAAGTCTTTGTAAACAGACATTGAAAATGACCTTGTATCTTGCCAGAGTGTTTTTTTCAACTGAGAAAAGGTCAGTATTCTTTTGCTGTTACTCTGGAGCTGTAACTATCAGTGTCTTGGATACACCACAAGGCTATTCACCAGTAAAAATCTATAAAATGGTAGTAAGTTAGAGGGACTCTTAATATCCAAATTTAGATTTCAGAACATGCTGTGGAGGTGGGAGGGGGAAACCAGCCTTCTTAAGGAAGCAACTCACTGAGCAAAATTTCTAAACAAGACATTAATGATAAGTGTTTGTGTCAAAAATTGTCTTGATAAATGTTTGCCAAAGAAGTTCAATAAATGTATCACTATTTCTCCTTCAGTAGTCATTTGCCCAGAAATTTACAAGAAAGTTTACCTCCAGTTCTGCTCTAAGATCTGCATGCCTGACTCTTCCAATCTAAGAGTGATTTATAAAAATGAGTATTTCAAGGCATTTGCTACTAATATCTGTGATGTTGCACCTTTGGCCTTACAAATGCTTCTTTCTCGTTTGTCTTGTCTATTTATTCAAGTGGAAGTGCACAAGTGGTTATGTGACTGTCATTACAATGCTGATTTTTAAACTGTACTTATGTCTCCGTCCTTTCTGATGAGGTTTCATCATCATTGAGATTTTTCTTACAAACTGGCTTCTGCTGTAGATTAAGTGATGTCATTTTGTCTTTGAGTTTTCTTTTTTTTTTTTAAGAAAAATGTACTTAAGTGTTTATGTGAGATTTCCAATACTTCTGTCGAGGTGTTTGAAAAACCATGTCAGATAATGCCTGGGCTTTTGTAATGTCTGTAGGCTCAGCTTTTTGTCCTATGTTTTGATTTTCCCTAGTAGTGCCCGTTCCAGATGCCTGTTATCCTTGATGGCACACCCTAGGTTAAGGTGACTGCCCTGAACTTCAAACCAAGAATGGCTTAACAGTTCACTTGTCAAGCAGCTCCCAAAATTAGTCACATGCTGCTAATTGGAACAAATAAGTAGTACTTCCCCCCCCTTTTAAAAACACCTATTTTATTCAAGCCTATAACTTTACAAAGAACTGTTCATCATGAGTAGATTTTGTTAATATGTTTTAAAATATAGATTCAATTTAATTGTTTCAGCATTTCCAAGATATCTCCTGAAAAATGCCTATTTTGCTATACCAACAATTAATGGTGAAGGGGCTGTTTAAAAACCGCAACCAGTTTTCTACACTATTTTTAACATAATGCTTTCATGTAGAAATAAAAAGAATTCTAGGTTTCAGATACATTTCAGAGATTGAAGCAAATTTTTTGCCTTGTATTCAAAAGCCTGTTTGCCTTTAAGTGGACTTACCAGCAAAATAGATAGAACTTCCTCTTTAAAAAAATAAGTCAACTACAATTAAGAAGGGAGGTGATTTTCAAATCGCTCCTTGAATTTAATAATTTCACATCTTTTTCACCCTTTTTCTCGATCTAGATTTAAAATTTGAGTCTATATATTATTTCCTTCTCTGAATTTTTAGCTCTTTAGTTACATGTATGCCTCCCACATTTTCTACAAATAAGAGAGGTTATGACATACATAATTTGAACTTAAAAGGGTTAAAAAGGTGACATACTTCACTCTCCACACCCTTTCCATTCGGAGTTCAGATTAAGAAAAGCATGAATTCAAATACGCAAGACCACAGGTATAAGAGTCTAAGATCATCTTCAAAATTCAGATGTCACAGTGTTTGTTACTGAATGGCTATTCAGAGCATCTGGGCCTCTGTGATGACAGGTGAAGTCAAACCACAAAAAAATGGAAAGCAAGAATCAAGTAAAAGGAATAAAGGTTTTTTTAAAAAAGAAGAATGAAGTACATCCCTCAGGAGAAACACTTAATAGCAGTTCCAGAAAAGGGCTGCTTCCATTTCCCCTCACCTCACAGGTGACATCCTTCTCCATAATTTTAATATAAAAATGTGATGAGTGTAATAGAACTGAATTTTCTGACTTAAGAGAACCAAAAGCTTTATTTTTACCTTGAAACATGATTTGTTTTTGTGGAGCTCTTTAACATGAGTGGAAGACTCATAGTTAATAATGTGAAAGAGCATGATCTGAAACGTGACTGATTTATGCCTTTTTGTCCCATGGACCTGTTTTTGAATTATCAACATTAAGTCGATCTCTTAGCTTCTCGGTAGGGAGTTGAGGGGTAGGCAGCAGGGAGTGACCACCTTGGTAAAACTTAAAAAGACAACATTGCAACTGCAGTGACTTTGTAGTGTTAGAGAAAACCCTCCTTTTTTTAACCTTCATAAGTGGGGTGGGGGTGGGTAACACAGTTTTACCAGGATTAAAATAAATAGTTGAAGTGACTTTTAATGTGTATTTTCTGAAATAAGGGACATTCTTCAATTAAAAAGTCCCTTATAGGGACTCTGGCAAATGCTAACACCATTGCTTTACAATGTTTACAGTTCAGAAAATACTACTCACAGCAGAAAATCCTCATTCATTTTGCATTGAAAAGTTGGAAGTTGCTTCTTTAGCATTGACTAGTACACAGTGATACTGAGCATGAACTTTCTAAATGTTTTATATATACATATAAAAATATATTGGTGTCTCACACCCAGAAAGATGCTATATGGTAGAAAGTATGAGCAGGAAAAATGGTGTTTCTCAGGAATGTAATAAATTTTAAATGGAATAAGTGCCATCCACCCTCCCACACAACACTCTGGCTGACATGAGCCTGCTTGGGCAACATGGCAAAGTTAATGGAAAACTTCTAATCAAGTCAGGTGAATGTGTATTATATTCAGTATTAGCCATTTACATGAATTGTGTGGTCATTGAATGGAATCAGCGATTCCTCTTAATTTCCAGGGGAGACAAATGAATTCAAGAAAGCTACATTTATTCTAGTCATGACAGTTTATATTTTAATTTTGCAGTCCTGCATCCTAAATGTCCAGTGTGAAAATCATGTGATAATTTGTTCTGCATTGTGTATGCTGTGCATCACTTATCTGTCACTTAAAATGTTCTTTCAGGAAATGAATACTAATCTGAATGTACTAGATTGCATATTCACAAATTTTTATGTATAACAAAATCATCATTATTACAAAGCTAAATAATCATTAGTGTTTATTTTTGTGCAGTTTGCCCTTTGATATTTCCTGGTTCTAAGACTTATATCATCTAATAAATCTATAATCATGTACAAAATTTATTGAGCAAATTGCCACCCTATTCACATCATATGAACCAGGCCCATGGAATTCTTTTTGTAAATTACTTAATGTAAACACCATGCAGTCTGGTGCCTAATAAATGCTTTTTAATGATGAACATTTCTATAATGCCTCTTAAAGAGACCATAGTCTGATTTTTCTCACATTAAAATAACTGAAGTCACTTGTGAAACTGTTATACTTTGCTGCATTTTAATTAACCTTCAACAGCTATTAAAATGGAATGTAAGTTGAATTTTGAAGGAAAGGAAATAAATGTTTTCCATTTTTCGTCTTGATTTATTTTCTGTATGAGAGCAGCTGTGTTTTTGATAGGTTTATGGTTTGCATGAATTAATATTTAAAGTGGTCTAGGCCAACGCATGGCTATTGCTGTAAATCTTGATGTTTATTTCTGCCTTATAAAATTCTCTCATGGCCTACCTAAGACTTAATATTCAGTGGACAAATTAACTGGGCCTCCACATAACTTTTTTTTTAATAAGCAAATTATTTTACAAACAAATTTGAACTAATTTAATTGAAACTTTTGTTTAGCTTGCCTCTAAGAACTTTTCTTAATAAAGCTCACAAAATTTCTCAGCAAATAAATCTCCCTTAAGTAGGAAAAAAGAAAGCTAGATTTCATACTTGCTTACTTTGAATTAACAGCAACTTTCCATAGGTAAATCTTCTCTTGCAAAGATGTGAGCAGAATATTTAAAAATACATGTTTTTTGTTTCATAGTTCTAGACTAGAAGCCATAAAAGCAGTAAATACTGTTTGTTGTTTGTTTTACTACTTCAAGCTTCATTTTTCATATTTTCAAGTTTATTAGGTTAAAAGAAAAAAGGCAGCCTTGGAAGGCAGCTACTATGGAAAATTGCAGTTTGCATTCAAAATAAAATAGTATTTTCAGCTCCATGAAAAACCATTCCTGCTGAAACTGCTGTAGAAATTGTGAAGCTGCATGAGTGGAGAGAACTGAATCTGTGATTATAGTAGTTTTCTCAGGTGTGTTTATCTCGATGTTCAATGCACTGTGTTTTATAAATAGTTATTAAAGTCTAGTAATATTCAGTTCTATGCAGTGTTATGTGTCATTGGCCTTTTGTGAATGTGCATGTTTTAAACTGCAAATTTTAAACATTTTTGTCCTCTTATGAAAAATGAAATAAACTGTACCATTACATAAAGAAAATCATTCGTTTTAATTGCTAGTTTTAGAAACTATATTTCTTCATAAAACTTTCAAAACTGCTATAACTATAGTTCGAGAAGGTGTTTATCTGTTTAATAACAATGTTAACATTTTATCTACAACCCCAATGATAATTGAAAATATCCCTGCATTGTAAATCCCATTCAATGCAATATAAAGTGCGGTATATTAACTCTAATTTTATAAGAGTTGATAGTTCAATAATTAAGTATCAAAAAAGAATTTTTGGACTTCCCTGGTGGTCCAGTGGTTAAGACTCCGAGCTTCCAATGCAAGGGGTGTGAGTTCAATCCCTGGTCCAGGAACTAAGATCCCCACATTCTGTATAATGTGGCCAAAATAATGACAATAAAAATAAAATAATTCTAAATAAAATTACTATATTTTGATTCTTCAATCAGAAAAGCTTCCAAGATTGTCCTTACAGGTTTAAATCAACCTGTAAGTCAACAACTAACTCATGGCTCCTTCTTTCACAGAAGATGAAGTTCTTAAGATTTCTAAACCCCACCGAAATTTTTTAAGTGTATGAGAGAGTGGCCACATTTGGCCAATAAAATTTGAAGGAAGTAACCAGAAAACAGTAAAATTGCCACGTGAGACAAAATATAGGAAAACACTGGAAATGAGGACAAGACAATCAAAGTAATCACCATTTGATAAAAGGAACAACAGAAACTGCAATTTGGAAAACTGTTAGAACAGGATGAGTTCGCAGAGACCCACTGGGGAAGCAGCGTGAAGAGCGTCCAGTTTCATCAGAGTGAGGGGCAGTGTGTGCCTCCCTGTCTGTGACCCTACTTCCCTCCCCACAACCTTTTTCTGGGGGCAACAATTGAGTATGGGTCCCCCATGCAAAATCACAGCAAAACAATGTTCAGAAAAGTAACCTGTGAATTATGCCAAATATTTTCACGTACAACATCATCCCTCTTAAAATAAGCACCACCGTCTAACACCATCATAAGGAAACAGAAAACGTGAAATACATAAATCCAGTACATCGTCCCCATTTAAAGATTGTTTTTATGTGCTTAAGGCATCTCAGACCTAAAGCTTCTATTTCAGTATACAGAACCACACATTTTAATGAAGAAAGGTCTTTCTAACCTGGATCATTTCACTAGTAAGCTAATAAAAATTGTTGGAAAATGTAATATTTTTTACTATTCAGTCTTTATTTCAAGTACAGACTATGTAACCAGCAATTCAAACGTAAACTCTTGTCAGAATAACTTCGTTAGCAACTGTTTAACTGAAATTTTGAAAGTCTGATACATATAAAAATGTGTGTTGCCTTAATAGTTTAACATGCTCGTAAATCTTTATTTTTCCTGAACACATACTAAATAAGCCTTTTAGGTTATGCACAGGTAAACTGATCTGGACCCAGTAAAATGTATCATACTCCTAATTGTGATTGTACATATTCTCAGGAACCTTTTTGGTTAACTGGTTTTAGAAAGAAATTTTCCTATAGATTTAATTCAATCTGGCAAAATTCTCTTCCACGGGGAATAGCTGGAAAAAAAAAAAAAAATCAATGAAAAATAGGATGGGAAAATAAGAAGGAAAAATCTATGCATTTGGGACAATTAAAATTACAATCTATCAGCTTTGGAGTGAATAAAAGCAAGTTGATTAAATACGTTTTTCTAAAGTAGATGATAGATTCACAGGCTCTGAGTGCAAGGTAGGAGGGTGCTTGCTCTGTCTCCGGCAATAAGAAGTTGTCCAGGTATCATAGGAGGCCATGGATTACTTGGGACTAATTCTATCAAACTGTCAGGCCATTTTCTCTGTTCTGTGCCCTCCAATCAGCATTACATCTGCCCTTCCACAGTACTCAGGCTTGCTTTTATATGTGAGGATATTTCATCTGCTTTCTATTGTATACTATGGACTGATGACACAGCTCCCTCCACACTAGAGTGCAAGTCACTGAGACAGTGATTCTGACTTCTGATTCCTTAAGACAACCCTCAGCAGTAGGGTACAATTAACACCTCCATTTTACAAATGAGAAAACGGACACACAGTGACATAAAGTAAGTAGCCCAAAGTCTCTCAACTTATGGGTAACACACCCAGAAAACTAACCCAGACACTGTGACTCCAAAATTTACCTAAATAGCCCCCTGGTCTCTTAGTTTCCTCAGGTGTAAAGAGAGAGATGTTTGCCCTCTAGTGTTTTTGGTTTGGTTTTGTGCTCTATAATATTCTATGTTCCGGTAACAAGGCACCAATTCCGTGAATGGTTACAATCCCCTCTGTCTATAGGGTGTGTACAATGTTACAGTCAATATTACAACTCTTCTCCAAAAAGATTTTCTGAAAAGTAGGTTGGATTTTTGTTTTTTTCCCTAAGAAAATTAGGACTTCACGGTACACGCCGTAAAGAATGCAGGGTTTCAAACCAGACAGCGGGCCTGGGTTCAAATCTTGGTTGTGTTATCATCGGTCTTGGGCACAGTGTTCAATATTTCTGCTTTGATCTCTTTATCTGCCAAACAGGCATGGTAAGAGTCCGACTTCAGGGTTGGGAAGATTAAATGATACATGTCATACAACACACACATGGTGTTTAATAAATGTTATCCATTATCTGCATAGCTACCTTTCAAAATATAAAATTTCTGTTCTTCAGAGATCCTACAGTGCATGAGACAGTTGGCACAACAAAGACTTGATGTCCATGAGCAGGACTTTGAAATATCCCTCTATTCCTATCAGTGGAAAAATCTAGTCCCATTTTATCTAAGTATTTTCTGCACTGCCTTAAATATACACTGAATTTTCCAGATATATAACTATGGTGCAGATTAAAAGAAGATCAAACTTTGTTTGGAAAAAAATCTCAGTAACAGTAGGGCAACTCTGGAGTGTAAATTGATAGTGTTGTAAACCTGCATAGGTCTGGACTGGGAGCTGTCACATCTCGGTGATTCTTGTGTGAAGAGGTTCTCCTGTGAGTCCTTTGTTAAATGTGCTGAAGCTTTTACATTATGAAATAATTCTCCTTTTCGTTCACCTTTCTATTTACCATGAAGACATTATGTTGATTGTTTTTAAGTATATGTGTAGTGAGTAATATGATCTAGGAATTTCATTTTAGGACAGTTAAAAGTAAAAGTGTTAGTCGCTCAGTCATATCCGACTCTTTGCAACCCCATTGGACTGCAGTCCGCCAGGCTCCTCTGTCCACAGAATTCTCTAGGCAAGAATACTAGAGTGGGTTACCATTCCATTCTCCAGGGGATCTTCGCAATCCAGGGATCAAATCTGGATATCCTGCATTGCAGGCAGATCCTTTACCATCTGAGCCACCAGCAAAGCTGGTGGACAGTTAAAGGCATGACACAAAATATTTGTTCTAAGGAGAACTCACTAGATCCAACAGAGTTAATAATCACTGTCCTGGAGAGAGGCCCTGAGCCTCATGCTTTACTTGTCAGTGGATTGTGTGCCCAGAGACAATTAGAGAAACCTCAAAGCTGGTGTTCCCTTGCTGTTGGAATCTGGTTATGCAGACAGCTCCAGGACTGACTAGCTGTGGGATCGTGGGCAAGTTACTTCACTCCAGTATGCCTTGGTTTCCAAATCTATAAAATAGGAATTATAATACCTCCATGTTGCATTATTTGGGGGGGGAGGGGAGTTAGTGCACATAAATATTTAGAATACTGTTTGAGTCATAAGAGCCCAGTAAAGATTAAAATAGCAAAGGAGCAGTATGTAACAAACATGAATAAAGCCAGCCTACTGACATGAGAGTGAATTCCAGAGCTTCACACAAATGTTTATCCTTTTACGTTCAGCCTTTCCTCCCTCCTTCCCTCTCCCGCTCCCTCCTTTTCTTTCCTTCCTTTTTGCCTTCCCCCCTCCCTCCCTCCCTTCCTTCTTATGTTTATTCCTTAATTATTTGGGCTGACTTGGGATACCTGGATTAGCTACAGGATAAAGCAGGAGACCAGAAGTCAGAGCTCCTGCCATCAGTCTGGGCCAAGACCCAGCATCTTCCAACTTGCTTCCTCAACTAGAAAACAAAGAGTCAAGCCAAAGGACTTTTCTTAGGTCAGCATTCCACCTCTAAAGGATCTGTATTTGACAAGAGCTATTGAGGTTGACATACAATAGTATGAACCCATATAAACCTGGGTTTCCAAAGGACACCCAAGGGGCCAAGAGGCAACAAAACTGAGGGAGATGGGCCAGGCCGGGGAGACCAGGCAGAAGACTGGTGGAAGGCAAGGAGCCTCTCTGAAAAGGACCTCCCACCCCCAGCAAATCAGCACCATCAGTGGCACATCCTCTTCATGCCACGAGAAGCCAAAATTCAGATTCTTATGAGAAATCTCCCAATTTTTAAATCTATGCAAATACCACATCTGAGGATTGCAGCCCACGGGCTGATGTCTCTCTAAACATTCACTTCCTTGGCTGCTTTCAGGCGTCCCAAGGTAGAAAACAGCTTTCGAACATAATACAAAATTAATGTAGGTTTTTTTTTTTCATTTCAAATTATGAAGTGTTAAGTAAAGACATTTCCTTTTATTGAATATCAGAGAGTATCATTAAGGAGATACAATGAAGCACTTTGATCTAAACTTTCAAAGAAATTTCATGAAAACATAAAGCATTTTATTTATTCTAATCCAGCAGGATATATACCCAAATATTTAGTCATCAGACATGGAATTCAGTGGCACTTAAGATACATAATATCAGATGATTATAGCCAAAGCTGGACTTTGAACTCCACGCTTATTATTAACATAAAAAATTACAGTGTGACTACTAAATAATTAGTACCATCAGTGTAGTAAATACATTAAATTACAAATCTGTACATTTGTACATAACTCATTTTACAAATAAATGTTTTAAGACCCAACTGTTCAACTTTCATTTAAACACTAAATGTTGCTGAACAAAACGTCTGCAATAAATATTCCCTTGGGCAGGTGGGGGAAATGCTTTTACATAAGATCTCTGTTACAATATCTAAGCAAATATTTAAAATGTTAAATTTCTCATGCAGTTATTGAAATCTTCTGAAGACACCCTTATATTTCCAACAAAATTTAGTTATTAATTTAAAAAATAACTGTTCTCACGATGCTAATATTATTCCCAGTTAATTGCTCCCCAAATTACAAACAGGCTGTTCATTGTCTCTTCAGTTTACTTAGCAGTTAATTTTTTAAATGAACCTTCGATAATTACAATCAGGTACAATTTCTTTGCTTATTTATGTATATGTTGGTATTATCACTCACTAAAGAACTTATAATGAAAAAAGAACACATAGGCCTATGTAGGATAGCTGAGTTGTCCAATAAAACAGCTTCAGCCAATTTGTAGCTTTCAAGTCGGACTACTGCATATTTTGAATAAAAGTAGCATAAGTTGAAATGTAATAGTCCCCATGCTTTCAAAGCCAGAAAGCAATTCTCTTACTACAGTCATTCTGTGACTGCAGCCAGGAACCTCAAGACTAAGAGGCACTGTATTTTCCTTGCGCTTTCCTCCATGGCGTTGCTGGTCCAAGTGAAATTTTCTTGGGATTCCTGGTGCCCATGGCAGCAGCATCCACAGGTGTGCCATTGCACTAGATGATGGATCTGGAGCCATGGCCTGTCAACTGGAACTGAAGTCTGGACAGCTCTTCCCGGGAAGTGGAGGCTCCTGCTGGAGCGGGTAAGCGAAGTACTGGGGTGACACCAGGAAACCGGACGGCTGGGTCAAGTGGATTGGGTGGCCTGTGGTGTAAGGTGGGGGCGGTGAGGGCACCAGGCAGCCTGGTTCTGCCCGGGCAAAGGAGAACCTTCGGATGGAGCCCCCAGTGGAGCTAGAGCTGGTGGCTGTGCTGGACTGCCTGGAAGGTGCCCTGAGGTTCGTAGAAGTCAAGATCATGGGGAGAGTCTCTGTCTGATAGCTGCGGAGTGAGAAGCGGATGGGCTGCTGCGAGGGTTCCTTAGGTCTCAAGCAGGTGCAGCAATAAATAGCCACTAAAGAGCCTAGGATGATGAACGCAATGAAGATGGAGCCAACAATCAGGAAGGGAACGTAGACAGGCTCTAGAAGGCAAAAACAGGCACAGATACTCGGACGAGAGATTCCCAAACTCTGGGCTGCTCACAGGTAGGAGGTGGGAGGTCTATTCAACCACCCTTGTCAGCCCGGCTTCTCAGAGCTTGTTACTGGTAACCTCTGAATTGCAAACTGTGATGATGGAATATTCTTGCTCCTAGCAGGGAGGAAGCAGACTGATACTGTAGACCCTGTTAGCAATTAGCCATCATATTGCACATCTGGAAATCAGAAGGAACAGACTCTATCCTCCTGTCCACGCACTGGAGGGAGGGAAAAGATGAGTTTGGGGGGTTACCATAACACTGGCTTTCAATCCAGGTTTTAGGAGTTTTTATCACAGTGGGGTGCTTAAGGACGCTAAGGCTGAAAATCCATCTCCTATCCAAGACTCTCCGATCTGAGCAAAGACAGCCGGACCGATCTGAGCAAAGACAGCCGGACCGGTTAAGTGAAACCCCCAGGATTTTACAAGACTACAGAAAGAACAGGATAAAGAAATCCATAACAGGCCCCCATTAACTGTGTCTCCTACCACATCACAAACTGTCCTGTCTGGATACTTCTTTCCAGAAACAATTTGGGATGCCTCCTCCAGCCGTCATGCTCCTGCCTCTTGATCCCCACTCAAATTCTGGGAAGGTCAGACTGAACTTTAGCGAGACTGAGGTTGGTCCTTGGTGTTGGTGGCCCATACTTTCTGGGAGAGCACCTTTCTGACAGAGTTAACCCCAGTTCCCTTTTCTCTCTATAAGGCAGACATAATGTTTCCCACCCAGAGGCACCTCCCAAGCAGTCCTCCAGCTGTGGTCCCTGCCTGATAGAGCTGTTTTGGGATGCAAACTTCCGGCTTAGAGGTAGAAGAAAGCCAAGTCTGCATTGACTAAGACCCTACTGTGTGCCTATTTTGTATTTACTATCAGATTCATGGAGACCCTGGGAGACAGGCCTAGTGATATGGTCTAGTTTCCAGATGTGGAAACATATTGGAGAGTTGCTGAGTTTCCCAAAGACACACAGGCAGTGAGTGACAGGGAACTATCCACCCTAAGATCTGTGGGCTCCTGAGTGTAAGCTCTTCAGGTGCCACCCACTCTGACCTGTCTAGCAGTGCCCTGCAGAAGGCAAGTTTAAAGTGACTACTTACTCAGCACCTTGCTGAGCATCCATACACTCATTTATTTCACAACCTAACTCCTCTGAGAGCAATATGCCCGTTTTAGAGCTGAGAAGAAGCCCAGAGCAGTTAAGTAACTTGCCCAAAATGATAAGCTGGCAAGGGAAGGTCTTGAGGCTTTGCCAGACCCCAGTCTGGGTGGGTGCGGAGACTGCCCCCTCTCCTGCCACAGAGCCCTGTGGGAGGCCAGGATGGGGTCCCCGAGGTAGACAGGGAACTTAGCACTTGCTCTGCAGAGACGGCGAGTGACTGTGAAGCCCGTTTGTATTTTCCTAACAGGCTAGGCCGCCTTAGAGTTCCCTACTTTCCACTGAACATTGTTCCCCCAGAAGCCACTTCCTCAATCCTCTAGATTGGTATTTTGCCCAAAAAAGTTAAATTCCTTGACGGTCTAATGGAGTTCTAAGGAAGATGGGTCCCCCTTTCCTCTGGGTTCTCAGTCTCAGGGGACTGGGGCTCCAGCACCGTTAATCACCTCTCCAGCCTCTCCCGCTTCGCCTGGGGACCGTCTTTGGCCCGCTTCAGACCCCCCGCTCTGGAGTTCTGGGGTGTCAAGTCTCTCTCTCGGCTCCCCCTGCCCCCCGCCCCCGCTCCTCCGGTTTCCCGGCCGTAAAACCATCGCCTGGAGCTCTAAATGGTCTCCCTGAAGTTCCGATTCAGGTGGAAAGGGTTTTTTTGTTTTTTAAGGTGTAAAGTTCCTCTGCTGGGGTTGTGATTTATTCTGCTCTGAAGTAAGCGGAAACTTGACCCGTGTTTTCCGACGTGAGAATAGGGGGCGGGGAAGGCCCTGCGACCCCGGTTTCTAAATATCCAACCGGAGGACCTGGGCATTTCTGAAAAGCGTGACAATAGGGGGTGGGCCGGAGTGGGTAATTCGATGCAGAGAAATGAAAGGAAGTCGTGAGAATGGGGCTTAGAAACACTACCAAACGGCCACACACACAAATGGGGCTTAAGTTGCTTACCGCCGTGGGGCTACAGATAAACGCAACCGGAGAGTTGCCTTCCCTGCGCCATCAGCACTTCTCAAAGCTCCCGGAGCTCCCAGGGCGCAGAGTAGGGCACACTCACCACCCCTGAAAACTCAAGTCCAGCCTGGCGCGGCCCCCACAGCCCTTCTTTGAAATGTCGTGAGCTCCCAGGGCTCCCTCTCTCCCCCGGGGTCATTGGGTGCAAGCCCCGCGGTCCTCGCGGTCCGTTGCGAACTAGTTCCTAGGCAGACCGGCGGAGACCGCGTGTGGCGGGAATCGGGACTGCAAAGGAACAGCGCCCCTGACCTGAAACGCGACCACCCACTTCTCCCTTGATCCCCCCTACCCCTCACTTTCTACCGTCCCCTATGCGCAGACCCGGGAAGGCCTGGCACGCCTGTTTGCGCGCATACCGGTCGGCACATACGGCAGCCCGCCCGCGCGGCCGGAAAAGGTCTGCCCCACCTTGGGCCCATACTCACGCGCCGTGATGCCCGGGTGCTCCAGCTCGCCGCGGTCGTTGGTGCAGCCGCCCTGCTCCAGCCTGGCGTCGGCCGCGGCGCAGCAGTAGCGCAGCGCGCAGGAGCCGCAGCAGATGGTGGCGTCCAGCGTGTCGAAGTCCTCCGGGCACTGGAAACCCTCGTGGTAGTTGCCCTGCACGTCCACCCAGCCGTGGCAGTACTCTCCGGGCTGCTGGGCGCCCGCCGGGCCCCCGCGCAGCCAGCCCAAGAGAAGGCAGAGCGCCAGCAGCGCCCCCATCGCCGCGGGCGCGCCGGGCGGCCGGGAGGGGGACGCGGCTGGAGAGCGAAGGGCTGAGCCGGGGCTCTGCTCGCACCGCGGTTCCGCCTCTCCTGGGGAGCGGCCTGGGGAGCTGCCCGGGCGGCCAAAACCAGTCCCCTGAGGGTTAGCGGGGGCCAGGGAGGAAGCAGGGGCTGCGCGACGGGCTCAGCAGACCGGGGGTCGGCATGGTGCGCGGGGGCGAGTTGGCGAGGGCCCGCGGGAGGCGCCAGCCAAGGCTGCGGCTCGGGCTGATGCTGCGGTCTTTTGCCCCGCTCATAACTCTCCGGGCGCGAGGGGCTCGCCCAGCCCTCGGCCACCTCCCACCCCACTCCTCACGGGAGCCATCGTGTCCGGGGCTGGCAACTCCCGGGCCGCGCAGCACCTGGACTCGCCGCCGTCGCTGGGTCCAGAGAGGAGCCCGAAGCAGGAGAATATGAGATGCCCACGTATGGGGCTTCGGGACAGGCGGCCCCTCAGCCCCCGCCCCTGTCTGTCACGGGAGTCAGCCTGGCCGGGCCAAGTACAAACGGCCTCCCGGTTGCTGACAGCTCTGCCTCCACGGCGTCCTTTAAAAAGGAAGAGGGAGGGGGAGACAGCGAGGGTTAAGAGAGAGTCCGCCTCCCGGGTCTCGCCGCCTGAGCGCGCGCGGCGCGGCTGCGTGTCCTGCGCGCCCTCTGGTTCGTGCGCCCTCCTCCGCCTTTCCCGGGCCACCTCCTCCCCTGGCACTCCCCCGGGACTCGACTCGACCCTAAACTTGGGGGATCGAGCCCTCTCCACGCGCGCACACACACACCCTCCCCCCGCATAGTCCAACAAACTCCGCAGAGGGCCAGGGCCTCCGGGTCTCCGTCTACCCACGCGAGTTGGCGCGCAAGTGGGGATCTGAGGTTTGCTTTTTAGGGATGTAATCAAAAATGAATTGGGTAGCTGAGGTTTGTCGAATCATCTGTCACCTGTTGCACAGATTCGGCCTCGTTCCTGGGACACCTGTTCTAAGGGTTCCGGGCGGATGGCATGACTTTTAGGGCCTGCCACATTTGCGCTGCGTTTTCCCCGTAGGTTTCCACTTTCTCCAGAAGGGACAGCACGTTTGACAAATGCGCACACACTTCGCACTCTCCCCCGCCCCACTAACCTGCGCGCTGCCGGGTGAAGAATCGAGGGTCACCTCCTCCTGCCCAGGGCAACTCACAAACCCTCAAAGAGCACAACTTCTCCATTCGCGCCCGCAAAGGATATAAAAGAACAAAATTAATGATAACTGAGCAGATCTGAACTGTTCGGGCAAAGAAACACATTTATTTAAATGATGTGTCCCCCGTGTGCTATTTTCAGGGGCACTGCGCCTTTAGCCGGGTAAGTGCCCTATGAAACTGGCGTTATGTGAAACTTGGGCTCAACTCAAGAATTTATTTTTACGGCATCCTGAACTTCCTCTCATCATTTATTGGTTCGTGTGAATATGTTCTCCGTATCTCAACCTATTTGTCAAAGGAAACGCTGAATGCCCGTGTCACTGATTTAGATGTTGGCAAGTTGAGTGAAACAAAAAGACAAAGTTTGCTGCTCACCAGCCATGAAAGTGTGCGGTCAAAAGCATTCACCACACTCGCGGCTTCGCGAGGGTCCCAGTCGGTTCACAGCTTTTTTTTGTGGGGGGTGGGGAGGGTAACTCAATGAAACGGTTTCTGTCTTAAAATATAAGTTCAAGTATATTACAAGGAAAGAATCACTTCTGATTTCTGACTTTAAATATAGGGATTAGCATTTAGTTATGAGAATGTAAAAATAATGCCCAACATTTCAGATGTTAAGTTGGACTGTGTAAATATTTAACTTTATTGCTCTGTTAGATATTACGTGGGACAATAATATGCTATTTAGTAAAACCCAGTTAAGTTCAGGCTTTTATCTACAAACAAACAATGAGACAGTCTTTCTTGACTTAAAGAACTTAAATAAGCATATAGGAAATTGTTTTTGCAGAAATTTCTTAGGTACTGTATTTTTACTTACAAAAAAGAAAAGTCCTTGCCAGACTTAGAGAGTTTTTTTTTTTTTTTTAAGGAGTGTTGTTTGGGTTGTATAAATCCTGAGCAATTAAGGAAGAAAATCATGTGGAACCACAGCAACAGTGAGATATAATGATCGTGATAAGATGATAAAACTACAAAGGCATGTTTACTGCTAATAACTTTCCCAGAACGACACCTCTTAATAATATTTTTGTTAAATTTAGAGGAATTCCATGACATCACAACTACCTACAGTTCTGCAGCAACCTCTGCTAGTCCCCCAAGGGTCAAGTTTCTCTCATTATCCAGCTGTTCTTTGATAGCATTAATATTTTAGGGAATGATTTGTTGGTACTACCTCCCAATAATTACATTTTCTGTGCCACATTGGGATTCTTTTCCTTAGGACACTAGCTATATATAATTAATTCCCTCATTCAAAGCTCCTCTCTATTTGACTTATTTAGACAGCATTTTACTCAAATTTAGTTGGACATTTACTCATGGAAAATAACCACACCTCCAAATTACTTAATATTCCTTAGATCTGATGTATGTGAGCATGAAAGCAACTGTACACCATGCTTTCTTTTCTAGATCTTGATCCAGAGCACCTTTAAATCATCATAACAGTCGGCTCAGGGGGTTTGCACCAGGGGAAAAACTGTCGTAGAAACTCTCTTCAAATTGTACACTTAAAAATTTCTACTGCAAAAGTGATGCTCTCAGAATGCTCTTTGAAACAAGAAGATAACACGCACTTCCTTTGGAGTTTATAAACACCCAAGATTGCTGTTATTTTGTTACTACTTGAATAGTAAAGGAAGATTAAAAAGTTCTCATAGACCCCCCTCAAAGACTCAAGGCAGAGGACCTAGAGATGGAAAAATCAAATCTGCACCATCTGGGGTATCATGTAGAGGTTTTGAGAAATTCTATATTTTCCCTTATCTCGGTAACACAAATTCCATATTTTGGTGAAGAAAATAATCATAAGAGATCATTTCCTCAGCTTATATTCTCTTGTGGCCCTCCCTGCCTCCGGGAAATGCTATAGGAAATGAGATAAATGATATGATGTCTGGGATTTGCTTTAATAAACGCCAGAGAAAGGGAGAGTGGGAAGGGGGAGAGGAGGGGGGAAAGAAAGAAGCGAGGAGGAGAAGGAGATGGAGAAGAAAAGAGAGGGGGAAAACAGAGGGAAGGAGAGAGAAAGAGAAGAGGGAGGGAGGAAGAAAGGGGGAAATTAAAGTTAGGGGAGAAATGGCAATGTGAAGACGGAATAAAGCAGCTGAAACACAATAGGCAATATGTTGATAATTGTAACTGGGTGAAGGGTACTTGCAAAATTGAAATGCAATTCTATTTTTATGTATGAACAAAAATTATGTATTTTTTAAAAAAATGTAATAGCTTGGAATCAGTAGCAGCATGAAATTGGCACCAGACCATATTTTTCACCTTTGTCCCTTTCACTTCTCTTTGTTTTATGTTGTTTGAAGCAGAGTAAAGGTTTAAGAAAAGCAATACAGAGAAGTGTAGAAAAACAGGGCAAAAAGGGTTGGGAACGAAAATATCCTAAGGAAAGAGGGAGAAAAGGCCAAAGGAATGCAGAAGTGAAAAAAATAAAGAATTTTTAAAAGACAATTAGCTTTGGCTATGGAAATCCCCTCCAGCTCATGGGCATTGAATCCAGATATGAAATAGGAAACAAAAAGGTTTTCAACTCTCCCTCAAGTTTTTTCCAGAGTGATGTATTATCACTACCCTTCCTTGAATTACTTTGCCTAAGACTTGGAATTCTCTTCCTTGGATTACTTACTATAAATCTATTAATCCAAGACCCTGTCAATCTGAGATACTGAAAAGGTACATTTTTCTCAAATATGCTTTGGCACATATTCACCACTAGAGAATATGAGGTGCCCAGAAGTGTACTTTCAGACACCGCCAGCAGCCCGGTCCCAAGCTGTGCGCCTCCCCCTGCATGTTCTTTGGCCTCAGTCTCATCGTTTGTAAAGAGGGGATTAGACTTTAGGGCCCTTAGAGCAGTGTTTCTCAAACCGTAACATGCATGCGAATCACCTGGAGTGCTAAGACGCAGATTTTGATTCCCAGGGTCTGAGAAGGGACTTGAGATTCTGCATTTCCACCAAGCTCCCGGGTGATGCCGAGGCTGCTGTCTGACGACCAACCCCTGCACACTCTTAGCCTCCTCTGCCCTTGCCCCCACCCGCAGGAGGATGAATGAGTGAAGCCAACGAAGCAGGCCCATCCAAAGCCCATACCACGCTCTGGGCCTTAAGACCCCAGCACTCCCTACTCAAACAGACCCAAGCTGGCTTCTAGGGTTCGCAAAAGCTTCTTGTGAAGGCAGGCTGTGCTAAGTTGCTTCAGTTGTGTCCGACTCTTTGAGACCCCATGGACTGTGGCCCACCAGGCTCCTCTGTTCATGGGATTTCCAGGGCAAGAATACTGGAATGGGTTGTCATTTCCTCCTCCAGGAGATCTTCCCGACCCAGGGATTGAACCCACATCTCTTAGGTGTCCTGCATTGGCCAGTGGGTTCTTTACCACTAGCACCACCTAGGAAGCCCCAAAGGTAGGCTAGGGTGTCCAAACATGGATGTGAGAGGCCCCCTGCAGTGCAAGATGGACTCTGGGAGAGGATGGGGGAGGAGGATAGGCAGATTCAGGCCGGGAGCCTCTACCAGTGCCCTGACTCCCACATGGTAGAGAGGGCCTTTTATGTGGCACAGCCCAAGGACTCAGTAAATAAATAGTCATAGAGGGAATCAGTGAATGATCGCATGAATGATGAAATGAATATCTTCCTTTAGTAATTCCAAATATTTCCCACACCTCATGGTAATTTTATGACAGGGCAATCCATCTTTTCCGTTGGCTTGACCTCCTTTTTCATTATTGTATCCTGGGACCTAGAAGAACACCTGGTACATAGTGTGGGCATGCTCAGTCGCTCAATAGTGTCTGACTCTTTACGACCCCAGGGATTGTAGCCTGCCAGGTTTTTCTGTCCTTGAAATCTTTCAGGCAAGAATACTGGAGCAGGTTGACATTTCCTACTCCAAGGGATCTTCCCAACCCAGGGATTGAACCCGGGTCTCCTGCATCTCCTGCATTTGCAGATGGATTCTTACCACTGAGCCATCTGGAAAGCCCTTGGTACATAGTAAGTGCTCAGTATATGTTGAATGAATGACAGTAAGTAATTGGCAACCGGCAAGAACTTGTGACAACTGAGTGATACCCATTTCACCACCATATAAAGTGAGTGGAAGCTGGGTTAGTGGAGAGCAGGGTGAATTTCCCAGGCAGGGACTATTTGTGGAGTCAAATTCTGGTGATTTAATTATAAAAGTAGCTCGTCAAGACCTACCCAGAGTGTCAGCACTGCCTAGAATAGGGCAGTCACCAGCCAGTTGTTCAATTGCTAAATCATGTCTGACTCTTTGCGACTCCATGGACTGCAGCATGCCAGGCTTCCCTGTCCTTCACTATCTCCTGGAGCTTGCTCACACTCATGTCCATTGAGTCAATGATGCCATCCAACTATCTCATCCTCTGTCCCCCCACTTCTTCTCCTCCTGCCTTCAATCTTTACCAGCACCAGGGTCTTTTCTAATGAGTCAGCTCTTCACATCAGGTAGTCAAAGTATTGGAGCTTCAGCATCAGTCCTTCCAACTGGTTTGATGTCCTTGCTCTCCAAGGGACTCTTAAGAGTCTTCTCCAGCACCAGTTAGAAAGCATCAGTTCTTCAGCACTCAGCCTTCTTTATGGTCCAACTCTCACATCCATACGTGACTACTGGGAAAACCATAGAACTATGATGCAGAGAAAATCAAGCAGCACAGTAGAAAGAACATTTCAGCTTTGAGTCAGAAAAGTCTAGTCTTGAGTGTGCCTCTTTCTGATTACATGGCCTTCAGCAAGGTCATTTTCCACTTATTGAAACCTCAGCTTCCTGTCTCTAAAATGAGGGAGTTGGGAGGGAATAACCTCTACCTTGAAGGGTTGTTGTAATGATTCAAAATAAAACATAGCAATTCTGGCTCTGAGTAAAGGCTTCAGAACCAGTAGGTATTACCTACCACCAGCTGGTTTGAATCTCCAGTGAAATAATCATGGCAAGTTTCCTGCTAACCAGTATGGGCCTATGCCCTGATTAATTTGAGTGGATTATTTACAGTTCTCCATCATTCATTCCCTTATTCATTCAATGTGCCCATTCATAACCCCTGGCAATTGAATATTGATTATTCGTTTTTGGAGTTGTTCTCCTGAGACATGCACCAAAGCCCAGAGCAGAGGGAATAAGGGTGGGTGTCAGATGATCACAGGGTTGGGACAGGCCCTCTTGGACAGATCTTATTTCTGTTGGGTTTCTATTATATAAGGTGTAACCCCAAGCACAGGTGGGCATTTAATAAGTATCTGATTAGTCTGTGATTCTATACTATGTCAGTAGAGATGTAATTTATTAACCTGGGCTCCTGGCATCTTTCCAGTGCATGTATAATAGAATGATATTTTTTCATGCAGAAATATAAATTAAATTAATTGGCATCCATATTTAATTGAAACTTCCGTGACAGTAGATGGATCCCCCACACACACTCACACACAACTGCCACCCCTTTCTCAGCAAGGGGCATTTCCTTCTGAGTGCTTGCAGACTAAAGAGAGGCCAGCCCCAATTCCTGGAGCTCCCCAGGGAGCTGGCTTTCAGCAGGGTTTAGAGCAGCACGGGAAAGTGAACTGACCCTGGAAAAATGGTAAGTTGCTGCTCAACAGCCATGTGTTCTTTTGGTGGGGGAAAGGTTTACAGAGGAGAAAGAAAACACAGAGGTTGCTTGTCTTATTTCTGTCTTCTTACTCCCCTTCTCACCCTTACCAGCCACACCAGAATGTTTTGAAAAACTTTAAGTCACCCTTAAAGTTTGGAAATCATATAGAATTCTTCTGAAAGCCACTATACAATGGCTGTCAAAGGTATCGTTTAAGTTTTCTCCTTTATTAAATAGCCCATATTTTGTTAGCTCCATGGGTAATATAAGGGCCAATAAGGCAAAGGTCATAATTTCCATCCCTGTGGGTCAACTAAGTTTCCTCTGTCTCAGGGATACCAAATGCACACTTGACCTTAGCTGGCAAACACCTGCTGTGAGTTGTTTGAAGTCAGAGGACTTGGATGTGACAGACACTACTACTATGCAGCGTGGAAAATAAACTCAGTGGTCCATACTCCTACAGCAAATGGGTCAACAGTGTCATCTTCCTAATGTACAGTTCATCCTATTCTCAGAACTGTGCTTTGGAATTCTGCTTTATATGTTCCACCATCTGATTTTACATGGCCATTCATTTTGTACAATCACTCCCACTTTATACTTCTTTTAACATACTTTTTATAATCAAGGACAAGAAGAAAACTCATCCTTGGTATCTTTTTTTTTTTTTGGTTTCTCCTCATGAACTGGGCTTGAAGTAGAGATGACATTTGTAACTATCTGCATAGTTATTCCAATTCAGTATATAAAAAACTAGGATTCAGTAATACTTTAGTGTATGTGCCATCTGCCTCTTCCATCTAGAGCTTAGCTATTTGACAACCTCGGCCCTCTTGAAGACAGAGGAAATCTAGGAAATTATCTTCACTGTCCCCACCCCCATCCTCCAGCACCTTGTTTTCCTAAGAAGGCTTAAGAAGTTACAAAGTCTAGTACTAAATTTAGCTAACTTTATTAATAAAAGAGTGTCTTCCCTGGTGGCTCAGTGGTAGAGAATCTGCCTGCAATGAAGGAGACTCAGGTTTGATCCCTGGGTTGGGAAGATCCTCTGGAGAAGGGCACAGCTTCTTGCCTGGAAAATTCCATGGGGTAGCAAAGAGTCCAACATGACTGAGTGACTAAGCACATTGATAAGAGAGTGGTTTACACCCTCACACAGGGCATATCTTTCTGTATGTACTCTATCTCGCTTGATTTTCCTCTCGACCTGACCCGAGCAGAATTCCTCCCCCTTGTCTAAAAGCCTTCTCCATTTCCTCCCATTCCCTGTGAGCCTGAAGGAACTGTCTTGGTGCTCTACTCCTAGCCAAGGTCGGGTATGAGACTTTAGTGAAGCAATGAGAATTCCTGTCTCCCTGGAATTTGTGATTAGTTCAGGGGTGTGCCCTTGACTCAAGCATGGCCGATCAGAGTCCTTTCATGAGATTTGCGGAGGGCTTCCCTTCTTTGTAGCTTGTGAACAGTGGAGTTGTTTGCCTGGAGCAGTCAAAGACAAGATCTTTGCCTTATAGAGCAGGCGTAACTGAGAATAACATAACTCACAGAGGCAGGAGAAAAATCAAAAGGGAGAGACTTAAAAAATGTTTGAGTCCCTGGATCCAGCACTGCTTGAAGCTTGCCATATCCTGATTTTCTCTGTTACATGACAGGATGCATTCACTTTTGGCTTAAGCCAGTTTGGGTTGGGATTTGATCACATGTGATTGAAAGCATCTTGACTACTACAATAAATATTATGGGGACAGCTTTAATAAACAACTGCTGCCTACAATTAGGAGGGGCAGTAAAGTTTTTGAAATAGAACAACATGAAAGCACATCTGTACCTATACTGTGAAGGGACAAATGTTTTATTTACCTCATTAGGCCTCTGTGCTTAGTTGCTCAGTTGTGTCTGACTCTGTGCAGCCCCATGAACTGTAGCCCTCCAGGCTCCTCTGTCCATGGGATTCTCCAGGCAAAAATACTGGAGTGGGGTGCCATTTTTTCCTCCAGGGAATCTTTCTGATCTTGGGATTGAACCCATGTCTCTTGTGTCTCCTGCATTGCAGGCAGATTCTTTATCTCTAGAGCAACCTGGGAAACTCTGCATCAGACCTTTAGGATAGTATATTCCAAGCTGTTGGTCACATTATATTGGGTGGATCATGAAATCAGTTTACCAGGACATCAGTGGAATTTGTTAAAAGATAGAGTATAATATAAAATAGAGAGTATGTCACCATAGTAAAGGTAGGTTTGATTTCACAACATTTTATTTCATGTATTCATGTTCGTATCTATGTTCTAGATAGGGATATAAAATATTTTTTCACTGAGGGGCATGATCGAAACATTTGAAAGTCACTGCTTGGAACAAAATTATATCAAATCACTGAATAAAGCAGAAGAATCAAAATATCTAGCATGTTACTATTCCTGTGTTCCAAGAAAAGGTAGCTGCCCATTTCCCATAACTATTCCTTCAGTCCTGACCTTGCTAGATATGCATGCCCGGGGAAAGAAGGGTAGGAGTCATGCATGGAATTAAAGTAGTTAAGTAAAGGTGTGAGGCTCTTCTAGTTTAAGACTGCTTCCTGTGAGTTATTTATTCAGTTGCAGTTGTCTCTTTCTCAGGGCTGTTCTGGCCCCTGGCCCTCCCCCTGGCTATAAGGGGTGGAGGAGAGTGGCTGCTTACCTCAGCTTTGGAGGGAAGGTGAGAGAGTCTGGAATGCTCAACCTGTTCTCCAGATCTTCACAGCTAACCTTTCACGGGGGCGCTGGTCCACTGAAGAAGTCTGTGGTTGGCAGGCACACGATGTATTCTGCCTTTCCTGGCCCCACCTCGGCTCTCCCCGGTGGTGTGAACATCTCTACCCTCCCCTCTCCTACCCCCCACCTCAGGTCTAGCTTGTCCTGGGTCGTGGATCCCTGGTCCTTGGTTAAGGGGTAACTCACCCTCAGCACAGAAATGCCCCCACCCCCGCCAGCATCATCAGCTATTTTCCGTTTCTCCATTCAGTTCAAGGGACCTTTTGGAGCCCTCCACAACACACAGGTGCCAGGAGAGGTTCCAGAATCCTAATTCAGTCTCGCTCTTTGCCTGTTCACCCTCACTGCAATTTTAACTGGCTTCCTCACATTGGAGCAAGACCACACACATCATGGTTGGCTACCCCAAGAGTCCCAAAGAGAGAAGGAGGCAAACTCCACTCTGCTCTTGACTTCACTCCGAATTTTCTGACTCCTTTCCATCTATTTTCTTTGGGAAAAGGGCTTGGAAAGCAGCAATCAGAACACACTTTCTCACCAGTTGCTTCTTTTTTTTTTCCGGTAGTGCCGTGTAGCATGGGGGGGTCCTAATTTCCTGATCAGGGATCAAACCTGTGCCTCTTGCCTTGAAAGTGTGGAGTCTTAACCACTGGACCACAACTGCTACCACGTACCCAGCTCAGTGGTTAGGAATCTGCCTGCAATGCAGGAGACCAGGGTTCGATCCCTGGGTCAGGAAGATCCCCTGGAGAAGGGAATGGCAACCCACTCCAGTATTCTTGCCTGGGAAATCCAATGAACAGAGGCACCTAGGGGGTTGCAAACAGTCGGACATGACTGAGAGACTAAATAACCACATCCCAGTGTTATCCATACTCCCCTGGCCCCCAGTGGAGGATGCTTTCTCTTTTTCCCATGGATCAGGGTCTTCCCTTACATTTACTGAGTCATTTCTACCAGTGACCTACCATAAGCCTGAAATCACACAAGATAGCTCTTAATGAATAAAGAGAGCTTAAGGAATTTTAAAAATCCTCAAGATTCTCAGGACCATTGTTTCTCTATGGACTTAAAAAAGAAAAATCCCATATTGGTAGCCTAAACCTGGACATTGACCTTTCCTTTCTCTTTTCTTCCCCCTGTTTTAACAAATTCTGAACACCCTGAGAAAAATGGATGCCCTTGGCTGGCTATGGGAAACACCACAAAAATTGAGATACGTTGTTTAAATTACTGACACAATTTAATAAGTATTATCCTTTTACAAGAATAATTTATGTTCATAATTACCATCACATGTGGTGGTCAGCTTGAACTACACTTAGGTATTTTAAATACTTAGTTTCTGTACACATAAACACATACATACATTCTTAGTATTTCCACCAAGAATTTGGGGTAATTCTTCACCCATTATTTATAAGAGTGGGTGGGCTTTTATAAGTATGGGAATAGCCCTACTTCTCTGTACAAAAAAAAGAATGAAATTTCCACACAGAAGACAAAGAAAATTTATCTTTCTAGACTGGTGGTCAGCAAATTTTTCTATAAAAAATGTCTGATAGTAAGTATTTTAGGCTTTGTGGACCATATGGTCTCTTTCGTAGCTACTCAACTCTGATGTTGTAGCACAAAAAACAGCCATAAATGAACATAAATGAATAGATATGGCTGTGTTCCAATAAAACTTTATTTATGGACACTGGAATTTGAATTTCATGTAATTGTCAATTGTTACAAAATATTCTTCTTTTGATTTGTCTCAACATTAAAAACATAAAAATCACTCTTAATCATGGCTTATATGAAACGGGCAGCAGGCTGGACGTATCCTCCAAGCTACACTTGCCAGTCCCTGCCCTAGATCCCCTTTCAAAATTTAGACATTTACATTTTCTCTCTCCTCCCATTTATGATTCAAGTTAATGTAGCAATGGCAACAACCAAGGCCAGTTTTAGCTTTACCATTGCCTCTCTGCTTGTTGGCACGTAGAAGAGAAATACTATCACATCCTTGCACTAAAAATGAGTTGTGACCTGGACATTTGGGTGACATCCTTCTGGATTTGCAAACTAGAGTCAACTGACCCACAGAAACTGTTGGCAACAAGGGCTATGGTTCTTGATGCCTCTGCACCAGTCCCCCAAGTTCCGAAAGGAAACTGATTGCACCCTGAAAGACAAAGGCCAGATCATGGAGGACTCTACAAAAATGCAAGAAAGGAAAGTGAAACTTTCATCTTCGCTGATGTGGAGGGTATCCCTGCCGTAACTGTCTCCTGTGGCTGGTCAGGGGATTTATAGTCTTCAGCTTTTGGACAATTTATAAGAAAAAAAGTGCAACCAGGAGTAATATGGAGGGAATCATTCAAATACCAAGATCTAGAGCTGATTTCTTAACATCCAGGTCACAATGAGTCTTTAAGAAAAGCTGCCTCATAATCTTTTGCAACCTGTTTAAAAAAAAATAAGTGTATGACACAACTAGAAAATGTTCCAATCCAAATAGTGGAAGTGTTCACTGTTTTGTTATTTTAAATCAGCTGTCTGGAACATTCATCTATCCAAAACAAGTCATTCTGAGCAGGTCTGGGATAGCCCTACTTTGCTGCAAAATTGCCTTCTGGGAAATTTGTCACTGTCACTCAGAGTGTAGGATTTGCCAGAGTCATTTATGGCAGTATGTGTGAGGTTAGATACAACTAATTTTTATATAACACTATTTTTATTACCCAAAGAAAATTCTAACTAAATAAACCAAAGTGTGAAATATAATTTCTCACCAGAATTATATTGGCCATCAGCCTTCTGGCCATCATTCATTTTCACATTACATAATTTAAGTTAATTGAATGAAAATATTCTAACATCTTGATAGCATAGCTAGACATCAGAGATTTCATTATAAGAAGGAAAAAATAAGTTATTCACATAAGAAACACTGTTTAGGAGAACTTTATATAAAATTGATGATAGCTAGTGAATATTGGGGGGTTTTGATTCACTAAATGTAACTTTCTTTGTGATCACTTTTTTGTAAATGAAACATTAACTTATCTGCTTTGAATTAAGTTTTTGGTATAGACTTTTTTTATTTTAAATTAGTTTATTTATCTATTTTTTAACTTTACAATATTGTATTTGTTTTGCCATACATTGCCATGAATCCACCATGGGTATACATGTTTTCCCCTTCCAGAACCCCGCTCCCACCTCCCATCCCATCCCATCCCTCCCGGTCATCCCGGTGCACCAGCCCCGAGTGCCCTGTATCATGCATCGAACCTGGACTGGCGATTTGTTTCACATATGATAATTTAAAAAATTCCCCTGACTATAAAGGTCACAAAATGACCGTTAATTTTACAAAACACTCTTTGAGGGGGAGGGTCTTACTGAGTAATACACAAAGTCCCCACTTTGTGTTAGGTACTATAGTACCTGTTTGCCGTGTGTTACCTTGCTTAATGGTCACATCAATCCTATACGACTCAGAATTTAAGTAACTTGCCCAATGTCCCATGTTCTCACCAACTCCAGAGTCTAAATCCATTGCCTGGGTGGTCTACTCACTATGAATTTGCTGTACAATGAAAATAGGGAAATATTTAATTAATCAAGGCTGTTTTATTTATGGGATATTAAACTTCTAATTGATTCCTTTTCTTCCAAAAAATAGAATATCTTTTTTTGTTTGTTTGTTTTTACTCAGTTCACCCAACATAGTTTGAGATTTAATATATTGATTAGCTTCTACTTGGGGAGCCCAGGCCCTCACACAGTTCTTAAGTCACTTGGCAAATTGGCAGAAAGCTAAAAAATTAGACTTCTCCAACAACCCCTTCACACTGAACATTACACACACCTTAGCCTGGCAGACAGTCTAAAACGTGTTAGTGTTGGAGGGAGTGTCATTCCATAGTTTCATTTTTTAATTAAAAAGCTCAGATTTCAAGGATCAGAACTGAATTAAGTTTTCATCCTTAGATATTTCTTTCTGCAATTACAAACAATTTTTTTCAGTAATAGATCGGTTATATACTATATTAAAGTTGACTTTGGGGATTTCTTCTTTCATTCACACTTGTGTAATACTCAACTCTTGCTAAATGTTGTGGGTTGAAAAATGGCTTCTGGAGGAGAGTTGCTATGTAGGGAGAAGAATAAGCAGACTTCCAAATAAAAGGATCTGATATGTAGCTGGAAATCATATTTCCCTGAGAGAGGGCAGAGAACACTTTGTGGAAAGGCCATGAGCCTGGTCATGGAGGAGCAAGGGGTGATGCACTTGAGAAGCCAGAGACAGAGATGGAGATGTGTGCATCAGGCTAAGGAATTTTCGTTTTATTAAGAACATGCTGGGAAGCCATTAAATGATGTTTATCATAGAAAAGGCATCGATGAGATTCACATTTTTATTTTTAAATGTTTGTTTCTTTGGCTACATTGGGTCTTAACTGTAGTCCACGAGATCTTTGTTGCAGCCCATGGCTTAGTTGCCCCAAGGCATGTGGCACCTTATTCTCTCCCTGACTAGGGATCGAACCCAAACCTCCTGCACTGGAAGGGGGATTTTTTTTTCTCTAGACCACTGGGAAAGTCCCTAGATTCACATTCTTAAAAGGTCACTCTAGGCACTAAGTCTAGTAATTCTGTAGGGGATACAGTACAAGGTATGGAGTTGGAGAAACAGAGACTGGGTGGGAGATTCTGAGTAATCCAAGAAAAATTAATCAGCCCAAACCTGAAAAAGCTGAGGGAGATATGTTTGAAAGTGTGTTTAGGATAACAGCCAGGTCTAGTTTCGTGGCATTTCCACTAAAAAGCAAATATGAGTCCATATCCTAACTGGTGTGCTAGATGCTCTGCAAGAAGATCATGCATAAAACATTGTTTTCCATGCATTACTGGGATCTCAAGATGAGGGAAATTTTTCAAAAGAAAAAAAAGAAAGAAAATTTTAACAGTATTTTTTAACAGTAACTACATGCAAAACTTTGCTATCAAGCCTTGGACTTGTTGCAAAATGAGAGAGCTGAACTGCAAACCCTCACATTAGGCTGGAAAAAACCAGAAAGAGGCTAAAATTGCCACAGTATTTTAGATCCTCTGGCAAATGCATATCCTCTCAGGAAAAAAAAAATTATCTTCAAGGAGGGAAAATGCCATAAGTAAGAGCAGATATAACAAAATATATATTAAATATTTAGACCCACAAAGACTTCAGACGCTCCTTATATCTTCAATCTAATAATCAAAACAAGTTCATGTATGTCAATAATCACAAAAAATATATAAATTAACTAAAACAACTGAAGACTTTTTGACTGGAAGGAAAAACAAAAAATTGATTTGACTCTCTTTACAAGGGACACACTTAAAACATAAAGACTTAGAAAGTAGAAAGTACTGTTGAAAGTAAAAAGATTTTTTTTAAAGGCCAGGCAAATATTAACTTTATAAAGCTGATAAAGTTATATTAATATCAGACAAAGTAAACTTAGAGATGAAGGCATTATTAGGGAATCAAGTCTTGTCTTGGACACCACCAAGACAAGACCTAATAGCTTTTGCATGTAGTTACTGTTAATTGTCATTATATTTTGATAAATTCACTGGAGATATAGAATAATTCTAAACTTGAATGTACTCAATAATGAAACCTTCATGTACATTGAAAAATTCAATAGGATCACAGAAGAATATTGACATATAACATATTGGGAGAGTTCAATGCACATATCTCAATTATTCATAAGTCAAGAATAAGTCTTTGGAAAATTTGAAAATGAACAATCAGTTTGATTTATTAGGCAGTTAAAAAAAAACCTATCTTTAACAGTTAAAGAAAACACAATCTTAGAAAAAAATTACACCTTCCTCAATACATATAGAATATTTTGAAACTTGAACACATACTAATTCATAAATCATCTCCAAATATTACTTATTTCAAAGACAATATTATATAGACTAGTCCTGAATATTCATTGGAAAGACTGATGCTGAAGCAGAAGCTCCAATACTTTGGCCACCTGGTGCAAGGAACTGACTCATTAGAAAAGACCCTGATGCTGGGAAAGATTGATGGCAGGAGGAGAAGGGGATGACAGAGGATGAGATCATTGGATGGCATCACCAACTCTATGGACAAGAGTTTGAGCAAGCTCAGGGAGTAGGTGATGGACAGTGAAGCCTGGAATGCTGCAGTCCATGGGATTGCAAAAAGTCAGACACGACTAAGCGACTGAACTAAACTGATAGTCTATAAAAACTTTTCATGAAATTCAATAAATGTTACTGGAACAACAGATTATCCACATAGAAAAAAAAAATACATTGGATTTTTACCTCACACCATTGGGCTTCCCTGGTGGCTTGGACAGTAAAAAATCTGCTTGCAATGCAAGAGAGCTGAGTTCGATTCCTGGAAAGCTAGGAGATCAAATCAGTCAATCCTAAAGGAAATCAACCCTGAATAATCACCGGAGGCACTGATGCTAAAGTTGAAGCGCCAGTACTTTGGCCACCTGATGTGAAGAGCTGACTCATTGGAAAAGACCCTGATGCTGGGAAAGATTGAGGGCAGGAGGAGAAGGGAGTGACAGAGAACTAGATGGTTGGATGGTATCATTGACTCAATGGACATGAGTTTGAGCAAACTCTGGGAGATAGTGAAAGAAAGGGAAGCCTGGCGTGCTGCAGTCCATGGGGTAGCAAAAAGTTGGACACAATTTAGCAACTGAACAACAACAACAGGAAATGAATATACCATGAGAAGGAGTCAAGAGATTGGGACAGTGAAGTCCAACACAAATGCAATATTGGTTAATGTGCTAAGTCTTCTGTTAAGCTTCATGAATATCTATTTTATAATTATGCTTCATAACTTACATAACTTATGTTCCTTTTTAAAATATAAAATATTATACTGAATAACTGAGACACACACACAAAGGTAAATGCAGAAGGGCAATAAGGTTTGGGAAGAGAATAATGAGTTTTTTTCCTTTCCCCACATGTTGCATTTGAGATACTGATGGAACATTTGAAAAGAAAGGTTCGGCAGATGAAGACAGGACTCAGGAGCTCAGGAGAGATCTGGAATCTTCATCCTCCAGGTTGCAATTGAGTCAGTGAATGAGTTACAAAGCCCTGGGATGAGCCTCCATTAAAGAAGAACAAAAGAAAGCCAAAAGGGCAACTGAGGAGCATGCTCAGATGGAAGAAAACACACGGAGAATGATCGATGCATTATTTAAATATTTAGTCACTTGTGTGCATACATTTTAAAGTCCATTTGTGGTGCTATTCTCCAGAAATACAGTGATAGCCTTCCTGGCAAAGTAGTGGCCATTTCAGATACACCATAACATGGGTGGATCTTCCAGGAAGGCTCAGACTAGTCCTGGTTGGTCCCTTCTGAAACCTCAACCAGCAGGCTTCCATGGGGAGAGCGGGGCTGGCACTGCTGAACACCATGGGCATCTATTGTCCTGCTCCATTTACAGCAAGACACAGTCACTTTGAAAGTACCTACTTTCTTAGCTTTGGCCCATCACAATTATTTCGGGGATGTATCCACACATGAGATAGAGACTTCCTGATGAGACCAAAAAATAGCTGTGGCCGTAGCCACTCCTATCAAATTTTAAGGCAAATAACTGAACACTATGAGTCATGATGCCTTGCTGTCCCATTCATCTTATGTGTGACCAAGACTCCACGCTCATGGGAGCTGCCAGGATTGACTTTTCACACACTATTGTCTTAGGACACAACCATTCACGTCTCAGGTCTGCAGGTGGTGAAATAACAGTCATAGGAACTTACGGAAATAACAAGCAATTCTACAGAAAATCAAAGTAATTAGGGGTCGTGGTGGACACACTATTTACATACAGCACTCAAATTAATATTTTACACTTTGGATGTGCAGACCATACGGGGTTGGGACTTGTTACATCTGTTTTGTTTTTTTAAGCACACTGTGTGTTTAGTCCTTGTCACTTTCAGTCTGAACACACTGGAACTGCAAAATGGAACATCTGCTCTCTAAAGCATCATGCCAGCGCTCCAAATGTCCACAAAACCTCCTGGGTTTCACTGCCATTGACGGATGTTAATCTCTGAGGGAGAATGAGTTAGCAGCTTGACTTCTCAGTATTCACAAATATTTTAATAGTGATAACTTGTGATTATTTTCTTTCTCTTATCTACAAGTCAATCTTGTTTCCTTTCCTTTCAAGCTCTGACCTAAGGAAAGGGTCTAAGTTAAAGTTAAAAAATAATAGACATTTATAATAAATAAATACATATAAACATGCTTTAATAATTCAACTATAAATTTAAATGAGCAAAATATATTCTCAGGGATCCCATTCCCCCCCCCAACCAGCCCTAGAAATCAAGAACTAAATGTATTAATGTCATCCCTAGATAAACTCATATACGAAACAGCATGGTGCCATCTGTTGGTGAATTCTTGGGTATTGCTAGCCCCCTTAGTATTTCAGGATGTCAAGATTATCTTTACTCATTCATTCAGTTATACCATTAATAACACTTTTTATGCACCAGAACCTACACGAAGTACTATGGAAATTAAGATAAGACATGATGACCAAAGTTTGATATAAGCTTGGCATCTGTGTTCTATTCCAAAGTTCTAGAATTCTGCACACTTCTACTGCAACCCAGATAATGTCAGGTTTGTTTGTTTTTTTTTATTTTAGGGAACTGTATACAATCCATCTGTCAGATTTAGTAATCTTAGACCTTAGTTCATAATGATTCTTTGGGCCAAGTAAAACACAGGTTCATTTAAAATTCTTAGCATTCCTCCAACTCTGATTAAATAAAATTAGAATTATCCTGCTAGCTAATAGATACTTACAAAATGACTTATTTAGGTCAAAAACTCAATAGAGTATCTTAAAAAAAGTAACTATTATAAAAATATATTTCTCATTAAATAAAAAAATCATTCCTTGAGCCCCTATTCTCCAACATTTCAATTATTTTGCTTCTCTGCAAATCAGAATTTCCTGAAGGAATAATAAATACTTGATTTTTTAATAATTACTCTAGTCAGTCTTTTGTGCACCCTACACACACACACACACACACACACACACACACCCCGAAACCATCAAGTTCACTAAAAGTCTCCATGTTGCTAAATCCAGCTGCCAATTCTCAGTCTATGTTGTACCTAACCTCTCAGCAGCTTCTCATACAGTTGCTCACTCCGTTTTCTAACACATATTTTTTCACTCGATTTGTAGAACACTTCACTCTCCTTGTTGGTCTTCCTTCTTTCTGAGGCTTTTTCAAAGGATTACCCCTCTCTCCAAAACCTCTAAGTCATAGACCTACCCCAGGATTCAATCCCCAGATATTTCTTTTTTTATTACACTCTCTGCTATTTAAGAGAAAGCTAATGCAAGCCACATATGTAATTTTTAAATTTTTTAGTAGCCAGATTGTTTAAAAAAAAAAGAAACAGGTAAAATTAATTTTCATGACATATTTATTATATCAGTATATCCAAAGTATTATCATTTCATCATGTAATCAATAAATATTAAAAGAATTGGGTTATTTAACATTTTTGTACCAAGTCTCTGAAATATAGTATGTATTTTACATTTAGTACACCTTAATTTAGAATCTCCACTTTCATAAAAAAATGTCTGGTCTCCATTTCATAGGAAATACTCTATTTTGTAACACTTACAGTTAAAAACTATTCCTAAGTTTTCCAGTAACTGAATTGTGTTTGTTTTTATATTTAAATGTAAATTAAGTAACATTAAAAACAATTCATTTCCTGGTTCCTCTAGCTACATTTTAAGTGCTCAGTGACCACATGTGGCTACTAGTAGCTACACACTGGAAAGCACAATTCTAGATAAGATGTTGGCTTTACGGATTTAAATAACATCTATGCGCCCCCAATTACATCTCCAACATGAAACTCCCCTCTGTCCAAATGCTTATTCAACATCTTACTTAGATATCTAATAGGAAAACCAAATTTAATATTTGATTTCATTTTGGCATCCCTTCCCACTTGTGGGCCTTCCCTGGTGGCTCAGCAGTACAGAACCCACCTGCAATGCAGGAGACTTGCAGATGCTGGTTCGATCCCTGGGTCAGGAAGATCCCCTGGAGAAGGAAATGGCAACCCACTCCAGTATTCTTGCCTGGGAAATCCCATGAAAGAGCCATAGAAGAACCTGACAGACTACAGTCCATGAGGTCGCAAAAGAGTCAAACATGATGGAGCAACTAAACAACAAACAATAGAACCTTGTACCTACCCCTGATAGGCAATGTTGTTAAGTCACTTCTGTCGTGTCTGATTTTACAACCTTATAGACTATAGTCTGCCAGGCTTCTCTGTCCATGGGATTCTCCAAGCAAGAACAGTGCAGTGGGTTGCCATGCCTTCTTTCAGGGGATCTTCCCAACTCAGGGATCAAATGCGTGTTTCTTGAGTCTTCTGCATTGGCAGGTGGGTTCTTTATTACTAGTGCCACCTGGGAAGCCCACCCCTGACAGGGAATATCTTTAATTTCTCTTTTTCTCTCACATTGCTACTGCCAGTCCATCAACTCTATTTTTAAAATATATTCAGAATCTGACCATTTTTTACTCCTGCCCTTGGGCCCCAGTCAAGTCATGTCACCTCTCTCTTAGAAAATTGCAGTGGTTCTTAATCTCCCAGCTTATATCACCCTTGTCCTCCTACAATCCGTTCTCCACATGGCACTGTTACAAAGGTATAACATGAAAATCAAACCTAACCTCTTTCTGATTCAAAGTCCATCACTGTCTTCCCGCCATTCTTTGACAATATATTCAGGTCCCGCGTGATCTAACTTCTGAATCCTTCTCTAGTCTCAGCTCTGGCCACTCTGCCCCTAGCCTATCAAGTTCCAGTCACACTGGGTTTCTTACTCTTGTCAGGTTCATGAGGGTCCCACAGCCTGGGACTCTGCTGTTTGTGTGGCTTGCTCCTTCCTTCCAGGCCTTGCTCACATGTCACCCGGCCGCTTTATCTAAATAGCCACCCTCTTCCATCCCCTACCCCAACCCACCTGGTCCTCTTTCTGCCCCTTTATTTTTCTTTCCAATAGCCCTCACGACCTGAGAGTCTAACCTAGGTTTATTTGGTTGTGTTCTGGCTTCCCCTCTAGGCTTCCCTTAAGATTCTTGAGAGCAGAAACTGGAATGTTTCTTTTCTTCCTCTGGAGATCTCTGGTTACACGTTTAAGGAGCTTCAGTTTAGTTCAGTTCAGTCACTCAGTCATGTCCACCTCTTTGCGACCCCATGGACTGCAGCATGCCAGGCCTCCCTGTCCATCACCAACTTTCGGAGCTTGTTTAAACTCATGTCCATTGAGTCAGTGATGCCATCCAACCATCTCTGTTGTCCCCTTCTCCTTCTGCCATCAATTTTTCCCAGCATCAGGGTCTTTTACAATGAGTCAGTTCTTCGCATTAGATGGCCAAAAGATTGGAGTTTCAGCTTCAGCATCAGTCCTTCCAATGAATATTAAGGACTGGTTTCCTCTAGGGTTGACTGGTTGGATCTCCTTGCAGTCCAAGAGACTCTCAAGAGTCTTCTCCAACACCACCGTTCAAAAGCATCAATTTTTTGGCTCTCAGCTTTCTTTATGGTCCAGCTCTCACATCCATACATGACTACCGGAAAAACTATAGCTTTGACTAGGCAGACCTTTGTTGGAAAAGTAATGTCTCTGCTTTTTAATATGCTGTCTAGGTTGGTCATAGCTTTCCTTCCAAGAAGCAAGTGTCTTTTAGAAGTCACCATTCTGTCATGCATGCATGCTCAGTTGCTCAGTCATGTCTGACTCTTTACGACCCCATGGACTGTAGCCCACCAGGCTCCTCTGTCCATGGAATTTTCCAGGCAAGGATAATGGAGTGGGTTGCCATTTCCTCCTTCAGAAGATCTTCCTGACCCAGGGATTGAACCTGCATCTCCTGTGTCTCTCACATTGGCAGGCATATTCTTTACCACTGTGCCACCTGGGAAGCCCTACCATTTTGTCATAACAAGTAAAAAGTTGAACAGACTAAAAGTCAACAACTCCTCTTGGACCCATAAGAGAGGGAAGGACACAGGGCAAAACACTGCCCCCGCAAGACTAGAAAGATCAACAGTTGAATAATGGGAATCACAGCTTAGTGGAGCAGACTCAGGAGTGGAAATCCCATGAGAACCAGGACCAAACTAGGAAAACCAGGACTGTAATTGAATTCCTGGCAGTTAGATGCAGACAACTCTGAAAGCTACAAACCCAGAGGTGGGAGTGGAGGGCACAATATTCCAGATGGAATTGCTTATAGCAATTACTTTTTGTTAATATTTATACTCTTTTAAAAAATATTTTTTAAACACTGGCATGACTTCTAAATCAGGGAGAATATCAATAAATATATTATTCTTTCTAAAAGAGATATCCTATTATAACAGCTCTCAACTAGGACAATATGGTTCCCCAACCCCACCTCAGAACTCTGGGAAATGTGGGTGGGGATTACCATACTGACTGGGATCCCTATGTACATTAGGGCCAGGATATTAAGGTCCTTCAGAACAAAGAATTATCCTACCCAAAATGATGAGGCATCCCTATTGACAAAATTGCATCTAACTCAACTATTTTATGATCAAGCATGTTTGAAATCAAAGAAGTGAGGCGTCCAAGGTAACACAGCAAGGTAGTTCTAAGTCAGAACTAGAATCTAGATCTTCTGGTTCCCAGTTCAGAGCTTTTTCCTTTTCTTACGTCAAAGTAAAAGGTGGTATTTGAGATATGTTAGAAGGATGAGTAGTGAAGTAGGTGGGGTAATGGCCCATGTCCTAATTCCTGGAAACTGTAGATTTAAATGTGTGAAACTAAATAAAAGAAACCACATTTAAAATGGAGTTGGGGATTTCCCTGGTGGGTCAGTGGTTAAGAATCCACCTGCCAGTGAAGGGGACATGGGTTTGTCCCCTGATCTGGAGACATCCCATATGCCACAGGGCAACTAAGCCCATGCACCACAACTATTGAGCCTGTGCTCCAGAGCTCGGGAGCCACAGCTACTGAAGCCCACACACCGCAGAGCTCGTGCTCCACCACAAAAGGAGCCACCTCAATGAAAGGCCGGTGCACCACAACTAGGGAAAGCCCACGCACAGCAAAGAAGACCCAACACAGCCAACAATCATAAATACATACATAAATAAATAAAATATTTTTTTAAAAAATGGAGTTGGGAGGCCAGCAGCGAGAGGTCTCACAGGCTACCTCTCAAGAACAATTACAGACCCCAACAGGACAAGAGGTATCTGTCATTCTGGGCAGGAAGATTACTACCTTTACTGCTGAGCAGGAGGAAGATTTTTTTGCTTGCCCAGCAACAGCCCAGCCCATGAGAGATTGTCACATTCATCCAATGGAGAGCCGCTATACGACTCCCAGTCTCCCCCAGCGGACTCTATTTATAACAGCCCTTCCCAGCTTCCCCTTTCCCTCTATAAAAGCATGGTTGCTCTCCTTTATTTCTCCAGACTTGCCTATAGTTTTTAATACAGCATGCTTGTCCATAACTGCAGTTTTCTACTATTACCTAATAAACCCTTTTTGCTGGTCAAATAACTGGTAATAAAACTGGCTGTTTTATTTTTAAGATCTAACATGAGGAAAAGACCCTGATGCTGGGAAAGACTGAGGGCAGGAGGAGAAGGGGGTGACAGAGGATGAGATGGTTGGATGGCATCATCAACTCAATGGACATGAGTTTGAGCAAGCTCCGGGAGATGGTGAAGGACAAGGAAGCCTGGTGTTCTGCAGTCTGTGGGGTTGCAAAGAGTCGGACATGACTTAGCAACTGAACAAAAACAACAGCATGAGGTAAAGGGTCCTTGCAAACGTAATTAAATTACATCTCTTACCATGGGGACTTTATCCCAGATTATCTGGGTGGGCTAGAACCCATCCACAAGTATCCTTATAAGAGAGAGCCAGAAGGATATGAAACACACAGAAGAGATGCAGTATGACCATGGGGCTGAGGATGGACTGACATGGCCACAAGGTAAGAATTACCAGCAGGGGAGTGATAAATTGGGAGAATGGAAATGACATAGATACAGGTGGCACAGTGGTTAAGAATCCGCCTGCCAATTTAGGAGATGCAAGAGACTCAGATTTGATCCCTGGGAAGATCTCCTGGAGTAGGAAATGGCAAACCACTCCAATATTCTTGCCTGGAATATCCCATGATATTTGGCGGGCTACAGTCCACGGGGTCGCAAAGAGTCAGACACCACTGAGCAATTGAGCACATGCACGTATGTAAAAGAGATAACAAAGACCTACCGTATAGCACAGGGAACTCTACTTAATACTCTGTGATGGTCTGTATGGGAAAATAATCTTAAAAAAAGAGTGATATATGTATAACGGATTCACTTTGCTATACAGCAGAAACTAACACATTTTAAAACAACTAGACTCCAATAAAAAAATTTTAAAAGAATGACCAGCAGCCAACAGAAGCTGAAAAAGCAAGGAATGAGTTCTCTCTTAGAGCCTCCAAAGTGATCATGGCTGTGCTGACATGTTGATTCAGCCTAAAGAAACTGATTTCATATTTCTGACTTTCAGAATGTTGAGAGAATAAATTTTTGTTCTTTTAAGCCACAAAGTTTGTGATAATTTGTCACAGCAGCATCAGGATATGGTTAGATGTCTAATATGGGTTAGATTTGACAAGACCCCAGGAAGTGCATGGTGATATGAAAATGGGATCTGAAGAGATATCATGAGCAAATAAACAATAGTGGGCATGACTGCCCTCAGGCAACACTGAAAAAACCAGTTGAAGGCTAGAACGGCTCTCCATGGAGTATGGTGGAAGACAATCTCCCTGGAGTCTCTCATAATTCCTCAGCATTTGTAAAGGTTAACAAATGCAGAGCACTTCATTTAAAACTATCAAAAAGCTTGATGCAATGTGCTGGTTTCTATAGCTTTCTTATATTTGCATTGTGTGAAACATAAACAAACTACACAAACTAAATATGTAAAACATAACATGTTGAAATCTTATGTATACATTTCTTCTCCACTGAAAGGCAATTTACATAAAACGCAAACATAAACAACATCTGTGTATATCTCCAGTAATATATTAAGTGACAACGATGTTCTCTTTAACCAAAAATGTACTTATGTATTCAAAATTACCATTTACATAGAATTTGGGGGAAAATACACACTTTCCCATGGAAATTACCCTAATGTGTCTTAAAATGTGTAAACATAACCTAGATATATCAGAGTGATATTTGTGAAATATCACACATGTTCAGAGCTTACCCAAGTAATTACATTTTACAGCTTTTAAAATGGCATGTGTCTCTGAAAGAACACACACACACACACAGGTCAGAGTTCAAATTTGAATATAATGCTTTCGTGATTCCTTCTCAGGACAATTAAGACACTGAAATTTTTTTTAATTTTTATTTTTATTGCAGTATATGTATATATATTTTTTAACAATTTTGTGCTGGCTTCTGCTGTACAATGAAGTGAATCAGCTATATGTATACATACATCCCCTCCCTCACAGCCCTCTCTCTCACCCCCACCCCACAACCAAGCTCCTTGCACTATGCAATAGGTTCCCACTAGCTGTCTGTTTTACACCTGGCAGTGCACATATGTGAATCCCAGTCTCTCAGTTCATCCCGCCCCACACCCCATGTCCATATATCCAGTCTCTATGTTTGCATCTCTATTCCTGCCCTGCAAATAGGTTCATCTGTACCATTTTCCTAGGTTCCACATATACATGTTAATATATGATATTTGTTTTTCTCTTTCTGACTTTCTTCACTCTGTATGAGAGACTCTATATCCATCCACAAGACACTGAAAATTTTACCAACTTTTCCAGGAATAAAACTTGCATTTTTAGGTGGTGGAAAAGTGGCACAGATTTTATTACACATCATCTGAATCCCAGGGACTAAATACTAATCGCTTACTCAGTCAAGTTCCTGAGACCCATCTACAAGGATACAGAAGGAGGATGCTTAGAACCAGCAGCCTCACCATTCACAAAGCCACCTTCATAAAATGAAAACCCTTAATTACAGGCGGTATCAAAACTCGAGGGTGAGTATTACCCTTACCTTTACTGTCTCCTCTTGCTTAAAATCAGTCTTCTCCGTTCTCTTCGACCCTCTCCTTTCCTACCCAGCTGTTGTGAATCAGCAGTACTATGAATTGTCCAAAGACTGTCTTGGTAGAGTCAGGGTGATGTAAAGGTTAAGCACATGGGCTCTGAAGCCACATGGACTTGTGCTTAGTTACTGACTTCCACACTTATTTGCTGTGTGACCTTTGGCAGATTATTTACAGCCTCAGTTTCCTCATTAGTGAAATGGAGAGGATGCTATAATGCCAACTTCACTGACTTGTTATGATATGAGGCTTGTATGAGTCCTGAGCACAATACTGGCATATAGTGTGAGGGAAGGATCCAAGTGTAACCCGTCACCTCCCCTGTGTTCCCAAGAAGTACCTGTGCTGCATACAGGATGAGTTGGCAAGCTCACTAATCACACTGCATGCAAAGATCTCAGGGCCCAGTTGGAACACCTCTATTATCTCTATATTAGACTCAGGCAAACCTTTCTCAGGACGGCTTAGCTCTCTGCATGTATCCATGGCCTTCACATATGACCCCAGCTTTCTTTATTTCAGACCTCACAGAGCAAGGGTTAGGGTCCTCTGGAACACCAAATTGTATATGTGTAGCCACATCACCCGTGAACTACATCATATCTAAACGGCATCAATTGTGAGACATGTCAGTGTTTTGGTTCCAATAAGAAAGTAAAAACACCTCCAATCAATGACATGTGATGATTGTAAGATACACTCTGACATCAGAGGTATTAAATGTAAAAATAATGTGCAGCCTAGAAGCCATGAAATACCAAATTATTATAAGGAAAATAGATGTGTGCATAAGAAGGTCCTTGTGCCCTCTCTGATTAGATAGGGAAAATGCTTTTTTATAGATGCAGAAATAAATTTAAATATCAGTAGGCATGAGATGATAAATGACATCCAGTTCTTAAATCCCTCTAAATTATCCCTACCTAGTCACTTGCCACTCTCACACACTGTCATTTTTACATATTTCCATTTGTAGTCTGACTTTTGGTGCCATCAGCATTTAATTTCCCTTTGGACACCTTTTATTTAAATAATCTCCACTATTGCTCTCTTGCTCTCCCACCTGTACCTTCCTTCTATTTCAATAGTATTCAAAAATCAGAATCTCACTTTTTAAAAAAAATTCTTGCAGTGAAAATGAGTTATCAGATGTACAATTAGCCTTGAAATGCTGGTTTTTGTTATAAACTATTATTCATTCCAGGACCTCAGCCTTAGTTTGAGCCCCTATGCAGAGAGGACAAGATCCCCTATCTTCTCTTTCCCCAGGGGGAGTCCCTGCCAGCTTCTCTTGGGGCTGCTTCTTCTCAACGGCGCCCCTTCGTTAATAGGGGCTTTTCTGGGCAGTGGTTTTGCCTGCGATTAATCATCGTGAACCCAAGTTGGACCTTTGGCTTTCTGGCTCTTAGCTGAGTAGCCAAGACATTTCTCTATACTGAGATAGTTGGCTTCAGTTCTAATTAATGATCAGTTGTTATCAGCTTAGTTTAGACTTTTTGCTCTCTGACTTTTTGGCGGGGTAGCCTAAACACTTCCCAGATCCAAAGAGCTGACTGAAATTTATGTTCCTTTTTTTGGCACTGTCTTGATCGTTCGGATGCTTTCCCGGATCTGGAAAGAGATTTTAATTGTTTACAGTCTTGATTAATGGGTTTGCTGTTGCTTTGATGGTCCATCATTTATAACGATAAGAAACCAAAAAACAAATGGGCATGTTATATTGCTCTTCTGGGATATTTTGGTCAATCTTTTTTAAGGAGTTACTGTTTTCTTTCCTTCTCTATTACTATTAACTTAGTAATAATTTCATTATAATTGAACTTTAAAATATCACTATTTCTAACTCGTTTCTCCCTATGGTATTTATTAGGCTGTAGAATTTCTTACTGTTATTTCAACGGAGTCTTTTCTCAGAGTCTCCTGGCTATCTATCTGAAGTTAGCTGCTCACAAGACAGTTTGGTGTCAGCTTGCTTGAAAATATTCTTATGCTTCTTTAGCACGTTTCGCAAAGCTTAGTGAACCTGACTTTTTTTTTTTTTTAATAAATTTATTTATTTTAGTTGGGGGCTAATTACTTTACAATATTGTAATAGTTTTTGCCATACATTGACATGAATCAGCCATGGGTTTACATCAAATAAATGGATCCCTTAGACGCCATAATCACTCTTTGGTTAATTACTACCTTTAACCAAGTAAGTAATCCTCATTTAAAGTGGAACCCCAAGTTCATTTTCACTAAAGAGCTTTACACTGCACTCAGGTTTTTATCTCAGTTCTAGTTCATAGTAGAGGCACCCCTTGACATTCATTTATTATTTATGAAGCCTGTCCTGTTGTGAACTAATACATTGTCAACGGAGCCTAACTGTCCTCTGGTTTCCAAACACTTGGCTTAGAAGAAAATATATGTTTTCTCTGCAGGAATTGTCTGTAGCTGCTTTCTTTGTTTCCAAAGGAAAAAGAATGGAAAAAGAAAAAATACAGAGTAGTTGATGGAGGTGACGATGTCTGATTTTTTTTTTTTAAATGATTTTTGTGCATCCAGTTTCCTATGATTTTCTTGACAATGACCCTAGAAGCCAAAGTTGCTCTCAGTTCTGTTTGGTGTCTGAAATCAACAGACTCCTGTCTCTGCTGTTAATTAATGTCTATATGATTTCAGTTATCTTTATATCTTTTCTGTTGGATATTAATAGAAATTTACATATGATAGGAAGCTTAAGTTGACCAACTGAGAGAAATTCTAGGTTTCTTCCCCAATCTCACTCTTTTTGACCTCTCTCCTAAGACTGATACTGTTGACCCTTTAAACCCTCCTCTCCTTTGGTCTGAGTGACCCTACAATGGGCTTCTCAGGTGGTGCAGTGGTAAAGAATCACCTGCCAAAGCAGGAGGCCCAAGAGATGTGGATTCGATCCCCAGGTCGGGAAGATCCTCTAGAGAAGGAAATGGCAACCCACTCCAGTATTCTTGCCTGGAAAATCCCATGGAGAGAGGAGCCTGGCAGACTGCAGTCCATGGGGTCTCAAAGAGTCAGACATGACTGAGCGACTGAGCACACACATGGGCTCCTCCTCCCTCTTTAGTCATTCTCTGTCACCTTCACAGACCCTACTAGATCTCCCATGCTCTAATGCTAGACCCCCAGGGGCCTATCCTTAGCTGTTTGCTGCTCTGTCCCTAGGCATCTCCCTCGGGAACGCATAGCCTCCCACAGGTTAACCATCACCTCTACACTAATTAACTCATTACAATAAATTCAGTTCTCTCGGTTGAGTTCTGATTCACATTTCTGTTTAGAGACTTTCCTCTTGAGTATCCTGTTATCATCCTACATTTCACTTATTCATTTATTTAACTAATATTTGTTGTGCATCTGTGATGTGCCATGTACAATGCTAGACCTTGAAGTACAGCAATAATCAAAATACCATTTCCATTCTCCAAGACCTGATAGCTGAGTAGAGCTTAAGGTCAGGACAGTGTCAATTATTTATAAATTAAAACAAAACACAACACAGCATAAATCACAGTGCTCTTCTTTTCCCCCAGATCTGCTCAGTTTCTCTCTTCCAAGTCTCTCTATGTCAATACAATCAGTCCCTGGTTCTCCCAATCACTCAAGCTGTAAATGTTGGCCCTATTCTTTGTACATTAGACAGATCTCTTCTGTAATAATCTGCGTAACCAACATCCTCAGCTTTCAGCATCTTATGAGCATTTATTTCATAATTATAATAGGCCTACCAATGAGTTGCATGAGCTTTCCAGGTGACTCAGTAATAAAGAATCTACCTGCAAAGCAGGAGACACAGGAGACGTGGATTCAATCCCTGGGTCAGGAAGATCCCCTGGAAAAGAAAATGGCATCCCACTCCAGTATTCTTGCCTGGAGAATCCCATGGACAGCGAGCCTGGCAGGCTATACATAGTCCATAGCATCACAAAGAGTCAGACACGACTGAAGTGACTTAGCACACAGCACACATCAATGAGTTGCAGCTCAGCTGATCTCCTCTGGGATTAGCCAGGCTGGGCTGGACTTTGGGTTGAGACAGCTCCATAGATTTTCACTTTTCACCCAGAGCAAAGGAGTAACAGTTACCTGGGGGTATGCTCTTCTCATGGCAGGGAATGGATGTTTCAGGAGTGTGTCTGGAAAACTGCCAAACCTCTTTCCCCACCATCTATATTGAGATATAACTGACATATATCACTGTGTAAGTTTTACATGTACAACATGCTGGCTGGGTACAATTATATACTGTGAAATGATGATCACCATAGTATTAGCTAACACCTCCATCACCTCACATAATGACCATTTCTTTTCTGGGGTGAGAACATTTAAGATCTACTCTCTTATCAACTTTAAGTCTATAGTACATCTTGTTAACTATAATTACCACACTGTACAATGCTGTTGTCCTCACTGTGGTCAGCGGTCTCCAGAAGTGGTTGTTGCTGGATTACCCAAGAAGAGTTGATCGGAATGCTTCCCTGGGATTATAAGGTGGATATCAACAATGCAAAGTTTTCTCCTCCTGGAGTTTCTGAGCTGAAAGGGTCAAGTGAAGGAGGAAAGAAGAAGGCCAACCCATAGAAGAAATTGGCCTGACAATAGTCTCACTCGCCTGAGTCTAAGGGTTGGCATATGACCCGCTATCACCCTAATGACTGTAAGGCTGGGATTGTTTAGTTCATTAGCAGACAGAAAATCTTACCGTGAGATACTCAGGCTAAACACAAAATCTGGAAGATGGTAAGAGTTCTCAACTCTTCTCTTTGAGTTTAATCTGGTTTCTCCTCTCTGGTTTCCTTCTGTCCTCTCTCCAGAGTCCCTTGGGTCTTTCAGGCTCTCTTTCTGCATCCCTGCCCTTGCTGCGGCTGCTATTTCACTTCTTAATTTGGCTTCTGTTCAGGTTTCCCAAGGGAACTGGAGCAGGGAACTTCGTAGCCTGTGCTTCTGGGGAACGAATGGACGGAGAAGCCCTCTCTTGGTCAGGCTTGTGTAAACCATCTACAGACAAATCTAATGAGACAGATATAACTTTCACTCAACAGCACATTATTTTAATAAATCAAATGAAGTCTGAGTCCCAGACCACATGCTCTAAGGTGATGAGAAATTTAATTAGAACAGTTTAATTAAAATAGTGGAGGACAATATAGTCTAAGTTGGCAGCTTCTTGAGAATTTGGCTTGGTTCAAGGGCATTTGGAAATTGTCAAGGTGGTCTTGAAATATGTTGGCTGATTGGCCTCTGATGGCAAGCTAGACTCCAGTTCATCGCTGGTGGAAAGGAACATTAAGACAGGACTTGAGGCAGCCTTGATTCTCACCCTGATCTCACTGCCCTTTCCTGAGCCCCACCATCTCCTGTCTGTAACCGCAGTGGAGATGGATTGCGGTAAGGGACAGCTTGCAATTTCTCTCCTATATGTACATCTGGTTGGTGAGTAGCTGGTAGAGGTTTAGGCTGGAGAAGAAAGTCCTATGCACCTTTCCTCTTGATCATTGCTGAAATCCTCCCCTTCCCTGTTTGGGTTCCCCATCCCCCTGGGAAATCTGAGCTCCCCTCATTACAAGCTCCAATGAAGATGCTGCTGTTTGTTTACAAATTCAGCACACCACATAACTGACATCTTGCTCAGGTCAGAGTAAAGAGATACCCTCTTCCTGATAGCCTTTCTTTTCTTCTACTGTTGTATTTAATTTGAAAATACCTCTCTACACTTATGTCCATATGAGTAATCAGACTGCCCATATATGATCTTCTCAGGACTTGTGTCTGAGGGGACATTGTATGAAAAGAGACCCCTCCCAGCTTCCCTTCCATGGAAAACAATTTTGTTACTGGGATTTCAATGGACATTGGCATGACGTGTAATTCTACATTTGGTTGGAAGAAAAACAAAATCAAACTAGATTAAGAGCTCATGATTGTGATTTATTTTGGCTTTTTAATTTGAATATTTTAATTGCTTAATTTACAAACTCAGCTTTAAGAAAATTAAATAATAAAATAAAGATTTGTAACTTTGAGTCTCCCTTCAAAGGGCTGTGCTTTGCTATTTCTTCTAAGCAGAGAAGCTCTATGCCCGTGCACTGCCAACTATTCTTTCTCTCCTTTTCTCCTCATCTCCAATTTTCTGTTCATCCTTTATCTCCCTTTCATTAAATTTAAAGTCATTTAGTTCAGTTCAGTCACTCAGTCGTATCCGACTCTTTGTGACCTCATGGACTGTAGCACGGGATCCATTAAAATCATTAAAGGACCCCAAACTGCAATTCTCTGCTTATCCCAAATAAATCCTTCTCTGCTGGAGAAATTTCTAGCAGTCTATTTGTTGTAAGACAACAGCTGATGTATATAAAGTCCAGATGATGGTGAGAAATAACCCCCTTATTTATGAAGTCAACTTTCAATCCATGAAGTCTATGTTGGGTGGATATCTGAGAATGACTTTTTCTCTGGTCTTCCCTTCCTTTAATCCCCCACTGTCCTTTCTATCCTTTCTCCTCCTCATCCCTTTCTTCAGGTCCATGCCTCACTCTAGAGAATGATATCTTAATTTCACCATATGTTGCTGAAGAAGTCTTTTAGCTCTTATGTTTTTGAGAGTAGTAATAACAAAGTAATTCAAAATACACTTGATCCTTGAACAACCCAGATTTGAACTGCATGAGTTTGAAATCCACTTATAGGTGGATTTTTTTCAGTACATAGGTACTATAGTACTACATGGTCTGAGGTTGGTTGAATCTGTGGATGAGGAACCCCAGAGGAGGAGGACCAACTGTAAAGTTATATGTGGGTATTTGATTACTGACCGTCAGCACCCCTAAACCTCTACATTGTTCAAAGGTCAACTGTAATACAAAATTTTTAGGATTGGATCCAACTGCAGAAACCACATGGCTTAAACAAGATAGAGATTTTTTTCTCTCTCTTCTAACGCAGTTGAAGGGGGGCAGTCCAGGGCTGATATAGTAGCACCTCGTTATCAGGGGCCAATGCTCCTCAGTCTCTCTTCTCCACTCTCCTTAGTTTGTCACTTCCATCTTAGAGATCCAAGATGGCTGCTGGACCTCTAGTTCCAAGCAGGAAGTAGAGAAGGGGAAAAAAACAATAAGGTATTTCTGCCAGTGGAAGTAGTCCCCTTTTATGTGGTTTCCCAGAAGCCTCATCCCATGACTTCTGCTTACATTACATGTGCTGTGTGCTTTGCTGCTCAGTCGTGTCTGACTTTGTGCAACCCCGTGGAGTGTAGCCTGCCAGAAACCTCTATTCATGGAATTCTCCAGGCAAGAATACTGGAGTGGGTTGCCATTCCCTTCTCCAGGGGATCTTCATGACCTAGAGAGTGAACCCAGGTCTCCAGCATTGCAAATGGATTCTTTACCGTCTGAGCCACCAGGGAAGCCTCTATTGGCACGGATGATAAATGTTGCCTTTTAGCTGAACACATTGCTGCCCTGATTGTCCTATTATTATGAGAAAAAAAAAAAAAGAAGAGAATGGATATTGTCTAACCCAGTGGTTCAGAGTAGTGTCTGAATCAACTGCATGGCTTATTAAAATATAGACTATTAACTACCATCCATGAGGTCACAAAGAATCAGACACGTGCGTGAACAACAACAAATTAACCACTGGACTACCAGGGAATTGGACACAGTTTCTATCCCTGGTCTGAGAAGATTCCACATGCTGGGGGGAGCTAGACCCATGTGCCATAACTACTGAGCCTGCCCTCCCTAGAGCCTGTGCTTCTCAGCAAGAGAAACCACCAAGATCAGAAGCCCACACACCACAACTAGAGAGTAGCCCCAGCTCACGGCAACTAGAGGAAACTTGCGTGTAGCAATGAAGACCCTGAACAGCCAAAAGTAAATAAATTTTCTTAAAAACACAGACCATTGTATCCCCAGAGTTTCTGACTTAGAAGGCCTTAGGAAGATACTGAGAATTTGCATTTCTAATGAGGTCCCAGGTGATGCTAAAACTGCTGGCTTGGGGACCACACTTGGAGAATTTGAAGAACCACTAGCATTTTCTTCTAAGCAAGACAAACTTTTTTTCTTCCTGATATTATCTATTTATTTTAACCTCAAGACATTATCTTAGAGACAAAGTCCCAGACTCTTTACCAAAGAGACCCTTCCCATCAGAGAGAGATAAGGGGAAAAGGATGTCAAGTCTTGCCAACAGGATCATGGCTGGAAACCTGCTCTTTCTCACCACTGGCAAACCAGAATATCCAAACTGTTGCGTGGAGCTGAGAAGCAGACTGAGAGGGATGGGATTTTAATGGCATCAATTATGGACACTCAGCCAATGAAACAAGAGCTATAAATAGAAGCTAAAAAACAACTTGGCAAGTGAGATCCCTGAGGACTAGGGAACTTCCTAAGGATCACGTAACTGGTCTTCCTTGCTATTGATGGGTTACTAAGTGGATTCATATTAAGCAGGGAGATGGCATTATAGACCAGCAGCTGACAGGAGTAGGGAGAAAAGGATCACAGGAGAACTTGAAGAACCACTAGCAGCTCCTCTAGCCTGGGGTAGGGACTTAATCCCCTGGATCAAAGCCTTGTACCTTGCAGCCCGGGGGCACTGCCTTCCCCTGCCCTCCCTTCTTGATTTCTCCTAGCTGTTTTGATTTTTTTTTCTTTTTTTTTTTTTAATTAAATAAATTTATTTATTTTAGTTGGGGGCCAATCACTCCACAACACTGTAGTAGTTTCTGCCACACATTGACACGAATCAGCCATGGGTCCACATGTGTTCCCCCTCCTGGACCCCCCTCCCACCTCCCTCCCCATCCCATCCCTCTGGGCCACCCCACCGCCCCAGCCCTGAGCATCCGTCCCATGCATCGAACATGGAATGGTGTTCTGTTTCACATATGACAATATACATGTCTCAATGCTATTCTCCCAGAACGCCCCACCCTCACCTTCTCCCCCAGAGTCCACAAGACTGCTTTTTTTTCAATTTGCAGAGTGAAGAAAGAAAACAAGGATTTTTTCTGTGCCTCCACCTAAAGAAATAACAACCTCCAAATCCTTGCAGACTTGTAGGAAGAGTGGAGGAAAAATTAAAGAAACCCGAGGGAGAAGTGGAAAGTTGGGCCAAAGAAGTCAGAGGCCACTTGTCCAGAAGTATAGGAGCTCCTTCTGGGACTGTTTACCCACACAGGCTCTTTTTTCTTATCATTTGGGGAATTTTCTGTTTTGTTTTATTTTATGGTATAATTCCCATACAACACATTCTCCTAGTGGGGTCTGATTTGAATGTGATGATCTATGGTTCCAAGCTGGTTGTGTGTGTGTGTGTGTGTGTGTGTGTGTGTGTTCGCGCGCGTGCATTTTTTTTTAAAATGTTCATTGTCAAAAGGACAGTGTGAGTCCTATGCCTTCATCTCCTCTTAAGGATTTAGGCCTCCAGAAGGCAACAACCAGCACTTCTAAATTCTAGATATTTGGAAACGTTCTACGCGGAAAACAGAAACTCAAAATTCATGTTAAGCTCATTTTAATTGAGTTGCAGTGTAATTTAGACCTTGAACTTCTTCAGCCAGCCACATAACTAAGGAGAGAGAAATCCTCTTCTAATTTCTTCAAAGAGAGGAATCCTGCAGAACTCGCAAAGAGCTATAGGGGTACAAAATGTTCACAATAGAGCAGACCTTTACTGATCAGCACTTTCAGGGATAAAGAAGCTGAGCTTTGAGGCACGGAAGTGAGTTGGCTGAAGGTCACCAGCAGTGACTTGCCAGTGTCTGCACTTTGCTCTTCCTAAATTTGTAGGGTCTGCACTTTGCCCTTCCCAAATTCTTTTTCCACTCATACTTCACTAACCAGTATTTTATGAGTCTTCACAAAGTTCTGAAACTTCATAAATATTTTGGTAACTGGAGCTGTTTGTTTTAATTAATTAAAACAGTTCTGACTGTGCATCAGACATTGAGCTAAAGGTTAGGTTAGAGGGACAGTAAATATAAATACCACTTTCCCTGTCCACGGGGAACTCTTAGTCTATCATGAGAGATAAAGTGTACCCACTGCCAGCATACCATGTATTTAGAGCCTCTGCTATAGGAGGCGCAGAGAGAAATAGATGGGGGATTCTGAGAATTGCTTCCTAGTGGGAGGAAGTGTTCATGGAAGAGGTGGCTTTTGGGCTGCCACAGGAGGTACCTGGAGATGTGCCCATGAACTAGAGTGAAACAGGGAAGAGCCCACTATGTGGATGAACAGAAGAGAAACCAGCTGTGACAAACGTGCGTGAAGGACAATAGAGGATACAATGTGTAAAGGCAATTGATATGATACAAACACCATTCCTGTGGCTTTGAAAAACAAATTTCTTAAAATACAGACCCATGTATTCATCTGTTGCTGCCATAGCAAAATACTACAGACTGGGTGGCTTGAACAACAGAAACTCCTTTTCACACAGTTCTGGAGGCTAGAAGTCCGAGATCAAGGTGTGGGCAGGTCTGGCTTCTCCTGAGGCCTCTCTCATTGTCTTGCAGATAGCCACTTTCTTGCTGTGTCCTCATGTGATCTTTTCTCTGTATGCAGGCACCCCTGGAGTCTCTTCCTTGTCTTATAAAGACACTAATCATATTGGATTAGGGCCCCACTCTTAAGACCTCATTAAAACTTAATCACCTATTTAAAGGCCCTCTATCCATATACAGTCACATTCTGAGGTATTGAGGGTTAGGACTTCAACATATGAATTCTGGGAAGACACAGTTCAGTCCATAACAACCACTATTCTGTATAATTACATTCCTTCAAGACAGATTTCCCAGAATTAAGAAAGTTTATTAAAACAGGTTACATATTCACTCTCTCACACATTTTCTCTGAATCTTTTATTCAAGTATAAAAGTTAAAAGTAGAGATTCAAATACTACATAAAAACTTAAGAAAACAACCCTGCATGTCTACACCTAGGAATTTACCCAAGAGAAGTAAAAAATATATGCCTACATGGACAATTGTACAAAAATGCTCATAGCAGTATTACTGCTGCTGCTGCTGCTAAGTCGCTTCAGTCGTGTCCGACTCTGTGCGACCCCATAGACAGCAGCCCACCAGGCTCCGCTGTCCCTGGGATTCTCCAGGCAAGAATACTGGAGTGGGTTGCCATTTCCTCCTCCAGTGCATGAACAGGAAAAGTGAAAGTGAAGTCGCTCAGTCGTGTCCGACTCTTAGCGACCCCATGGACTGTAGCCTACCAGGCTCCTCCATCCATGGGATTTTCCAGGCAAGAGTACTGGAGTGGGGTGCCATTGCCTTGTCCACGTGTTACTAGTGATAGCCAAAATGTGGAAACAACCCAGATATCCATCAACTGTTGAATAGATAGACAAAATATGGTATACCCACATAATGGAGTACTATTTGGCTATAAAAAGGAATGAAGTACTGATATATACTACAACATAGATGTACCTTGAAAACATTATGGTAAGTAAAATAAGTCGTATGGAAAATACTACATACTGTATGATTCTATTTATAGGAAATGTCTAGAAAAGGCAAATTTACAGAGACAGAAAGTATATCAGAGGTTGCTTGGGGCTGGAGAGGTGAGTGGAGACTGAAATAATTGGGCACAAATGAGCTTTTTAAGATGAAGGAGAAGTTCTAAACCTGGACTGTGATGGTTGCAGAACTCTATAAATTTACTAAAAAGCAATGAATTATATACTTACAATGGGTGAATTTTATGTATGCAAAGTAAACTTCAGTAAAGCTGGAAAATATTTATGGAAAAAAGACATAGGAGAAGTAGAAAAGATTACAAGAAAATAACATGAACTTTAAAAATTTCCTGTAATTAGTCAGGAAACCCAGCTGTAGCCTGCAGAAGGAAAAAGTCAACTCCTAATCCCAAGTGGGTCCTAGGTTCCACACAGTGTGGGGTAGAATTTTGCAGCTCGGGGGCCTTGTATACTGTTTCTCATCCACTGACTAATTCCTAGCGAAGTCCAGCAAGTGATAAAATCCTGGAACAGTCACCCTGGGAGGGCCCTCAATGACTGTCTTGTGCAAACCTCTCATTTAATTGATGCCGGAGTGGAGGCTCAGAGATCTTTATGACTGACTTGCTGAAGACACCACATGCGGTGAACGGCCAGGTGGGACTCTATCCCAGGTGCCCTATTCCTAGCTCAAAGTCCTCCTCCACTGGGCTCTACCCACATCTCTTAGCCTCTCTCAGCCCTTGTTATCTCACCTGCAAATGAGGACAAAAATATCTGCTCCTGCCTGTTTCACATATCTGGGCAAAGAGCAAGTGAGATTTGTGATGTGAAATACAAGCTTTCATAAAGCAGAAAGCAGAGTGCTGTTGTAGTAGTATTAGCAGGTCAATTGTGGGTCAGTCTAGCTCAAAATCCAGACTCAAGATCTCCAAGAATACACTTCTAGGAAATGCATGTGTCTGTCCTGATGTGACCATAAATCTCTGGTTAAGGCTGCTCCCCAGCATCATAAGGGGGTGGGGATAGGCCAGTTTAGCAGCATTCCTTTAATTTTCCAGAACATTCTCTCAATCTGGAGCATCATTATATTTCTCTTGTCCATCCATGACACCTTAACAAATTAGATGACAATGAGATTTAGTCTGTGTGCGTTCAACTGTGATGCCTCAAGTAACAGATGAAAATGAAGATTGCGTTTAGATAGCTATACCTAAAATTTATTTATTTTACCACCCTCCTGTGAAAACTTCTCCATTCCTGTTGGGACACCATAAAGGGCTCCGTGTGTCTGATAACACCTGGAACTTTCCCAAGACTGTAAACTAAGGGTATTTTGGGGTGTATTCATCCCTGCTAAAGAATCCCCTCAGTTCAATCCCCCTCCTTGAACCTCTTCCTGCCCACACAGGGGCGGATCTCACTAGGAGCCCTCAGTGAAGTGAGAGCCCAGCAAACCAGTCATCGGCTGCTGGCCCAGGGAAAACACCAGGTGCAGAGCCCAACACAGAATGTGATCTGGGAAAACACTTATAAATCAAACGGGTCCCAGGGAGTGAAAGTACAAGTTAGCAAAAAATAACAACAAAGTAGACATGAAATGTTAAATCAGACCAAACCAATAGCAAGCTAATTACTGTGGCCTCTGTAGAAAACCTAGGGTGAAGACTGAATGATAAGCCAAGGAAAAGCCTGAGAAGCCGTCTCACCTCCCACAACCAGTTACTTTTTATGTGTTGGGAGGACTGGCTCCTTAACTATGATATACGCTCCAAATGTTTTCCCCCATTGTCTTAGGACTTTGACATGTTTTTTTTTTTTTTTAATTTCATATGCAAATATATTTTATTTTTCAGTCCAACTTATCTGTCTTTTCTTTTGTTGCATCTGGATTTTGAGCTGTATTTAGACAGCACCTTCTCAAACTTACCTTATAGAGAAAGTCACCCACATTTTCTTCTAACATATGTAGAATTCATTCTTGATCCATCTGGAGTTTATTCTTGTATATGGCTATCCAGTGGCCCTCCTAACATTCATTTAGAAAGTTCAAGATACTATCTGTATCATGTACTAAATCTCCATTTATATTTGGGTCCTTATCTTGACTTTCTATCCTACTCCATTGGTGTCACTATCTATCCAAGTGCCAATATCACACTATTTTAATTATAAAGGCTTTAGTATATTATGGAGTAGGAAATGGCAACCCACTGCAGCATTCTTGCCTGGAAAATTCCATGGACAGAGTTGCCTGGTGGGCTATAGTCCATGGGGTCACAAAGAGTCGGACACGACTGAGTGACTGAGCGTACCTGAGCATAGTTCATTACAATATCTGGTAGATAGCTCTCAACTATTCTTGCATGTCTTGTTTTGTTTTTCTGTGTGAACTTCAGTATCAACTTGCCTAGTTCCAGAAAAAAGGCTTATTGGTATTTTTGTTGGGAATCATATTAACTCAAAAAGAACTTATATCTCTATGCTTCTTATGATATGAAACCATGTTATCCAAGAACTATTTCTTTCCATTTGTCCAAGTCTACTTGCCTGTCTTTCAAGAGTATTTTGAACGTTTTTTTTCTATATAAAATCTGCAAATTATTTTTAAGTTTATTCCTAAGTGTTATGTCTTTTTTGTTGCTACATCTCAATACTTTTTGAAGTCAAGCTGATTCAAGCACTTGATCTTGGGTTCCAAATAAGGAGTAACATATTCTTTTCCACCCCCTCATTTTGTTTTCCCTTGTCTCCTTGGCATGACTTGAGGGTCTCTCTATTGACCATGTTGGAAGAACAAGAAATAATAGTAGGTCTAGGGTTTAAGACAAGACGACATAAGACAGAGGTGAATAAGGTCTTCAGGTCTTGGCAAGAAAGAATTCACATCTGTCTGGGGGCAAAGATAAGAAGTTACAGGACTCTCGCATATTTAAAAATCTTAAATTGGATTTAACTGGTCTGCTTTTCTCAGTCAAGTAAACTCTATCAATCTTCGTGACATCTTAGACAGTCTTCTAAATCCTCTTTCCTCTTCTTGGTCTGATATAATACAGTATACTTATGAGTAATAGTATTGAGTTGATAAATCCCTTCTATAAATTCTCCTTTCTTAGTATTTCCCTAATACGTTCATAATCTAAACTCCATGTGGCCAGAGGAATCTCTGATAGATCGTTGTCTCAGATAGTCTCCAAGGCTATCTGCAGAAGCATGTTAGAGCCAGGCCCCATGACTTGTGGTACACATCTCAGGCTGTGCATTTCTGTCAGATTTCAGACTCAGGGGTCTCCAGCTGCTTTCTCAGGTAGTTGGTGCACAGTCCTTCTAAAACCAAGATCAGTGGCTAGATTTTACAATTTTACTCAAGGCCAGCTTGAGCTCTCCTCTCTCCCAGCATCTTTCTTCCAAAGGTACTTTAATCCCTTGGACCCAAAGAGGACTAAGTAAGAAATCTAGACAGGTCACAGGAAATGCTAAGTTGAAAAAGCAATTGGAGACTCTAAGCCTTGGCAGAAATGAGAAGCAACACCGCTGCTGGGCCCTTCGCCTGTAACACCTCCTTCTCAATCAGTTTCAATACTGAACTCCTAAACACCCTTCAAGATCAAATTTAACCATAACCTTTGGTACATAATTTTTCATGACACCCCTCCACCTCTCAAAGATGTAATTGCTCCCTCATCTGTTTTCCCAATAAATTTTAAACGTGCTTCTATTACCACTTTAATCACACTTCACTACAATTCTTTCATTATTTATTTATATCTCTCTCTGCAAACCAGGATTTAGATTCCTGGAGGACCGAATGTCTTTCATTCATCTCAAGATCCGTGAGATAAAGCAACTGAATTAAACTGACCAGAGGAAGAGACTTAAACTTACTTTTTCTGTTCACTGTTTGAGATCCATTAGTTACAGTCTCAGCAGGAAACAGTGCTGTTAGTATTCAGTTCAGTTCAGTTCAGTCACTCAGTCGTGTCCGACTCTTTGCGACCCCAAGAATCGCAGCACACCAGGCCTCCCTGTCCATCACCAACTCCCGGAGTTTATGGAAACCCATGTCCATCGAGTCGGTGATGCCATCCAGCCATCTCATCCTCTGTTGTTCCCTTCTCCTCCTGCCCCCAATCCTTCCCAGCATTAGGGTCTTTTCCAATGAGTCAACTCTTTGCATGAGATGGCCAAAGCATTGGAGTTTCAGCTTCAACATCGGTCCTTCCAATGAACACCCAGCACTGATCTCCTTTAGGATGGACTGGTTGGATCTCCTTGCAGTCCAAGGGACTCTCAAGAGTCTTCTCCAACACCACAGTTCAAAAGCATCAATTCTTCCTGGCTCTCATTTGCACCATGAGACCCAAGGTAGAGCTCTCTGATGAAAGTATGCAATGTGCTCCAAAGCATGGCTCCCTTTCAGGCTACTGGTGAATTCTTAGTTGGAAAAATGTGAATTGGGGCTTCTCTAGTAGCTCAGTGGTAAAGAATCCACCTGCCAATACAGGAGACATAAGAGATGCAGGTTCAGTCCCTGGGGTCGGGAAGCTCCCCTGGAGAAGGGAATGGCAATCCACTCCAGTATTCTTGCCTAGAGAATTCCATGGACAGAGGAGCCTGGCATGCTACAGTCCATGGGCTCCCAACAGAGTTGGACACAACTTAGTGACTAAACAGCAACAACGAAATGTGAATTGTTACAAGGATTAAGTAAGATAATAGATCTAAGATACTTGTGAAATATTAATTAAAATATTAGTAAAATATCAGTAACATCCTGCAGACTGATGAGAAAAATCAGAGGACAAAGAGTAGAGCTATTACGTGAAAAGAATTCCCATAATAAATTGCTATGTGACCCAACAATAGTTCCCCTCCTTTTCCCCTATGACTGCATATAAGATGAGCTTCCCTGGTAGCTCAGTGGTAAAGAAACTGTCTGCCAAATGCATGAGATGTGGGTCTGATTCCTGGGTCAGGGAAGATCCCCTGGAGAAGAAAATGGCAGCTCACTCCAATATTCTTGCCTGGGAAATCCCATAGTCAGAGGAGTATGGCTGGCTACTGTTCTTGGGGTCCTGAGAGTCAGACACAACCTAGTGACCAAACCTCCACCACCACATATAAAATGGGTGATATCACACGTGTGACATATCCTCAGGGACTACTCCTACGGACTGGAATGCAGCTAGGGATACATGCAGATGACAGGCAATTTCAGGTGCATTTGCTGGAACTCTCTATCTCCTTTCTCCATGTCTCCAGAAAACATCCTGAAATGTTTGTGAATAAGAATGGCATAGTGATGAAAATAGCACATCTACTCTAATTAATTTTTAACACACAAAACTCCATTCTTCATTATTACTAACACATTACTCCAGCATACATCTGTTTTGACACATCAGAATTTTGTGAAACCCAGTTGCTAAGGTCCGTTTTGACCGACTCTGGAAACTTAACAGCTGACCACTGTCACACTGGGAGATGTTCACAAACTCTTCTGCACACCACATTAATTATCAACTGTGGGCTCTGTCCAGTGTGTCATCAGCATATTCTCATGTGTAGTCATGACACAGAATGAAGCTGCACTGTCCCCTAAGATGTTTTAAAGCTCAGGGTCCTGGCAGGAAAGAGATGGCAAATTCAAAAGGGGAAATTGAAGAGGGTTTGATGAAGGCACTGTTTAAAAGGGTTGGGTGGGTTTAAGAAAAGTCAACAAGGATGGTAATGAAATTGGGCTTACACCAACAGGAAGTTGATACTACCTACTTCTTGGAGGAGTGAGCACAGAATCAGCTACTGGAACCCAAGGAGGGCTGTAGCTATCAGAAGAGGCTGCCTGGGAGATGCAACTGCCGACAAGCCCTGCCCAGTGGCAGTGAACCAGGGGAGTAAGTACTCCAACGTTTTTCCCCTTCCCTTTCCTCTGACTCCACTGGCCAAACCAAGATGGAATTCAGAGGGTGTGAACCATAGATGCAGTCCTTAAATGTAGTCCTCTCAGACATAGCAGGCTGAGGGATGCAGAGAGTATCTGGAGAGACAAATGGAAAGCATCCAGCACAGAAGCCAACTAGCTTTTTTCTTCTTGATTCTGCATTGTGATTTGGAGTCTATTTTTCAGATGTACTAGACAAGATTAGAGTCATTTTCTTTCCAGTCTGAAGGAGAAAGCCCTTTTTATCGGCAAAACTAGAAACAACTAGACTCACAGGTGTACAACTAAACCCTGGCAATACATGACCTCATCTCCAACCTAAATGAAAAGAAATCTCAGTCATGCATTTCCCAGGCCACTTTTATTAACTTTTGTCATGAAAATTATAAATGTCTTATTTTCTTTGTCTCTGTTTTCAGGTCATCTGCTGAGCAGAATGGAAAAAATAAAACTTTACAGAATTTACTCTGAAGAGAAGGAAAAACCCTGAAAAAGAACAGAAATATTACAAAGGGATGTTTTTCACCCTTTTCTCCTTTAATTCTTGTCATATGTACTCGATAGGATTTTGATGACTGACAGAACTAAAAGTCCCAGTATTCCCTTTGATGATGGATCTCCAGCTCCAGCTGGAATCCTTCTCAGAAAGAGCAGAGGTCAAAATGACCCTCCTTGCTGGGCAGGTGGAGCTCCACTCTCAGCTCAAGCTATCTCATCCTGAAATTTTGAAAGGACACCAAGTATTAATTCTTTTTAGTACTACATTTTTGTTTATTGTTAAAATAATAATAATATATTGTGAGTTGTGTTGTTAGTCACTCATTCGTGTCCAACTCCATGCGATCCTATGGACTGTAGCCTACCAGGCTCCTCTGTTCATGGGATTCTCCAGGCAAGAACACTGGAGTGGGTTAGCATGCCCTTCTCCAGGGGATCTTCCCGACCCAGGGATCAAACCTGGGTCTCCTGCTCTGCAGGCAGATTTTTACCACTTGACTCACTATTAATCACATAATTTGAAAAGTACAAAAATATTTTTAAAAGAAAATAGAAGCCTTGTGTATTCTAACTTAATAGGGGCAACTCTTGTTAACATTTTCTTATAATCTCTTTCACTATTTTTATACAGAGATTTCCCAGCTAGGCATCACACACCGTGTGCAGTTTTGCATAGTCCTTTATTATGATTAACATTATAGAACAATATTCCCCACATCATTTAGCAAACTTTAAAATAATAAAATTTAAAGACTGTAGAACCCCTTATATATGGATAATATTTCAGTTCGTAGGGGTTGCTATAATAGAATATCATGGACTAGATGACTGAAACAAAGTTTTATTCCTCATGGTTCTGGAGGCTGGAAGTCCAAGATCAGGATATAGATTGCCTGCTGTTAGAAAATGGACCATTCCTATGAAAATTTTCATAAGCCAAAATGGCGTAAAGTGAAGAAAGAATCACCTTTTCCCATATTTTTCATAAAAGTGAAAATCCTGTAGGATTTCTTTCAGTTAGCAAAAACATGTACATGTAGGTCTCTCCTACAAGTGAAGTGGTGTAAAGTGAACTTTTGTAAAGCAAGCAATACCCATACCAGTATGGCCAGGTTCTGGTGAAGGCCTTTTTTTCTGGTTTACAGGTTGCGGTTCTCTCCCGCATCCTCACAAGGTGACAAGTGTGAGAGCTAACCCTCTTCCTCTCCTTGTAAAGGCACTAATATCATAAGGCTCCACCCTCACGACCTAATTACCTCCCAAAGGCCCCACCTCCCGATACCATCCTACTGGAGGTTAGGTTTCAGTACATGGATGAAGGGACACAAACATGCAGTTCATAGTAGATGTTTATACCCCAGCATATTTAACTGTTTTATTATTGCCCAGTTAGGTTTTCCCAATTTCCCATGCTATAAATGAGATTGCAGTGAAACACCTTGATTTGAAATTTTTAAGAAATCTATGATACATTTCTGAAAACAAAGTTCTTGAAGCAGACTGGTAAAGTTTCACTTCAGATCTTGCCAAGGTCTTGTAATCCAAGAAGATTGTGCTAATTTACATTCCTGACCACAGTGTACAAGAGTGCCCATTTTTTTATTTTTTTTTATTTTTCATTTTTTTAAACAGAATCTGGCTGATAGTGAGTAATGGAAATTGTGTTTATCTCTGTCAATGGAATTTTTTGTTGTTTTAACTGACGTTTCTTTGTTCAGTGAGGTTGAACATTTTTTTCACATGCTGTAGGCCATTTAACTCCCTTCTTTGTGAATTGTCTGTTCCTGCAGTTTGGCAGCTAAACTTACTTCTAAAGTTTTGTTCCTCTCTGGAGAATCACAAAACTTTGTACAACTTTATTCCAGTTCATTGAGTGTTTTCAGATGGTTGGTTGCTTTTAACAGAGTGAGTTGATTCCAAATATGTCATTTCAGTTTGGGTTTTGACAGAGAAAGGCTATATGTTCCATTGAATGCTGCCCAGACTGTTTTCCAAAACCATAACTAAAGTTATCTTAATTGTCTCTCTGAATATATTAAAATACACAGTAGCCTACAGTTTTCAGTTCATAAATCCAAAGCTCTTGGAAACACGTTTCTTTTGTAGGCCTCTCTAGGCCTAATTAGGACTATATGATCCTTTTAGATACTGGAAAAGAGTGAGAAAAAAACAGTTTGGTCAAGCACAGGTCTTTGACATGCATTCTCAACTTGATACGAAGCCCAGAAATGTTACCATAAATGTGTTCTTGAGAGCCTGGGAGTTTCCCTACCATTTCTACGGTAGGTGAGTGATGATGAGATTATTCCTATGCTTGGGCACACCTGTCAGTAGCTACTAGAAGATAGTGATCCTAAAGGAGGGACCAAAAAAGCCCATGGGAGCTAGGTCCATAGAATTATTTTCCATTGCAAGTTGACTACGAGTAGCAAGTAGTATTTGCTCAGTGTCTGCTGTCTTATAGGGCATTTGCTCATACACAATCTCATTCAATACTCACAACCAGCACATGGAATGTTTGATACCATCACCCTCATTTTGCAGGGATAAATGACTTGCTAAAGTCACACAACTAATATGTTCAAGCTCCTGGCTTCTGTCTGTGGACCTGATTCTAATTCTAATCTCCTCCCACTTTGCTACTTTGTTTCCTGAGAATCCTGTAGGGATGGAATAGGATCATGGGAACAAGAAAAGAAAAGTGAACAACAACAAGAAGTCACACACACAGGGTACAGCCATGGTCACTATCTTATTCAATGGTCTGGAGAGAAGAAATAAGAGAGTTGTATAATCTTTTCAATGAGCAGTTACATTCTTGGTCTTTGCATATGCTTCTCATTTCATGGCTATCATTAAAGTACTCATCTATCCTGTGTCCCATTGAAAACCTTGACATTCTTTTCTTTGCTCTGTCAACCCAGCTTGAACTTTAACAACGTTATGGTCATTATTGACAGTAAAATATGCTGTAGGATTTGCTTAGGCCAGAGCATGTGGATAGACAGTTGGATGAGAAAACTGGAGTAACCACATTGTCATGAACAGTGTCATTTCTGCTGAAAGACCCTACTGTCTTTCCTCATCAGCATTACATTTGCCAAATGTGAGGAATTTTGAGGCTGAAAATACATGTAAGAGGACTTTTTGCTGGACTTGGGGCCAACGGTGGCCCCAATGGTATATTTGGAAATTACTTCTCACAACTTTACCCTTCTCACTGGGGACTTGGCTGCTTGATGGTGACTAAAGATAAGTATAAGTATGTGTCTACACAGATTTCCTAAATATGGTTAAACTTCCTGGGGAAAAGGAATTTTTACTCTAAATCCCTGTCCTCATTACCAGGAATATGCAAAGCAATAGACTGGTCTCAGTCCTACAGAGACCAGACTATTAGAAGATACCATGTGGTTTCTATTCAGAAAGCCTCACTCAAATGTCGGAGAACCCACAAAAGCCTAGGTGAGCAGAGGCCTCTGAGTAGTCCATACTAAAAGCCACCACAACTACCCAGGCATTTGCCCTGGAGTAATTATCTGTGGGTGTGTATTTATTGAAGGACTGGTCAGAGTTTCAGTAATGGTAGTTTTCCCCTGGCTGCCCCTTGAGTGTTTGTCACTCAGACATATTTGATTCTTTGCGAACTCACAGACTGTAGCCCGCCAGTCTCCTCTGTCCATGGGATTCTCCAGGCAAGAATACTGGAATGAGTAGCCACTCCCTTCTCCAGGGGATCTTCCCAAGCCAGTAATCAAACCTGTGTCTCCTGCATTGCAGGCAGTTTCTTTACCATCTGAGCCACCAGGGAAGCCCTGGTTACCCCTTGGTTGAATATAATAAAGGAGTGAAAGAGTCTTGTTATTCCCACTCTTAACAGGACTGCTAAACCACCTCAGTGCTGTGATGATCAAGGAGGCAAAAGTAGAGTGAGATGGAAATTTGGACAGCTCTGCTGTGGTTGTAGAATTGCATGATTCCCTCTTTCTCCACCTCCTATACTTTCTGCCCTGGTGAATAGCATCCTTCTAGAAAAGCCTCCAAGATGATGGAAGAATGGAGATTAGAACTGGGACTGTTGAGTTTCCTGGCTCCCACTCCTGCACTCCTTCCATGTCACCCCACTGTCTCCCACTAACTAGGAAAGTTTTTAGCAGTCCTGAGCAAAATGTTTGCAAAATGACGTCTGTAGAATTTGGCTCTTTAAAGTTTAACGACTCTAAAAAAAGAAAATATCTTTACTTAAGAGGCATTTCTCCCCCTGTCAAACAGCAAGACCTACCTATTAACTCACATCTCCACATCTTTTAATTCACAGCATGAAAGTTAGGTTTGGTAGCAGCATGTAAGGACATGTGTATAAAACTATCATATTAATGTGACATTAAAGGTAAGACAGGAGGCATTCTCCTACCTACAGGAATCCAACATGCCAGCAAAATGCCTTCAAAGAATTGTGCGGCTCACATGCAATCCCATCAAAGCTGGCCATTTTCAGGCACATGATGAAGGACAAGTGTTATCGGGGGATACACTGAATATTTTCTTTGGAAGTGCTAGTTATTCCGTTAACTTTGTACCCATTTTCCATTCTTTCTAACATTTAAAGATAAAGTAACTCTCATGAGAAAATCTAAACTTTTTCAAAATTTAAAATGTCTCTCAAGACATTCAACATAATTATGGTAACAAAAATATTCCACAAAATTTACTTTCTATCTTTAAGCTGCCATTCTTCCACTGACAATGGGGTAGTTTAAAACTCTTAAAAATCCCAAGATAATGTACAGGGAACTATCAGATTTAGATTTATGTTCACATCACATTTTTATTAGCAACAGGTGAGACTGGTTACTTTGGAGGGTCAAACATCTGTCTTTACTAAGTAACAAAGATTACACTAGACTTTTCAATTAGGTGACCTGATTAATCCCACTTCCTCCCCACCCCCACATGTTTTTTAATTAATTTGACTTAAGCTTCTGAGACTTGCATACCATTAAGATCTGATTAATACAGTATCTCCAAAAATATGTTGGCCAAGAAAATTTGAAAATCATCTGAACTAGTTAACAGGTAACTTTTATAACTAATCCATGACAATACCAATTTTATGATTAAATTTTCTGAAGTAATTTAGTAATAGGTTTCTTAAGTTTTTAGAAAAAAGTTATTCTGTACATTAATTAATCATGATTATACTTATTTCTTATTCTGGATAAAATATTTATGAGGAGAAAAGGGAACAGCAAGGGCCATTTTCACCAATCCAAAAACTGTGGTTACTTGATTTTGTGGGACCTTCCTTGTCACTCCTATTTTTAATTTGTAAAAGTCAGTGTCTGTACTAACTAAAAGCTTGCCCCCTTCAGTTTAGTTCCCATCCTGCTAATCTGTAATCAAATAGTCCCATTATCACTTTGCTTCATCCAGTGGGAGCAATGGGGGCCGTCTGCAGCAAGCAGCACTCTGGGAATTATCTGTGTGTAGTGCCGATAAATCCAGGAACTGACTGTACTTCTCAAAGGTGGGGCAAATCACCACTGTTTCACCCAAATATTTTATGCAAATATAAGCCTCACACTTTTTTCTTCAGTTTCCCTTATTGCAGATAACTAGATGGCCTCCCTTCCTGAGCTACATAATCATTTTAGGAAACAAGTTATTCTTTCTGGCTGTTAAGGTCTCCAATGGATCATTGTATCATTCAAGTCTTAGAAACGGTTTTGCAACACCTGGGGTTTCATCAATTTCTCAAAAAATCCTCAAAGTGAAATGAATTTTATATCCAGTTAAATATTTAAAATGAGCCCCGTGACGCTTTCAGAGCATGAGGTAACCATGAACTCTAACAAATGACATTAGGACATCCCACTTCTCAGCAAGTTGGGACTGTCTGTACTAAACAGCACGCCTGACCCCTGGAAGGAAAACCAACTCCCCCTGGTGACTTATTTACAACCAGGAAGTAATCTCTCCAAGGAGAGCCTGTGGATCAACAAAGATTGTTCTCAGTGCTCTCCCTGGGCTGCTGTGAACCAGGGAGAGGGTGACGTAGGACACCCTTCCTGCAGGCAGAACACCACCCCCAGGCTCCAGCAGGGGGTCTGCAGAAGGAGATGCTTCTCTAAAACTGCTCAATTACTCAGGATAATGCTCTGAATCTTCAAACATCACAATGAGCTAGTTTCAAGCAATATTTTAAGTAGACTTCAGGTTTCCAGTAATCTGGTGGATAAATGAGCCCTGAATGACCGTTATTATCCCACAATTTACTAAGAAAAGAAAGGAGTCCTTTGTTGGCTAGCCTCTCCTCTCTGGACCAGCTGGCCCCTTTTCCTCCATCAGGGTCAGCTGGTATGTTCTGTGACAGAGACACCTTCCCTGACCATCCCCATCTTCATTGCTCCTTATTACATCATCCTAGTTGGTTCCTTCACAGGTCTACTGTTGATCCATAATTATTTGGTTTACTTAGTCTATCCTCTCCATACAAACACAAGCTTCAGAAGACCAAGTGTCTGCCCACCCGTGTCTCTGCCTTAGCCCCTGTGTCTGACACCATGCCTGTCATATAGCGGAAGTTCAATGTGTGGTAAATGATGAATGTTCTAAATGACAAGCAGGCAAACCTATACCCTCCGAGCCCCTGTTAACCGGTGCTCTAGGTGTAGTACTTATTGTAGGCTAGATCAAGCAATAAAATGGTGACCTACAGAATATTACTTTCCTGAATATTCACTCTGGCCTAAACAAACAGAAGGAACCCTGAGGAATTACCCTGCAAGGCTGATTTAGTAGAATCATTGGCACTTGTGTAAAATTTTAGAGAATATGTTCGAAGCACAGATGCTATTTTTAAGAACTTAACACCAGGAAAAACCTTCTGGGGCTAACTCTGTGGGAATGAGGCCCTTTTCATGTCATGGGTGATGTATGAACTGATGGCTCATGAAAGGTGAAGCTCAGACTAAGTTATCGGACTTTTTCCTTCTGAATTATAGTTCACCAAGCAGACTTGACCGATCATAGTCACTGACAAAAGCTGAGCAGTCTGTGGACTTGTTTGTGTTACCAAAAAAAAAGTGACAACATGGCCCAATTTAGTGCCTACAACCCTGCATAACTAAACAAATTCTCCTACCAGTTGAGGTTCACCTAAACCGGGCTAGATTTATGAGAAGCAAATGCCAAGGACAGCCAGTCAGTCTACAGTGCTTGTTTGGGGTCATGCTGCTTTAAAAAGCCACAAATTAGGACCCTCTAGAAGCTGAAGAGGAAGAAATCTCTTTAAATGATGCAACTAGATTTCTGGCATCTGGAACTCACTCGTGTTGGGCAAGGCTGTTTGCAGTTGTAAGTGAAGTTCACAAGGTCACCTAGAGCCACCTAACCAGGAAGCATCTCACAGAGGCAGAAAGACTCAATAACTCAGAATCCAGGAGGGCTTCTGCTAGGCTGTGGACTTTTAATGACAACATTCATCACTAACTAAAGGGTTTCAAGGACAAAGATCTCCTAGAAAAGGCAAGTTTACCTGAACTGTGGGCAGGTCCCGAGATGGGGGTCCACTGGGCCAAAGACACTGGACTTCCTCTCCTGAGGGCAAAAATAAACATTTGTGCAGGAGAAAGGAGCTGCACAAAAATTTAGATCTTTTTTACTACTACAACTTCTGTGTTAAAAAGAGTGGGAAAAGTTCCAATTAAATCTGCCTCCCATCCTCTTGCAGAAATAAATTGTATTTAGGTCCCAAGTGGGGTAGAATTTCTACATCCATCTTCTCTCAGAAAAGTGTTTCCTATCCTTTGTTGGGGAGGGGCGTCACAGAACCCCATGAATGCTGTGGATCCTCTAACTGGAGAAATGTAAACCACTTTCAGGGGCCCATGCACCCTCACTTAAAACCCATTTGTGGACCCACTAGAGATCCTATAAGGATAATAGAGATCCTATAAGGATAATATAATTATTGGAACAGAAGTGCCACCCTTTGGGGTCAAAACTGGAGGATGTTGTCAAGAAGAGAGTTTATAGAGCAAAAGATAGGAGAGAAGGAAAGAGAGACATGCTTTCTCTGTGCTCCCCAAAAACCTAGATTTCTGAGTCCCTATACAAAAGTTAATCTGATGCCAAAGACACATAGGACTGACTTGGCAAGAGGGAAATGGGAAAAATGCTCCCCATTGTTTGGCTACTAGAGTGGTTTCTGATGAGGTCCAGTCACTGTGTGTGATTCCCCTCCTGCTTTCTGCAATTATAAGTGGTTCAGTGAGGTTTATGGCTAAAAATAATAGCCATGATAAGTACACTGAACACTAGGAGAAGTGCTTTACTGCTGTAATCGTTGAGATGGTATTAATACTGTTATTTTACAGGTGAAGCCATAGACTATGGAGTTGGGAAAAACTAGCATTTTTAACACCCTCTACAGTCATTATTGAATAAAATTCAACAGTCCTGAGAGTTGTATATTAATATGCCAATTTTATTAAGAGAGAACTGAGTTTAGAGAGTTTAGATATTTTCCCAAGGTCACACAGTTAGCAAGTGACAGAGAGCTAGTAGCTGACCCCTGAAGTGGTTGACCCCCAAGTCCTTCCTCTCTCATTCAGCAGCACCACTCAGCCAGTGAACTCAGCTTCTGCTCTTCCAGGAACATTTGCATCCCAGAGCATACTTCCAGATTCCCAGTCTTCTTATGGTACAGCCTTGGGGGCTGTCACCTCTCCCCGTTGAATGTCAGATCATCAGAGCAGCCATATATTATCTTGTTTCATCTGTTCAGACACTCTGGAAGAAGATATTATTGGCATCATTCTGCAGCAAGAAAACTGGTCTTAAAGAGATAGAGTGTCTTATTCAAGGTCACGCAGCTGGGCTTCTATCTCCAAACTTTGTTCTTCATATCATTTTGTTCAGCTCCTTCAAGAAACTGAGGACTCACTTTGAGCAGCAGTCTCTTTAATGAGCATTAGTCAGGTCTTTGCCATCTGGGGTTGGTGTGCCAGCCTCCACACCATTCATCCCCATAGTCCAATCCCCAGCTCCAAGATGCTTCAGTGTTTGCTTCACCAAAGGCCAGCTCCATTTTTCTCAGTAGGAGGACTTAGAGTGTGCTCAGCCTCAGAAAAGTAAGCCTTCTTCAGTGCTGAAGCTGCGATTGCTTTTATAAAACTGAGTGGATGCATCAGAGGGCACCCAATGTTGCAGCTGTTAACAAGAGAGCCACAGAAGGACTTTGCCAGACTTCCCAGGTCTTCCTTCCATATTACAGCTGGTGGTCCAGAGGGAAGGGCAATAGAGCATGGTAGTTAGGAGAATACAGTTGATACCAGGTTTACTTTGCTACACTGTCCTCTTACAAGCTGGGTCACCTTCAACAAGTTACTGAACCTCTTTGTGCCTTATCTTCCTCATCTGTGTACAATGGGACAGATACTTCATATGGTTGTTAGGAGAATTGCTGGAGAAGAATCTTGAGAATCCCTTGGACTGCAAGGATATCAAACCAGTCCATCCTAAAGGAAATAAACCTTGAATACTTATTGGAAGAGTTGATGCTGAAGCTGAAGTGCCAATACTTTGGCTACCCAATGTGAAGAGCCGACTCATTGGCAAAGACCCTGATGCTGGGAAAGATTGAGGGCAGGAGGAGAAGGGGGTGACAGAGGATGAGATTGTTGGTTAGCATCACTGACTCAATGGACATGAGTTTGAGCAAACTCTGGGAGGTAGTGAAGGGCAGGGAAACTTGGTGTGGGGTCACATGGGGTCACAAAGAGTCGGACACAACTTAGTGACTGAACAATAACAACAACATTTGAAAAGCACTTGGGGAGTGCCAGAAAAATGTTGGTTAAATAAAATACACACAAACCTGGGGCAAGCCGCTGTGGCCTTGTATCTATTACTCCCAGAGTATGTCAATCTATTGTCAAGAACTTTCTTTGGTCATAAAGTGCAGAGTCTAGAACTTGGCAACCGTGGAAGCAGGGACTGGATGCCGACTTTCTCAGGACTCCTGAAGTGCAGCCCAGGTGATGCCGGTCTTCTCCGTGGGCCAAGCAGCTGATGCAAATCTTAGCCTGGCTGGTACCTTCCAAGGGGTTGGTTTGTCCCAGGCATCCCCTTGTTCTAATCCCCACAATGCCCATCTTAGCTTGAGGGAAAAACGGAAGAGACTCAGAGCCCGGCAGCCATTGAAGCCCTGGTTTCAGGATCTACCTGAGAGGTGTGGTAGATTCTGGGGCCCCATGCACAGCCCCTCGGAAGGCTGAGTGAGGACACATCCTTCCCCAGAAGCCCGGCCTCCTCCCTCACACGTCTGCTGTTTCTTCACTGACAGGTCTTATCTCAAGCAGCGTCCTGACGACCTGGGGGAGGGCTTTGCTTCCACACTCGGGTAGTCAATGAGCACTTCCACACTCTTGCAGGGAAAGGTCACTTCTTGGGTTAACAGCTTCTCATCCCCCTCCAGCCCAGGCCGCCTGACCCACTGTCTGCAGGTCATGGTTCCTACTGCACTGAGATCTGAGGGGTGAGAGACCCACTCTGGCTTGTGGACCAACCTCAGTCCTGAGGCAGCGAATTCCTTCAAGTTGGACACCAACCACATCAACCATGAGGGCTGCATCTGAATCTTCTCAGGTGTAGCCCCAGGTTCGTCCCTGCCCTCTGAGCAGCCCTCTGAGCTCAGGAAAGAAGAGGGCAGACTAACCTAATACCCCCCACCCAGTGTAAAAGAACATGTCCCAAAACTCTCCTTTTCTTTTTGATGGTGGTTTAGTGACTAAGTTATGTTCAGTTCTTTGTGACTCCATGGACTGTAGCCTACCAGGCTCCTCTCTGTCCATGGGATTTTCCAGGCAAGAAAACTGGGGTGGTTTGCTGTGGAGAAAGTATCTGACAACATGGTGTCAGTCAGGCTCTCCTGCTCCACTCTCTCATGGCCTCATACCTTATATTCTGTAAACAACTATATTGCTGACCTTGGTAGCACTGGGCCTGTGTGCCCACTGGCCAAGGGCCACTTTTGTCTGTCTTGCATATCAGTAGTCTTTGAAGACTCACTGCTGCTGCTGCTGCCCAGAGAAAATAAACATGTCTGCAGTCCCCACAGCACCTTGAGTCTTCTTCCAGCTTCCCTGGTCGCACCTTATCTACCCAGGGTCCAGTGAACCATGTGAGCAGCAAGACAGTTGCCATTTCCTTCTCCAAGGGATCTTCCCCACCCAGGGATTGAACCTGGATCTCCTGCATTGCAGGCAGATTCTTTACCAACTGAGCCACCAATACACATAGCACCTAATTTACCATTTTAACCATTTTTATGTATACAGTTCTGTGGCATTAAGTACATTTACATGGTTGTACAACCACCACTTCCATCCATCTCTACAATACTTTTCATCTTCTCCAACTGAAATTCTGGGCCCATTAAATAATAACTCTCCATCTCCCCTTTCTCAGCCCCTGGAAACCACTAGCTTGCTTTCAGTCTCTGATTCCAGAGAATCACGCAATGGAATCATACAATGTTTGTGTTTTTGTCACTGGCTAATTTCACTTAGCATAACATTCTCAAGGTTCATCCATGTTGTAGCATGTGTCAGAATCTCCTTTTCTTTTAGGCTGAATAGTATTCCATTGTATGTATATAACATATCTTATCCACTCAGTTACCAATAGACATTTGGGATGTTTCCACCTTTTGGCTCTTGTGAATAATGCTATGAGTGTACATATATCTGTTCAAGTACTGCTGTCAATTCTTTGGGGTGTATATCCAGAAGTGTAATTGCTGGATCCTATGGCAATTCTATGTTTAATTTAGAGGAACGAGCGTCTGGTCTCCATGGCACCTGCACCATTTCACATCCCCACCACCAGCACATTCACACTTACACCTCACTCCTTCCTTGCCTGCTGCGCTCACCTCCTACTTTGTTATTGTCTCCCTCCCAAACCAACTTCTCCTTTACTGCTTTGGAGAGATGGGATGAGATGATATGAAGAGAAAAGAATTTCTGGTCAAATAAATCTAGCTTTGAGGTCTTTTTCTCTAGAAAACTCAAAAACCACTGTGCTTCCTTTCCAATAAAAGTTCGAGACGATGCTGCAGCTAAGATGCTTCTCATCACCTCTGGATGTGACCTTGGGTCATTTACTGGGCCTTCCCATGCCTCAACTTTATCATCTCTAAGATGGGCATGATAAGTAGTATCCACCTTCTCATGTTACCATGAGAATTAACAAGTTAATATATTTAGATTCTAATAACAATATTTGGCATACAGTTAGACATGTAAACTTTTGTAATTATTTTTTTCACAGGTATCACAGCTCCTGGTATTTTGTTTGAAAGAAGACAATTCAGAAGATACATCAAAATCAGTGTCTTCAAAGGCACTGACTTAACCAAAAAATCCAAGAAATGTTATGCTATCTTCCAATACCATAAACCACTAGAATATAAGCTCCCTGCAGGCAGAGTGGGGTTTGCCTGTTTATTTCTGGTTTTTTTCCTACATTGTTTGTCAGTTTCAGAACCTGAAACAGCCAGCCTGGCATAGAATAGGCAATAAATTAAAATGTGTCAACTAAACAAACCAAAATGTGTCAGAATCTCTGGCTCCTTTAAAGTTTTTCTTAATCCAAAAGTCACATGTGAACATGAAATATTCATCAAGAGATCTTTGAAACCCTAGCCTGTATCCTCAGACGCCTGGAAACTTTACACAAAACTGAATACGTTGTATAATATTTAAAATATGTTGGTTATTTAAAAAAAAAAACCATTTAATCGTGTTGCAGTACATAGCCAATCAGCACCTACCATACACCAAGTACCATAAAAGATTCAAAAGAGTTCAGTCAATGATTCCCACTCATAAGGTAATTTAATCTGGAGTGACAGGCAAGAATAAGTCCATGGGATAATGACGACCATGTGTGTGCGCATGCTAAGAAGCTTTAGTCATGTCTTACTCTTTGCATCCCTATGGACTGTAGCCCACCAGGCAAGAATACCGGAGTGGGTTGCCATGCCTTCCTTCCTCCAGAGGATCTTTCTGACCCAGGAATCAAACCCCAGTCTCTTATGTCTCCTGAATGAAAACCATATAAGATGGCAAACACTGCCTGAGAAGTTTGAGAAAGGAGAAGGCAGGATGAGCCTTTTTTTTAAAAAGTTGCACCCTGAGCACTTGATATGCTAAATATGTTGTTGTTGTTCAGTTGCTCAGTCGTGTCTGACTCTTAGCGACCCCATGGACTACAGCATGCCAGGCTTCCCCGTCCTTCACTATTTCCTGGAGTTTGCTCAAACTCATGTCCATGTGAGGTCTAACATCACAACAATCTACTGCTTTTCCCATTCACAAGTGAGAAAAATGGAGCTCAGAGAGGTTAACTTCCCTCAGATAAGACAGCTCGTAAGCAGCAGCGCTGGCACGTGAATCCCCACGAGGATGATCCCCTCGCCTGTGCTCTGTGTGGTGTTTCCCCACGTGAAGGCTGGATGGGTGAGTGCTGTTGAGCCTGGGAGGAAAAGCCAGACACAGCATGAGCAAAATCTTGATGCTTAACCAAAGGAAAGGGCTTGTGTTGAAAAGCAGAGAAGGCTTAGGCTGTCCAGAAGGAAGGAGCCGTCTGATTTGCACAGATCATAGTCAAGTGGAATTTAAAGTTTTCTCTCTCCTTTCATTCCCAAGCACTGCAACGTATTTGTAACAATAAAACTCTGAAAGAGCAGAACAGAGAAGAGTGGGTTATGAGAGGAAGAAATATTGCTGCTCTTATTGGCGGCGACAGCCAGGCTGTGAGCACAGATGGAAGGATGGTGTGGACAGGACCGTCCCAAATGGCTCACTGACGTTGTCACATGGCCTGCCAACAAGATTTCACAGGGAGGTTTTACTACACCACTACCCGCCTCCCTGACTGATTCTTGGCTCAGATTACAAAACACAGGCAGTGACAGGCTGGACACCCCTGGGACAGCTACTTAGACTCTCTCGCTCATCCTTTTTGAAAGAAAACGTCTGAGAAAAAGGGAGAAAGTAGCATGAAAACCCACACAGGTATTTCATCAGCTCTTCCCTTTCAACAATTTCCCTTTGGTTCCATCTTTTTTCTTTTATTACTCTTTTTCAGTTTACGATGTCTTCCAAATGCTAGGCATCACCTTGTTTTTATGAAGGTCAAACAAAAGATAAGCTCTTATTGATATTTTCCTAAGAAGACATACCAATGAAAATCTCAAAGTTTCAAATTAAATGTCTAGACAACATTCCAAATCAAGACTTAATTCCTTGTCTCTGTAGCTCTGACTTGGCAAGCTGCCCTTCAGAAAAGCATTCATTCCTGTATCTAGTCAACTTGCTTGGTCCATAAGTATTTATTGAGTATCTACTATATGGTAGGCTACAGTCCATGGGGTCGCTAAGAGTTGGATACGACTGAGCGACTTCACTTTCACTTTTCCCTTTCATGCACTGGAGAAGGAAATGGCAACCCACTCCAGTATTCTTGCCTGGAGAATCCCAGGGACGGTGGAGCCTGGTGGGCTGCTGTCCATGGGGTCGCACAGAGTCGGACACGACTGAAGTGACTTAGCAGCAGCAGCAGCAACTATATGCCAGGTACTGTCTGAAATTCAGTATAATTGGTGAGAGAAAGAAGTGAAAACAATGCTCTGAGAGGAAAATTTTAAGAGTTTTGCCAGCATATAGAAGAGATCGCTATTTTTATGCTGGAAGCAATGCAAGATTAGCATAGTGCCCTTAATCCTTTACCCCTCCCTGTATCCAGACTCTCTCTTGGTTTTATGATGGGTGTCCCTAGGCTTCAGCCTAGATCATGTGACTTGTTTGGCCAGCAGCATGTGGACAGAAGTAATGGTGTGTGAGTTCTGAGCCTAGGACTTAAGAAGAGTCACATGTTTCCACTTGCCCTCTTGCACATCTACAATTCTGATGAGAGGAATGGGGACCAGGGGCTCACTAACTGGTCCAAGGAAAAGGTGAGACGTGGAGCTGAGCCTATAAGCTGAAGCCCAGTCAATCCATGGACATGTGAGCAATAATAAATATTATTGATTTAGCACTAAGTTTTGGAGCGGTTTGCCATGCAGTAATACGAACCCTTGCACAAACTGGTACCTCAATAAAATCCTAAAATACATAGTATTAGCTTTAGGTTTAGAACGCAGATGTGTGCGTGTGGGCTAAGTCATTTCAGTCGTGTACAACTCTTTGCAACCCCATGGACTGTAGCCCTCCAGGCTCCTCTGTCCATGAGATTCTCCAGGCTAGAATACTGAAGTGGTTTGCCATGCCCTCCTCCAGGGGATCTTCCCAGTCCAGGGATCAAACCCACGTTCCTTGTGTCTCCAGCACTGGTAGGCAGGTTCTTTACCACTAGCGCCACCTGGCAGAGGCTTAAAAAATTAACAAGGAACAATTAAAAAGACTAGGAAAAACTGTCACTTAAGTTAACTTAGAAGATAGAAGATGTATCTAATGAACTTGAGACTTGGGCAAGGAGACTGCCAGGCAGAAAATTATAACCGGTAGCTGGCTGCTCTCAGCTGCATATGATACGATACTGCTCAGAGAACTGGTGAGATTGTAAACAGAATTTAGAGGGCTCATAGAGAGCTCAGAATTACCTAGAACTCAGAATTACCTGGGTTGGGAACAAAAAACAAAAACTTTTTTTCACTGTCAGACTTTTTAGCCAGTTAAAGATTCTCAAATACCAGACAGCCTGGGAGACAAAGATCAAGCCAAAGACATGGCCATCAAGACACGCCATGGAAGACCAATCCTGGGCACTATCAGTTAAGTCCTCAAGGTAATTACCAAACTCTAAAAGAAATAAGGTGGCATCCTTATGTGCTTGCAAACTTCAGCACACTCCAGAGTAACCTAGAAGGCTTGTTAACACAGACACCTGGGCACCACCCCCGCAGATTCTGAGTCAGTAGATCTGGGCAGGAGCTTAAGAACTTGTATTATTGTCAGGCTCCAGAAGATGCCAATGCTGCATCTTTAAGTAGCCCTGGTATAGGATGAGATAATTTTGAATAGACAGCCAGTGTTCCTAAAAAACTTAAAGGGCATGGTCCCACAAGCAACCTGATATGCTCAAATTAACAGCAACTGTGGAGAGAAAAAGGCTCCCCTGGTGGCTCTGATGTAAAGAATCCACCTGCAATACAAGATACCTGGTTTTGACCCCTGGGGCAGGAAGATCCCCTGGAGAAGGGAATGGCAACCCACTCCAGTATTCTCACCTAGAAAATCCCAGGGACAGAGGAACCTGGTGGGCTATAGTCCATGGGGTCACAAAGAGTTGGACACAACTGAGCAACTAACACTTTCACTTTCCTGGAGAGAGACTTCCCAGATGGTGCTAGTGATAATAATCTGCCTGCCAATGCAGGAGACGCAAGAGATAATGGCTCTGATCCCTGGGTCGGGAAGATCCCCTGGAGTAGGAAATGGCAAACCACTCCAGCATTCTTGTCTGGAAAATCCATGGACAGAGGAGCCTGGTGGAACACCATCCATGGAATCACAAAGAGGTATACCCCGGCTGAGCACACACATAAACACACACACGGAGAGAAAGACAGATAAAGAGAGGCATGTGCCAAATGAATTTTTGACACATGAGTAGAAAAGAATAGCTCTTAGAGAGATGGGAACACCAAACCATCTTAGCTGTCTCCTAAGAAATCTGTGTGAGGGTCAAGAAGCAACAGTTAGAACCCTGTATGGAACAACTAATTGGTTCAAGATCTGAAAGGAGTACAACAAGGCTGTCTGCTCTCACCCTGTTTGTTTAACTTATATGCTGAGCACATAAGAAATGCCAGGCTGGATAAATAACAAGCTGGAATCAAGATAGGTGGGAGAAATACCAACAACCACAAATATGCAGATGATACCACTCTAATGGCAGAAAGCTAAGAGGAACTAAAGAGCCTCTTGATGAGGGTGGAGGAGGAGAGGGAAAGAGCCAGCCTAAGACTAAATATTAAAAAACCTAGGATCATGGCATCTGGCCCCATTACTGTATGGCAAATAGAAGGGGAAAAGGTGGAAGCAGTGACAGATTTCTTGGACTCCAAACTCACTGCTTTTTGAAAGCAATGACAAACCTAGACAGTGTGTTGAAAAGCAAAGACATTACTCTGCCAACAAAGGTCCATATGGTCAAGGCTATGGTCTTCCCAGTGGTCATGTACAGTTGTGAGAGCTGGACTGTAAAGAAGGCCGAATGCCAAAGAATTGATGCCTTCGAACTGTGGTACTGGAGAAGACTCCTGAAAGTCCCTTGGACAGCAAGGAGATCAAACCAGTCAATCTTAAGGGAGATCAACCCTGAATATTCACTGGAAGGACTGAAGCTAAAGCTGAAGTTCCAGTATTTTGGTCATCTGATGCGAACAGACAACTCACTGGAAAATTCCCTGATGCTGGGAAAGATTGAGGGCATAAGGGGAAGAGGGCATCAGAGGATGAGATGGCTAGATGGCATCACTGATTGCAATGGACATGAAATTGGGCAAACTCTGGGAGATGGAGAAGGACAGGGAAGCCTGGTGTGCTGCAGTACATGGGGTCACAAAGAGTCGGACACGACTGGGTGACTGAACAACAGCAACAGACAATAAAAGACATTTCTAAAAATTCACAAAGTTCTTTTCCTCAGTTTATTTTCTTCTTTGTTTATAACAGGTATATGTGCTTAGAAAACTGTGCCCTTAAATGTAGTTTAATGGGAATGGAAAGAAGGGGTGGTTAAAGCCATACCATTCAATTCTTTGAAATTCTTTTGAAGTAAATGCTAAGATCACAGAGTAAGCATTTATCAAAGCTAAATTTAAAAGTTGTATCAACTGAAAACCCAGTTAAACTCTATCATAATTTTCTTAAGTGCAAAGAATTAGAAACCATCAGATTTACATAAAGATTGTACCCAGACATTAGTCATTCACTTTCTCAGTGGTTGTGACATATTCTAAAAAGACTTTCTTAGGACTTACATGTTAACCACTCAGTTCAGTTCAGTTCAGTCGCTCAGTCGTGTCTGACTCTTTGAGACCCAATGAATTGCAGCACGCCAGGCCTCTCGGCCCATCACCAACTCCCAGAGTCTACCCAAACCCATGTCCATCGAGTCGGTGATGCCAACCATCTCATCCTCTGTCGTCCCCTTCTCCTCCCACCCCCAATCCTACCCAGCATTAGGGTCTTTTCCAATGAGTCAACCCTTCGCATGAGGTGGCCAAAGTATTGGAGTTTCAGCTTCAACATCAGTCCTTCCAATGAACACCCAGGATTGATCTCTTTTAGGATGGATTGATTGGATCTCCTTGCAGTCCAAGGGACTCTCAAGAGTCTTCTCCAGTACCACAGTTCAAAAGCATCAATTCTGCGGCGCTCAGCTTTCTTCACCGTCCAACTCTCACATCCATACATGACCACTGGAAAAACCATAGCCTTGACTAGATGGACTTTTGTTGGCAAAGTAATGTCTCTGCTTTTAAATATGCTATCTAGGTTGGTCATAACCTTCCTTCCAAGGAGTAAGCGTCTTTTAATTTCATGGCTGCAATCACCATCAGCAGCGATTTTGGAGCCGAAAACATAAAGTCTGACACTGTCTCCCCATCTATTCCCCAAGAAGTGATACAAGATGTTACTAATAGGTAAAACTGTGGAGAGGGCTAGAAAGGAAACATATACATGAGAATTCTCTGTACTTCCTGTTCAAGGTTTATGTAAAATCAAAACTTCTTTAGAAAATAGAGCCTACAAAAGATCTCAAAAAAAAAAAAAAAATAGAAAGAACCCTGAATAGTCTTTGAAAGAAAAAGTCGTAGAGAGTAGGGCACAAGAAATCAAAGAATGTCACAGGCAGAGGACAGTATGGACTAAGGCTGGTGATGAGAGACAGCAGTTCACAGTCTCAGAACTGCATTGAGTGCAAAGGGTTATGGGAGCAGATGGAAATATGACTCATAAGACATTGTACACTGTGTCTCTTAGTCAGTTTGAGCTGCTGTAACAGAATATCACAGACCAGGGGGCTTATAAACAACAGGAATTTATTTCTCACAGTTAGGGTTAGGAGGCTAGGAAGACCAAGATCAAGGAGCTGGAGGATTTGGATTCTGATGAGAACAAGCTTCCTAGTTCACATGTGGCCCTCTTCTCCCTGTGTCCTCATGGGGCAGAAGGGGCAAGACCTTCTGAATCTCTTCTATAAGGGCGCTAAACCCATTCACAAGGACATCACCCTCATGACCTAATCACTTTCCAAAGCCCCATCTCCCATACCATCACACTGGGAATTAGGACTCAACACGTGAATTTGGGTAGCACACAAATATTCAATCCATGGTGCCATGTTGAGGAGTTTTCATTTTACCCTGAGGGCAATCAGGAGTCATTCAAGGGTTGTAAGCAGGCAGTGTGACTTGGGGAGTTCTGCTTTAGGAAGAGCACTCTTGTCACATTATGGAAAATAATAAGGTGGGAAGCTTTGGAGAGGCCTTGGTGTTGCTGCCTGCTATTTTCCTTACTCGTCATTTGAGCCTCCAGATTTGCACTCTGCCCTGCTTTGTGCTCAAGGCTGACCATGAGGTCTGCATCTTGGGGGTTCCCTCAACACGGCTTTCAATTGGGTTTGGCCAGCAGAAGGTGCCAGTGGAAGGCAGGAGAAGGGGAGGAGAGAAGGAACCATCTTACCCACTTTGATGCTGCACCACCACAGCTCCCTTCCTGATCCCCCTCTCAACCACAGCTCCTCTGGGGCTCTCACTGGGCTTTGGGAGCACAGTGTCCTCTCAGGATCCCTTGGCTAGGAGTGGTAATGACATCCAACACTCCTGTTCCCTGGGTACCTCTCTCTCCCTCATTTGCTTCCTTAGCCCTGACCACACCCGCAACGTTGCCTTCCCATTGAAGGCTTTGTTCAAACTGTCTGGGGTGAAATTTACTTTCCTATTAAACTCAACTGATACTGTTGCCTTACCTTGGGTAGTGGTGGTAGGAATAGACAAAAGGAAATCCCTGTAGAGGTGCTTAGGGGATGAACTTGACATCAAAACTTGGACACAGCAGGGACAGAAAGGGAAGTGTAGGTAGGAAAAAGTGCAGCCCTTGTATGCAATGACTTTTAGCCTGGACCCCCGGGTAGATGGTGATGTCAGTTTCCACCTTTATCTTGGTGCTGCTTCTTGATGCTGGTGATTTAGGAGAAACCACGATTAGAGTGACCGTAACTTGAACATTAGTAAAAATTGCTTTTTGCTGGCATGTTACAGTCACTTTTAAAACATACAGTTCAGTGATTCACTTCGCTTAAGAGCCAGTAACTCTCCAGGCCTATTTAAAAGATTTCTGAAAACATCTGTCCTCGATTAAATAACAGATACTACTTACAGACCATGTCTGTTTTCAAGGGTTTCAGAGCAGTAATTAATCAGGCAAATGAAAAAGCACAGACCTCATCTTTTTATCCAATTAGACAAACCTCTGTAAGTCTAGGGCACCAAACTGTTTGGTTTTACTGAAATGCATTGTGATGAGTGACTGGTTTTATATCTTAGAAAACATCAATATTTACTTTAAACTTACAGCTAAATTAAAGAAAAACAAAGTTTATGAGTTAACTGTCACAGAATATATGGAGACTGCTATTGGGTGGCTACTGCAGGGCACCACGAGTGAGACGATGGACTCCCAAGCTCTTGGGCTTCCCTCCAGCTGGCGACATTTCAGGTTTCCTCCCTGGCATTTTGCCTTTCTGTCTCCCATCCATCAACCACACATGATGGGCTTGCTGTCACCTCTGCTCCTTTACACTCAAGTCCTAGGCTGTCCTGCTTCCTCCATATCTATCTATGCCCCACACTGCCTTAAAAATACCACTCCAAATACCAATTCCAGGAAACCCTCTTATAGTGCCACCACAGAAGTTTACTTCCTTTACTCAGCAGGTGGAAGAGCTATTCTCATATTAATCGAACTTCCAAATTTCCAGGTAATTAAATTGCTCTAGTCTAACAAGTCAGCTGTAGACTAATGGGTTGCCTTCTTTCCCCAGTGACTTTCAGAACGCACCAAAGATTCACTCAAGCCTAGTCCTGGTAGGGGTGGTAGACTACTTGTACATCAGGAGGCTGAGACCCTCATGTTTGGTGGTGTCAGAACTAGAACTCGCCCTTGAAATTCCTAATCCAAAACTCTTTCCATTCAACTCTCAGATGAGAAGTTGGCTGGGTCTGTACTTTTGGTCATTAATCTACCTCCATCTCAGCTGGACAAAGCTGCTGTGGAGGAATTCCCAGGAGTAAAATGAACTACAAACAAAAAATATCATAACTATTTGAAATAAAAGCTCTCTGTACTATACTGAAGGAAACAACTGTACTCATAATTTAAAAATTAAAAAAACACCCACACATACGAATAAATTCTACTTCTTTTCATATTATAAAAGCAGAACATGCTTACTGAGGATAGAAAAGAACGTTAAAATAACCCATAATCACTTCACCCACAGACTTGCTAGCATTTTACTATTATTTCCTCCAAGCTTGTTTTAATCTGTGCATGGCAAAAAAATTAATTTTAATTTTCTCCTCATATATAAAGGAGAAAGTCATTTTAATTTTGAAAATCTCAAACATATTAAAAATAATACTATATGTACCCAAAAAGGTATAAAATGGAATAACAGAAAAGAAAGATAGCATCTTAGTGTCAAGGATGTGGGTAAAATGATTTTTTGTGAAGGAAAGAATAGAAGGTACTTCCTAATTTATGGTTATTCACATGGGATTCTGTTAAAGTGTACTTTAAGCCTCAGGATGGTCGTTCTGGGGCTCTGTGCACATGTGCTGTGTCTGGTCATTGCTTTGCATACTCTTGGGGTCTTGGAATCTTCTGGAAGGCAGCCAGAGACCCCAGCTGACAGTTGATGGCCTTGTCTGATGGCCCAATATCAGGGACCATTACCCACTCTCTGGTCTCCTTTGTACCCTGTGAAGCTCAAGCCAGGTCAGAGGAAGGGACAGGCTTAACGGGAAGCCACAGAGGGCATTTATTTAGTTAAGGGGGATTTTGTGCTCTCATCTCTAAAAGCATAACTGCAGAAAAGAGTGGCCACACCAATCATCCATAAAACTGAAAACAGACCTCTCTACTGAGTTGCAAATGTGGGCCAGGTCCTGGGCAAATGTACTATACATCCAAAAACACAAAGGGTCCCCAGGCTGAGGGAAGACGTGGGGTCACATTGACACAGATGCCCAGATTTCACTGAGTTTTCTAATCACCCAGCGATGAGGGAGACCTAGGTTTGATCCCTGGGTAACGAAGATCCCCTGGAAAAGGGTATGGCAACCCACTCTAGTATTCTTGCCTGGAGAACTCCATGGACAGAGGAGCCTGGTGGGGTATAGTCCATGGGGTTGCAAAGAGTAGGACACGACTGAGCAACTAACACACACATGCAGGAATTTAGCTCTTCCCCACTCCAGGGCTCCCCAAGGGCAGAGGTGGGACACTCATCTGTGCCCAAGAACCCTGACAGGGTCCCTGGTGAGGAGGCAATCTAGAGTAAGGGCTAAGAGCGGTGGCTCTGGCATCTGATGACCTGGATTCAGATAAAGGCTTCCCTGCTCTTCGAAAGCAAAGCTTTCCTGTGAATCCTTTCTTAAGCTGAAATGGTGTAAAGTGAAGTGTCCAAGACCTTAGGACACCTCTTGCTAATGGATGCACAAAATCAGTTGGGATAAAGCACAGATGCTCACAGACACAGTCCAAAGCTATGGTGGTTTGATGCTGAGACACTGAGCATAGTTTCCGGGGAAGGAGGCTGGTGGTACCACTCTCTGCTGAGGTGCATGCTGCCTCTATAACTGCTCAAGGCAAAACAAACACTAAACTCGACTTGCGCTTTTTACCTTTTTTCTTATAAATGGAAATCCTTTTTATATTTCTTTCAGTTTGCAAAAACGGATACTAATGGAGGTTTTTCATAAAAGCAAAGTGGCATAAAGCAAACATTCAAAAAGCAGGGTAGACCTATACAGGTCCTGCCTGTTCCACTCTATCACAGTGGAGGAATTACTTAATCCCTTTTTGCCTCTGTTTCCCATCTGTAAAAGAGGGATTATAAATATACCAGTGGTTGTTGTCATAAGATTGCTGTGACCATTAAAATGATTATGTATGTAAAGTGTTGGCAGAGTAAGGAAATCTGTGACTTTCAGTTGTTATAGTATCTAAAGGGCTCACCCTTCACCCCCTACACTCACTCATTCCATGTCCCCCTACCCTGCCCCCCCAGCAACACACACACACCCAGGTTTCTGAACTTCCTGAAAATGCTGATCTCCCAGACACAGCCCTGTTCTTTCAGCGGCCCTGGAAGCCAGGGCAGAATGCCACAGCAGGAAGCAGATGGGATGGGGGCTCCAAAACCTCCTTGTGCCTAGACTTGCATGGTCTTTCACTCAGTCAAGTCTTTCAGCCATTCCCTCTCTTTCTACTGGATCTCCAATCGGTGGGAACAAAGTCGTTTCTTATATGGCTCCTCTGAGTAGCTGCCATGGCCCCTCTGTGTGAATTAGACAAGACACCCATCCCCAAAGCTGACACAACCCTGTGTCCAGGCATGGATTTCCAGCCCACCTGCCCCTTTAGATAGGATCTCTTTACTGTGAACACCTGGACCATGCAGCTGGCATGGAGGGTGGTGTCCATGCCACCAGCCCCTTCATTCTTCTCCTCTCCTTTCTCTCCGTCACCAGCACCCTACCCCAAACTACCCCTCCCCTTTTTCTGAGCCTCCTCATGAAGCAACATGAACTATACAAACTTTAATGCATGTCAGCTCATGCAAACAGACACTTGGATGGGAGTAAGGAGTATCAATTACACATTGTAATTATACAGAATGTCAACCAGGGTCCAGCCAGTTTACCCTATTAATATGTATTATCTCATTGAATCCACTTGGCACTCTTACGAGTAAATTTTATTATGATGTCCACTTCTCAGATGAGGCCAGAGAAGCTAAGTGATCTACCAAATGTAACATAATGACAAGTAGCAGGGATTATCACACCCAGGCATGTTTTGCATATTATGCTTATAACCACTAGTCAGATATGTGTGTGTGTGAGTGTGTGCGTGCGGATGCTCAGTTGTCCGATTCTTTGTGACCCCATGGACTGTAGCCCACCAGCCTCCACTGTTCATGGAATTTTCCAGGGCAAGAATACTGGAGCTGGTTGCCATTTCCTACTCCAAAGGATCTTCCTGATCCAGGGATCAAACCCGCGTCTCTTGTGTCTCCTGCATTGGCAGGCAGATTCTTAATCATTTAGCACCACCTGGTCAAATATATCATAGCTAATATGATTCAACTTCCCAATGGTTAAAACAAGAGCTATTCAAAGCAATCAAATATTAAGATGCAATCAGATATTATCAAAGCATAGTTATACAAAGAATTCTGTGAAATAAATAAAATATGAATCAATGTATTTATCAAAAGTGATCAAAGTATGATTAGGATGGGTAATCAAATCAATCATGTATTAATGTGCATTAGCATTTTCAACATCTAATCATAGAGCACATAATCAAAATATAATGGCAACAGGAGTAATAAGCCACTCTTCAAAGTTTCTCATGTAAAAAAATCCAACATTCTTATCCACCTAGAGCCAGGTCCGAACTTTCTAATGAATCTGATGGGTGTTGATTGGGATCCTGCCCTGATCCCACAAAGATCCCTCTAATTAGGGTGCCCCCAAATTTTATACTTTAAGTTTGAGAGTGAACGAGGAGTTTATTAGTACTTGCATGCTGTGCTCAGTCGCTTAGTCATATCTGACTCTGTAACACTATGGACTGTAACCCGCCAGGCTCCTCTGTCCATGAGATTTTTCCAGGTAAGAATACTGGAGTGGATAACCATTCCCTTCTCCAGGGTATTGTCACAACCCAGGGATTGAGCTCCCGTCTCCTGCATTGCAGGTGGATTCTTTACCACTGAGCCACCTGTAGTATTTATATCATGTCAATAGGTTCTAGGCAAACATGAACATATGGACAGCCTACCTGTAATCAGCTCTGGTTCATTCCATTTAATTCAATTCATGCCAAATTTAAAAAAATAGTTACTAAAGCCTATTTTTTGCAGAACTGATGCTAGATATTAGAATTATAATATGCAGCAAAATGTCATTTCTGGCCTCATATTTTCTACTAAGAAAGACAGACAATAGCTATTAAGAAATTAAGCTACAGTGTCATAAGCTCTCTGGTGGGGACAGAATAGAACACTATGGCAGCATAGATAGTATTGTTGCAGTTATCTGCTGCTACATGGACTTCCCTGGTGCCTCAGTGGTAAAGAATCTACCTGCAATGCAGGAGACGTGGGAGATGTGGGTTCGATTTCTGGGTTGGGAAGATCCCCTGAAGGAGGGCATGGCAACCCATTCCAGTATTCTTCCCTGGAGAATCCCCATGAATAGAGGAACCTGGTGGGCTACAGTCCATAGGATCACAAAGAGTAGGACGCAACTGAAGCGACTGAGCTCGTACGCACACACTGCTATGTAACAAACCACCCCCAGAAAGTAGTGGCTTAAAACAATCACCATTTCATTATAGCTCATGGTTTTGTCATCACAAGTACACTCAGTTGGGTGATTCTATTCATCATGGCATACATGGAGGTCACTCACGGTTATGCATTTGATGGGTGGGCTGTTCAGGTGGGTACAAGGCAGCCCAGCCACATACCTGGCATCTTAGTAAAGATGGCCAGAAGGCTGGGCCCACCTGAAACAGTCCACTGAAGCACCCACAGATGGCCTCTCCAGCTTAGTGATGTTGGGTACTTGGATTTCTTACATGGCATCTCAGAGCTCCAAAAGTGAATATTTCTAGCAAATAAGGTGAAAATTACATGAATTTTTATGACTTTTAGCTTTAAAAGTCACCTGCACGCTACTCTGTTGACTGAACCAGTCACCAGTACACCCCAGACTCAAGGGGAGGTGACATTGTCTCCTCTTCTCTATGGATCAAATGTCAAAAAATTTGCAACCTTCTTTAAAAAACAGCTTTAAAAATGAAAGCCAGTCTTTGAGGACAGGGGAAGGACGCTTCAACTCAAAGAGAGAGCAGAGAGGGATGAGTGGAGTTTTGCAAAGGCCCCTGAGATGAAAGACAACATGGATTGTTCAGGAAAGTGGAAATAGTGAAGTAGGAAGTGTAAGGAGAAAATGGAGGAGGAATTTGCACTGAAAGAGATGTACACCGGATCAGGACAGTAAGTTCAGAATATAGCACATAAAAGGTGTGTAATAAATGGGAATGAATTACCAGATGAATAAAAGAATAAACATCATAGAGTAGGAAGAGCAGTATGATAGTCCACTACAGTATTTTCAGACTTCTTCAAACAGACACCTTAGAAAAAATCATATTTGATATCACAAATTAGTATACACAAGCACATAAGGGTGTGTGTGTGTGTGTGTGTGTGTACACAATGGAAATGAAAGTTTCAAGAAACAATATCTACCCATATTATAGGTAATAAACTCTGAAATCTTCTAATCTAACACTGTTTCATTATTTTCCAAATGCTGTTAATAACCCACTGAGTTGGTTTAAGGCTCACCAAGGCCTGGAGACCCACAGCTGAAAGACAGTTGCCCAAAGCAAATAGTTTAGAGACTGAGGGTTAAATCAAGGCCTGATTCCAGTAAATATGACTTGAGCTAGACACACCTATCTACTTCACTTCTGTAATATGTTTTTCACAAAGTTGTGAGATAAACAAAAGTCACAAAAAATTTACTGAGCTCTGTAAGGCATAAAATATGTAGGTTTCCTCTATTTCCTTTCTTCCCCTTTCCCCCTAATCCTGGGAATCTGACTTTCTGGGGAGCATCGTGATTTTCAAGCTGTGGGTGGGGCTGGAAGTCTCCAGAAACTGGACAGGCAGAGGGATGCCAGCTGTTTGCATTGCCTGTCAGATCCCTCATCTTCCTCTTCTTCTGGGGGGCTCTCCCACCATGTGCTCACACCTCAGGAGGTTGGCCCTAACCCAGCCTTCCTGGTCTCTGGCTTCTGTTTGGGTTTGACCAAAGGACAGGAATCAAGATTCCTGTCTTGGAATCAAGATTGCCGGGAGAAATATCAATAAACTCAGATATGCAGATGACACCACACTTATGGCAGAAAGCAAAGAAGAACTAAAGAGCCTCTTGATGAAAGTGAAATAGGAGAGTGAAAAAGTTGACTTAAAACTCAACATTCAGAAAACTAAGATCATGGCATCTGGTCCCATCACTTCATAGTAAATATATGGGGGAAACAATGGAAACAGTGACAGACTTTATTTTGGGGGGCTCCAAAATCACTGCAGATGGTGACTGCAGCCATGAAATTAAAAGATGCTTGCTCCTTGGAAGAAAGCTATGACCAACCTAGACAGCTTATTAAGAAACAGAAACATTACTTTGCCAACAAAGGTCTGTCTAGTCAAAGCTACGGTTTTTCCAGTTGTCATGTATGGATGTGAGAGTTGGACTATAAAGAAAGCTGAGCACCGAAGAATTGATGCTTTTGAACTGTGGTGTTGGAGAAGTCCCTTGGACTGCAAGGAGATCCACCCAGTCCATCCTAAAGGAAATCAGTCCTGAATATTCATTGGAAGGACTGATGCTGAAGCTGAAACTCCAATACTTTGGCCACCTGATGCAAAGAACTGATCCAATTTGGAGGGTCAGCTCCCTTAAACTCTGAATAAGTCTGATCTTGAGAAGGAGGTGTGTGTGTGTTTGAGAGAGAAGGAGAAAGTGTGTGTGTGTGTGTGTGTGTGTGTGTGTGTGTGTGTGTGTGTGTGTGTGTTGGGGAGGAAGGGGGACAGTGTCACCTCTAAGGATGAAAGAGATGTCAAAGCAGAGTTACACAAGGGGAAGACAAGCAGATGATAACACAGTCCCGCCCCCTGCTCTGGGTAACCTTCTCACCCGTAAGGGATAAAGCTCCATCTCTTCCTGGCCCCTAAAATCCCAGGACTCAGCCCACCTCCCTACCCAGCATCTGGGACCTGAAGCTCCTCAAGGCCGTGAGGCCCACCAATGACCCTTGTTCTCTCCCATCCTTTTCTGCCTCCCCTCTTTCCCCCTCTCCTTCCTTCCAAGTTCTTATACTGTTACTTTGGGAAACAATATTCTGAATATGCAGTACTCAACCGACTAAAATCAAGGTAATTTTCCAAAGCTATTTGTTAAGCCCTTATTGGCAGGTGCAACACTGGGCTGGCTCTCAAATATCAGTCATTTGTATATCACCTCTGCAAATTTTCCTGTGTCAAAACCATCAGTATTTTTTAAAATTTAATTTGAAATTTCTATCATTTCTGCTTTAATCTTTTTTAATGTTCTTTGAGTTATTTGCTATTATTTTATTTATTTTTTTATTTCCATGCCAAGCTGCTTGCTGGGAGCTTAATTCTCCGACCAGGGATTGAACCTGTGCCCCTGCAGTGGAAGCACAGAGTCTTAATTACTGGACCGCCAGGGAAGTCCCTGAATAATCAGTATATTTTTTCTTTAAATTAACTAGTTAACTTCAATTTTGTTTCAGCCTCATTCTAAACAGACAAATCAGCAAAATTAAAGACTTGATGTGCTCATGGTAGTTTTTATCTTACTAGACATTAGAATTAAAATATTTATAAAACACAATGCCATAAAATAAATATATTAGAAAAATATTTGTTCGCATCCCCCTTAAACTCGCCGCACTTACCACCAATGGTGTGTACACCATATTTGGAGACATATTGCTAAAAAAGAGGTTTCTTTAGGAGTACAAGGCACAATCTTCACAGTCACAAAGTTTTCCATCTTCTGAGAGATAAAAAGAGAGGAAGATTTCACAGGAAGTGGTTAGAAGATGAACAAGACAGACTAATTAAATCCCAAAGCATGTAGCCAAGTCAGGGAAGAAATGGAGAGGTCAGAGAAACAGAGAAGTCAGTGGGGGAGAGGGGCTGCCTGCGAGAAAGCATGAAGCCACACTGAATATATTGATTTGGAGGTGAGACTTAAACTCCTCTAAAGGCCCCCAAAGCTGCAAGGCAAATGGCAAACTCTTCAGCACACCCACCCCCTCAAGAATTGCCTCTGTCCATCCTGGGTTCTGGCATCTCAGGCTCTCCCAACTGTGTGTCTTTCTGCCAATACACCCATCCTGTCTCCCTCCCCAGTTCGTCTGCACTCACTACTCCCTCTGCCTGCAAGACTTTCTGCACGTCTGTCTTTCAGTCCATTTCTATCCAATCTTTTTAATTCAAGGTAAATTTTCTTTACTGGAGTATAGTCACTCAGTCATGTCCAACTCTTTGTGACCCGCCACTCCCCCATGGACTATTGCCCAACAGGCTCCTCTGTCCATGGAATTCTCCAGGCAAGAATACTGGAGTGAGTAGCCGTTCCCTTCTCCAGGGGATCTCCCTAACCCAAGAATCGAACCCAGGTCTCTTGCATTGAAGGCAAATTCTTTGCCATCTGAGCCACCCTTGCTAATCATAAGTTTGTTTTCTACATCTGTGACTATTCAATATTTTAAACTCAGTTCAAACGTCCTTTCTTCTCTCATGATAGCGTGGAAATCATGACTGTGCAAATTAGAAAGGAGTTACCTCCTCTGGGTGTATGGAATACCTTGTTAGCGTAAAAATGTGACCCTTCCCTGGGTGTATGTCGTGCTGCATCAGGATCCTTGGGCTGGATTTCTGTCCCCTGGCTTCACACCCTTGTGCAGTGCACATCAATGGCATCCTGAACAACATCAATGGCAGCCCTGCCTTCTCACCACCACACAACTCAGGCAGAGGCAGCTGCATTCCCATCTCCACGTCTGCTGATTTATTCGCGTCCTCCAATAGACAGTCAACAACTGAGGAGGGAAAGGGCCTCATCTACCTCTGTATCTCTGACAGCTGAGAACTCATGAGGTAGAGCAGAACAAATATTTGCTGGGTAAAGAGTGATCAATCAACAAATTCTTGTTGGAATAAATTTGAAATTGGAGTTTGAACTCTGCCTTCCCACATTGTCCAGTATATAAATTGTGCTACCTTCTTATATAATGTGGGCAGAAAATACCTCCCAGTGGTCACACTGTGCAGTGAACAACAGTGACAAATCTTCACCAGAAAGAATGACCTGCCCCTCCCTCTAGTCCAAAGATGAACCAGTTGTTTAGGGAAAGGACTATCCCTGTGCCAACTAAAGAATGTCACTTGGCATCTGGTTCTACAAGAATGAAATCACCAACTACTGTAGTCACCGATCTTCAACCCACCCTGAAAGGACTTTGAGGTGGAGATATATCAGGAATGAGGCCCTCTGTGCTTGAGGGAAAACTGGCAGAACAGACCATCAGATAGTAGATGAGCCTAAGTTCTTACATCTTCTCATGCCTAGAGAAGCATTAAAATCATGAACAGTGACATCTGTTCCTAGTGACTAGCAGCAGCCTTTTGAAACCACAGAATACATCTCGGGACTTAGTAAAGCACAGATTCTTCTGTCTCAGTGCAGAAAGAATTCAACAGAAGGCAGAGTGACAGATAAGGAAAGAATTTAATAGTGTACAACACAGGAAGTGAAAGACAGAAGTGGGTGGGCAAGGTAGTACCACTCCGAGAACTTAGTGGGCTACAGTTTTATAATCAAAGGAAAAGTGGGAGGTGAGGGAGAAGACCACCTTCTTCCTCACTCTCGAATAGACATCAAACTTCCACTATTAGATCCTCATTCATGTCCGGCAGCAGTTTTCTTGTCCCTATACAGTCAAACTGATCTTGGATGCCCTCGGCCAGCAGTGGTTTGAAGCAGGGTTGCGGTTACTAGCCACAGATTGAAGTCAGGCCATCACAGTGAGAGCTCTGAATCCTAGACCACTGACAAGGCCCTGACCAATCAACTGCATAGAAATGAATTTCCACATAGAGAAAGAAAGTAGTGAAACAAGTAAAGTGCTTATTAGGAGGAAAAAGAGTATAGTACATGTGGATAGACACAGAAGCAGGCTCAGAGAGATAGTAGTCAACCTATGAGGTAGTTTGAATCACTTTTATGGAACATTTCTCCCAGATTTACTTTGACCAATCCTCTTGCTTTGCCTGATTCTGAGTCTATAATTCGCGTATCTCAGTGCCCTCCCATGTATACGTGCATCTCTTAGCCAAGATGGATTCCAACAAAGAGGCTTATGGGTACTTGGTGTCACTCACTGCAGGGTGGCGCCTCCTCCCTTTTTGACCTCCCAGGAGCCTTTCTGTACATGTGTAGTCAGGGAGGTCTCCTGATTTTGAGAATGAGAAATATGTGGTCTCTTCTATCTCGGCAGGACCCAGTCTCTTCCTTTGATTGCCTTACTGTTTTCATCTTGGAGTATCAGTCTACACAGGACAAACTCCAACTGTTTGCTCCAGGAGCCTATCTATCTCCTGCCTCAAAACCAGGACTGTCATGACGCTATTCAAATCAGCAGAAGGGTGGTTTTGAACCAGAAGCAGAACATACACTAAAATATAGTAAATCATCTCTGCTGCTGCTGCTGCTAAGTCACTTCAGTCATGTCCGACTCTGTGCGACCCCCTCTCAGGTTTCAGTATAATGTCATCTTATCTCTATGTTTCTGTTTTTGGTGAACCCAGAGAAGCATGTCCTAGGAATTATTAACTTACTTCAGTGGGCAGGATGTGGGTCTCACGTCACCATTGTTTTATTTTTGGGGGGCAAGTCTCATGCTTCTGCTACATGGTTTTGTTGTTAAACAACCTTCTTTCTTGACTGATCATTAACTTATATGGGTCTCTCATACTTTTTCTCTATTTACAATCCTCTGGTAGGACTAACTATTTAATTACCTACTTCATCCGTGTATTCTGTCCCTATCACTTCCACTGAGATGTGTGTTTGGATGCATGTATCCTCTTCACCAAAATCACATACATATGACCTTTGGAGCAGCTCCTCAAAGCTGTCTGAGAGGCTGTCTCCTGGGCTATAGGCTATAGAGCCTTAAAGAAACTGAACTCACAGCTCCCACACTGTATGGTTTTTTTTTTTTCAGTTGACACCTGTCTTGAGACACCTGTCTCATTTCATGCTATGACCTTACCCTTGCCCATCCCATTACTTATATTTAAATAATGATGGGTAGAAGGATTGGGGTTTAGTAGACCTAACATTTGGAGAAGGCAATGGCACCCCACTCCAGTACTCTTGCCTGGAGAATCCCATGGATGGAGGAGCCTGGTAGGCTGCAGTCCATGGGGTCGCTAAGAGTCAAACACGACTAAGAGACTTCACTTCACTTTTCACTTTCGTGCACTGGAGAAGGAAATGGCAACCCACTCCAGTGTTCTTGCCTTGAGAATCCCAGGGATGGCGGAGCCTAGTGGGCTGCCGTCTATGGGGTCACACAGAGTCGGGCATGACTGAAGCGACTTAGCAGCAGCAGCAGACCTAACACTGTAATAAAAGCAAAATTTACATGATGCCTCAGTGAAAAAAATAATCCATTTTGTCACTTTTACTGTTCACATCGTGGTCTTGGGCCCCCTTTCCTATTGATTGTAGAAAAGAAACTTAAACTTGTAAGTTAAAAATAGTTCAATCTCTTCTCATTTAAAGCAGACCCTCTCCATCTAACTCAGTCTTCTCTGAGTGTTCACTTGATTCAAAGATTGACTTTTCTCTCAGGGCTCTATCCTTTCTCCAAAAGTCCAGCCAGAGTGGCAGGGGAAGTTCGCACATCCTCATGATGGCCCTGTTGTGGTGTGGCTGGTCTACTCTGATTTGTGGGTCCTCATTAAGGCCAACAGGGTCCCTCTTGAGTATCACATGGGGTGACCCCCCAACTGCTGCAGGCCCATTCTGAGCCCAGACTCTCTTCTTCATCGCTCTTCTCCAGCATCCCAGGACACATATTCCCTGGTTTCTCACCTTGATATCTTCCCCAGCCATTTTATTTTCATTTATTAATTTTTATTATTTTTATTTATTAATTTATTTCATTTATTTATTTATTTATATTATTAATTAATTAATTATTATTTTATTTATTAATTTTGGCTGTGCTGGGTCTTCTTTGCTGTGTGGGCTGTTCTCTAGTTGTGGCGTGAGGGCTTCTCACTGCGATGGCTTCTCTTGTTGTCAAGCACTAGCTCTAGGGCTCTCAGGCTTCAGGAACTGTAACACATGGGCTCAGTAGTTGCCGTTCCTGGGCTCTAGAGCACAGGCTCAATAGTTGTGGCACAAGGGCTTAGTTGCCCTGTGGCATGTGGGATATTCCCAGATCATTGGCAGGCAGAATCTTTACTACCAAACCACCAGGGAAGCTCCCCTCTGCCACTTTCTATCTACACCCTGGGTGGCTCCATGAGGCTCCAGCTCTATGCTAAACATAGAGCTCCTCTAAGAGGCTGACAATTTCCCATGTTATTCTTGAGAAACAGGAACAAGAACTAGGAACCCACATCTGTCTGCACTATATTTTATCACCTCTGCTCCTCTCCCAGGGAGAAAGGCCAGGACCCTCATGTGAAATTTCAAGCTTCTTTCTTTCCCTTTCATGTATCTCCTTTTTGATTCCTGGCCCCCAAAACTGTATAACTTTCCTTATGGCACATCCTGAGTTGTCTGTCTTTGGTTTAAAATACAGCTCTCAGTTCAGATCACCAAGTTGAATGCATTCCTTTTCTACTCTTGATATATAAAAGAAGCCTTTGTAATTGATAAATCCCTTTTTTCCTCTCAACAAAGCCCACTTTTCAAGACTATTGTTTGATTATAGAATTCAAGATCCTGCTTTAAATTCAAAGCTGAACACGATTCCTTCTTTATATTGGGATTCCTGCTAAGGTGTTTCTGGCTAAGTATGGAGAAAGCCCATTCAAGGGGGTGAAGAGGACACCAGGCATACGTATATTCTAAGAACAAGTAGAATCTGTTACATCAGCAAATTTCAAGTCATAAAACCTTCACGACCTGCTATCTTCCGCAACCCTTGCTGAAAGGGTAAAAGGTCAGGTGACCCTAAACTCCTGTTCTGGTATGATTGGACCAAAGCTTCTACTGGATGGTCACTGACTAATCGAGGTTCTCATGAATATGAACCAAAGACACAGAGATGAGAGCCAGACACAGTAGATACTGGGCCCCAACGTCATGTAGAGTCAGAGCCAAGGTCAGCATTTTGGCAAGATAACTTCAAGTACTTGCCCCAGAACCACAAGGAAGTGGAGGAAGAATGGAGCACATGCCCCAGGAAAAGCAAAGCCCAGACACCGAATGATCCTAGTGGGTGAGACATGGCCTGTATGGCTTTCATAACTCTCCAGGCTGTTCTTGATTTGCAAGAGATTCCCCTCTCCCATACTTTCAATAAAGCTTTGTGGATGAATTCTTGCCCCCTACCAAGACCCCTAACTGGAACACTTTAAAAATCACAGGCACCTTGAGGTAGGGAGTAAATGGAGAACAAGCTTTTGAAGGTGAGAGAGACCATGGACCCTTTTCTTTACCAAACTATTAGTTCCTGAGCCATCCCTTGGGAGCTCTAGGTTCAGAACTCAAACACTCAAATTGAGCCAAACTGCTTTTCAGACCCAATAGAGCTTGTTATCCTTTCTTAAGGGGTAACCGCCCAACCTGCCAGATGACAGAGGTTTGCCAAAAGCTGGCTCCCCAAACATTACTAACACAAACTGTTGATAAGACAAACTGATTTTATCACCTCCTCACTAAGGGAGAATGTCATCTTGCAATGGTTTGGCAGTATTTCTGAGGGAGGAAGGTAAGATAATCATTTATTGACAACTGCAAATTTGTGGTGGGCCTTCCAAAGCAGGGAGCCTGTTAGGATTAGGTAAGGATCATAACACAACAGAATTGGCAGAAATAACAAGGCGAGAATTTTAAGGCATGGGATTTGAAGACGCTTGGGGGCACTAGTTGTCTGTTGATGTTGCTTTCCATTGAAGACTTGAGAAGACCCTTTTGGAAGTTCCTTGATGAACAATCAATCTACTTGCCTGGACAGAAAGACTTCAGGAAAAATAAAGTCTTGCTAAGAAAAGCAGCATTACCTCCACCATAGTTTGGCCTCAGGTCAAATAACAAGGAGAGAACACAGCCCCGCCTTTCAACAGAAAATTGGATTAAAGATTTACTGAGCATGGCCCCGCCCATCAGAACAAGACCCAGTTTCCCCCTCGGTCAGTCTCTTCCATCAGGAAGCTTCCATAAGCCTCTTACCCTTCTCCATCAGAGGGCAGACAGAATGAAAACCACAATCACAGAAAACTAACCAATCTTATCACATGGACCACAGCCTTGTCTAACTCAATGAAACTATGAGCCATGCTATGTAGGGCCACCCAAGATGGACGGGTCATGGTGGAGAGTTCTGACAAAACATGGTCCACTGGAGAAGGGAATGGCAAACCACTTCACTATTCTTTCCTTGAGAATCCCATAAACAGTATGAATAGGCAAAAAGATAGGACACTGAAAGATGAAATCCCCAGGTCAGTAGGTGCCCAATATGCTACTGGAGATCAGTGGAGAAATAACTCCAGAAAAAATGAAGAGATGGAGCCAAAGCAAAAACAACACCCAGTTGTGGATGTGACTAGTGATGGAAGTAAAATCTGATGCTGTATAAAGAGCAAGATTGCATAAGAACCTGGAACGTTAGGTCCATAAATCAAGGAAAATTGGAAGTGGTCCAACAGGAGATGGCAAGAGTGAACATTGACAATTTAGGAATCAGTGAACTAAAATGGACTGGAATGGGTGAATTTAACTCAGATGACCATTATATCTACTACTGTGGGCAAAAATCCCTTAGAAGAAATGGAGTAGCCATCGTAGTCAACAAATGAGTCCGAAATGCAGTACTTGGATGCAATCTCAAAAATGACAGAATGATCTCTGTTTGTTTCCAAGGCAAACCATTCAATATCACAGTAATCCAAGTCTACGTAATGCTGAAGAAGCTGAAGTTGAATGGTTCTATGCAGACCTACAAGACCTTCTAGAACTAACACCCCAAAAAGATACCCTTTTTATTATAGGGCACTGGAATGCCAAAGTAGGAAGTCAAGAAATACCTAGAGTACCAGGCAAATTTGGCCTTGGAGTACAGAATGAAGCAGGGCAAAGGCTAATAGAGTTTTGCCAACAGAACACACTGGTCATAGAAAACACCCTCTTCCAACAACACAACAGAAGACTCTACACTTGGACATCACCAGATGGTCAATACTGAAATCAGATTGATTATATTCTTTGCAGCCAAAGATGGAGAAGCTCTGTACAGTCAGCAAAAACAAGACAGGGAGCTGACTGTGGCTCAGATCATGAACTCCTTATTGCCAAATTCAGACTTAACTTGATGAAAGTAGGGAAAGCCACTAGACCATTCAGGTATGACTTAAATCAAACCCCTTAGGACTATACAATGGAAGTAAAATAGATTCAAGGGATTAGATCTGATAGAGTGCCTGAAGAACTATGGATGGAAGTTCGTGACATTGTAGAGGAGAAAGTGATCAAGACCATACCCAAGAAAAAGAAATGCAAAAAGGCAAAATGGTTGTCTGAGGAGGCCTTACAAACAGCTATGAAGAGATGCGAAAAGCAAAGGAGAAAAGGAAAGATATACACATTTGAATGCTGAGTTCCAAAGAATAGTAAGGAGAGATAAGAAAGCCTTCCTCAGTGATCAATGCAAAGACATAGAGGAAAACAACAGAATGGGAAAGACTAGAGATCTCTTCAGGAAAATTACAGATACCAAGGGAATTTTCATGCAAAGGTGGGCACAATAAAGGACAGAAAAGGTATGGACCTAACAGAAGCAGAAGATATTAAGAAGAGGTGGCAAGAATACACAGAAGAACTATACAAAGAAGATATTCACAACCCAGATAATCACGATGGTGTGATCACTCACCTAGAGCCAGACATTCTGGAATGCAAAGTCAAGTGGGCCTTAGGAAGCATCACTACAAACAAAGCTAGTGGAGGTGATGGAATTCCAGCTAAGCTATTTCAAATCCTAAAAGATGATGCTGTGAAAGTACTGCACTCAATATGCCAGCATATTTGGAAAATTCAACAGTGGCCACAGGACCAAAAAAGGTCAGTTTTCATTCCAATCCCGAAGAAAGGCAATGCCAAAGAATGTTCAGACTACCACACAATTGCACTCATCTCACACGCTAGCAAAGTAATGCCCCAAATTCTCCAAGCCAGGCTTCAACAGCAGTGAACTTCCAGATGTTCAAGCTGGATTTAGAAAAGGCAGAGGAGCCAGAGATCAAATTGCCAACATCTGTTGGATCATAGAAAAAGCAAGAGAGTTCCAGAAAAACACCTACTTCTGTTTTATTGACTATGCCAAAGCCTTTGATTATGTGGATCACAACAAACTGTGGAAACTTCTTCAAGAGATGGGAATACCAGACCACCTTATCTGCCTCCTGAGAAATCTGTACGCAAGTCAGGAAGCAACAGTTAGAACTGGACATGGAACGACAGACTGGTTCCAAATCAAGAAAGGAGTACGTCAAGGCTGTATATCGTCACTCTGCTTATTTAACTTCTATGCAGAGTACATCATGAGAAATGCTAGACTGGATGAAGCACAAGCTGGAATCAAGATTGGTAGGAGAAATATCAATAACCTCAGATATGCAGATGACACCACCCTTATGGCAGAAAACGAAGAAGAATTAAAGAGCTTCTTGATGAAAGTGAAAGAAGAGAGTCAAAAAGTTGGCTTAAAATTCAACATTCAGAAAACTAAGATCATGGCATCTGGTCCCATCACTTCATGGCAAATAGATGGGAAAACAGCAGAAACAGGGACAGACTTTATTTTTTTTTTGGCTCCAAAATCACTGCAGATGGTGATTGCAGCCATGAAATTAAAAGACACTTGCTCCTTGGAAGAAAAGCTATGACCAACCTCGACAGCATATTAAAAAACGGAGACATTACTTTACCACCAAAGGTCTGTCTAGTCAAAGCTATGGTTTTTCCAGTAGTCATGTATGGATGTGAGAGTTGGACTATAAAGAAAGCTGAGCACCGAAGAATTGATGCTTTTGAACTGTGGTGTTGGAGAAGACTCTTGTGAGTCCCTTGGACTGCAAGGAGATCCAATCAATCCATTCTAAATGGAATCAGTCCTGAATATTCATTGGAAGGACTGATGCTGAAGCTGCAACTCCAATACTTTGGCCACTTGATGGGAAGAACTGACATTTGAAAAGACCCTGATGCTGGGAAAGATTGAAGGCAGGAGGAGAAGGAGATGACAGAGGATGAGATGTTTGGATGGCATCACCAACTCAATGGACATGAGTTTGAGTTAACTCTAGGGGTAGGTGATGGACAGGGATGCCTGGCGTGCTGCAATTCATGGCATCGCAAAGAGTCGGACACGACTGAGCAACTGAACTGAACTGAAGAAAAGCAGAGGAGTAGTAAAAAGTCAACTTCATGGAGACAGGAAAGTATGGTTCCAGTTCTCAGAGTCCAGGCTGAGTGTGAGGGTAGAGAGGTTTAGTTCTGAGGTAGATAAGGAGACTGAGTAGATGGGTTTGAATATTCAGAAAGGCATCCCGGAGAAGCCTCTTCAGCTTTGAAGGCAAACTCTACATCCCCAGGATTAAGGCTACAACAGAATGCAAAGGTAACATAGGAATGGGCATCAAACCCACTCTTTGAGAGTCAGTAATGTTAGCGAACCATTGATCAAAATCACCCACCTTGGCCAGGCACATTGATGACCACTTGCATGAGTTGTCTCACAACAGGAGGTCCTGTCCAGGAGAATTCGGGAGGTACCAAAAGGAGAGAGGAGACACCAGCCCATTACATTGTCCTGCCAACCTCCCAGAATCCTTCATGCTGTAATCCATCTTGGCTGACAGATGCACATGCCACCAGAAGGACCCTGAGTCAGACCAAAAAGGGCCAAGCAACCCAGAAACCAACTTCATTACCACAAAACCTGAGACTGTGAGCCACGTGGCAGAGCAGTTCTCCTGGGTTCCCATACCCTACTGCTCTCTGCCCGGGTACCCCCTCCCAATAAAATCTCTTGCTTTGTGCCTCCTTGGACAATTCATTTCTGTGTGTTAGATAAGACCCCTGACAAGGGTCTCCCTTCCTGCTACAGTAAAGCTTCTTAGAGGAACAAACACCCAAGCTGAGACTTAACAGCAAGAAAAACATCAGCCAAGCTAAAGAACATGTATGTTGTGGGAGGGTACATTCAGGCAGAAGGGCCAGCACAGATGCGGCGGTGAGAGAGAGAACATTGCACTGGACAGCTGCGGGTCATTCAGGAGGAAGGGCTGAGGTGGCAGATCACGAAGAGTCTTGTTAATTGTGTATGCTAGGGAGTTTGGGCTTTTTCATGAGGGCAATATGGAGCCTCTGAAGAATTTTAGGCGGAAAACAAAACCACGATTCATATACATTTTTGAAAGATCATACTGGTTGCTAGAGAATGGTTTGGGGAGGAGCATGACCAGAAGCAAGGAAAACACTTATACCATTTACAATGCTGAAGTTGCATGGGCTCATTTTTATGTTCTCCTCCCTTCAGAATCTGCAAATTCATGGAGTTATAGGCCCTAAGAGTTGACAAGAACCCTTAAAAATCATCCAGACCAGTACTTCCCTTGCAAATTATACTGCAGACTCGCAATGACTCACCCCTTCCCCCGACCCTGAAGGGGAGCGGGCAGAGGGCATGGAGGGGCCGAGTAAGCACCCCGTCACTGGGGAGGCTGAGAGGCAGAGCAGATCTTGGGAAACAGCATCCTGGTCCATCCACCCACCCAAGGAGTAACTGACTTCCCTCTACCCTGATCTCATCCAAGGAAAACACACGCCTTTCAAAACATGGAGAAATGTGTACCCAGAGTGTGCTTCAGCAACTCAAAAGCCAATTATGGTCCATCTAATCTAACCCAAGCTGATTTCCTCAGGTGGCCAAGTGAGAGGTCAAGGGGCCATTCCTGAGGATTTCCACAGAGCTCAGCCAGAACATGAAGTTCCCAGCATGTCCCCAGGGCCGACAGCTCAACTGCTGAAGAGTTAAGCAGTTGAATCTTTTAACTTCCCTCCTTCTCATGATAATTATAAATATGACACAGTGAACTACAGCAAACTCCCTTTGAGGTAAGGATTCAGTATTCTTTCACAAAGGAAACAAAAAGAAATTGTCCATATTTTACATTCCCACATGTGCATAGTTTTCACTGATGCCGACCTGAAAAAGACAAAGAGGTATTATTTTCTAATGAAAAAAGTAATCTGCACATCCACGTATCTGTTTATGTGACTCTCTTTTTGCAGTCTGTGCCCTTTCTGTAAAACCGTGATTTCGAGAGCTGTTCATTCATGGAGAAGCTGTGAGTGCCCTCTAGAGGAATTTTGCCTCCATTGCAGCTACACACGGGTAGACTGGGTAGATCGAGACGTTCTTGTCCAGGCTGAATTATGGACAGCATCCATTTCTCAGGATATGTGCGCCAAGTTTAGGTCCATTTTCAGCTTCTCTTTTTGTAATTCAGACCTGAAGTCAGTACTGCTGATCATAGTAAGAGCTGGGCTGGATGAAATTTGTGTGCATGTGTGCTCAGTAGCTCAGTGGTGTCCGCTCTGCGACCCCATGGACTACATGTAGTCCGCCAGAATCCTCTCCATGGAATTTTCCAGGCAAGGATACTGGAGCGGGTTGTCATTTCCTACTGCAGGGGATCTTCCCGACCTCCGTGAGATTAAACCCGTGTCTCCTGGTTGGCAGATGGATTCTTTACCACTCGAGCCACCTGGGAAGCCCAGATGAAATTTAGTGAACATTATTAACTATTGTGAAGATGCTTTTCTCTCTGCTGGGATGATTCCAGAGCACAGCACAGCTCAGCCCCCACAGAGGAGTTTAACCAGGAAAACGTTAAACCCACAGTGGACAGTCCTCACTTCCATGTTGGCAAGAACCATTACTGCCCAAAAGGTGAATCTCTAGCCCCTACAAGACCACCTTGTTCCCTTACTCGAAGGTTGCACAAATCAGGGCAGAGGACCCATCAATGCCATTTAGGATCAATGTCACCAGGACCCTGGGGAAGTCAGGTAACTTTAAAATAAAGGCTGAAAATATCCTGGAAATGTTGCATCAGCAGATTTGGGGATAGAGGACTATAAACCAATAAAATCTTAGTAGAAATGTGTTTTGAACTCTTTCCTCTGCTTGAATATGCTGCTGAATTTTGAGAGCAATTGAACGACACCAACGTGTGAAAATTCACTTCAAATGGATGAATAATTCTTACGTGAGAAGCTCTGATATATGGTGTGACTGGAAACTGTGTTATCTTGAAGTTATTCAAGTCTTCGTGGGAAAAAAATTATTTTTTACTTATAGAGAATACCTCTTTCGTGTAACACACTAAAAATATTTTGAAAGATCCCTGATGATTTGGCTCAACAAAATCTCATTAAGTTGAATGGAAATGGGGACTTCCCTGGTAGTCCAGTGCTTGAGTTTGTTTCCATCACCAGGGAGATGGGTTTGATCCCTGGTTAGGGAAGTAGGATCCCACATGTTCCCGGGTGTGGCCAATAAATAAATAAATAAATGGAATGGAAATGAATTGACTTGGCTTGAATTGTGGAATATTTTTAAACTAATATTAGGCAGCTTCCCAGGTGGCGCTAGTGGTAAAGAATCCACCTGCCAACGAAGGAGCCTTAAGAGACATGGGTCCAATCCCTGGGTCAGGAAGATTTCTTGGTGAAAGGAATGGACAGGAACCCCACTCCAGTTAAATCCCATGGGCAGAAGAGCCTGGTGGGCTACAGTCCGTGAGGCTGCAAATGGTTAGGCACAACTGAGTGACTGAGCACACATACATACACAGATAATACACAGATAGCAGTTGCTTCCGATTATGTCAAATTCTGGATCTGTTAATGCTGATTCCTTTTGATGTCGTGAAATGAGCAGTTCTTAGAGCCAGAAAACCCCAGGTTCAATGCTGTTTGAGGCTGCAGATCCCAGTCCACAAACACGAAACTTTTTAGTTGATCTAAGGATAGTTCAGCTGGTAAAGAATCTGCTTGCAATGCAGGAGACCTACGTTCGATCCCTGGGTTGGGAAGATCCCCTGGAGACAGGAAAGGCTAGCCACTCCAGTATTCTGGCCTGGAGAATTCCATGGACTATACAGTTGCAAAGAGTTGGACAGGACTGAGCCACTTTCACTTTCAACTAAGCTTAATTTCTGTAATGAGCTCCTGTTCCACCAGGGGGCAGAAACATTTTCTGAGTCAATCACAGCTTCTCTATGCTGGCACCTGATGGGGATGAAAAGGGGATTGTGCCATGACATAGCATGGCAGGCTGGCTGCTAGTCTTGGTCATTACCTCTGCCCTCTGGCACATCCACTGAGCTGTCTGTCCCCTTCCCGTCCAGTGTTAAGCTGCATCACTACACAGTCATTGCCAATATCCCCTGTGTTTCCAGAGACTCCTACCTTCCGGTCTTGTCCTCCCCTGCAGGATCTATGCCTCTCTGGGAAAAATGGGAGATCACTCTGCTGCTGGGGAACTCAGTGAGGCTGCCCCAAGCCCCACTGCCAAGGCACACCACAGCCAAGCTTCTGGGGGTCTCAGCGCTATCTGGAAAGAAGATCACAGATCGCTCTGCACTTTGACTCTGCCCCGCCCCCAAAACTAGAGGGGCTCTTGTTTTCCCCTGATCCTCACCCCCAACCCACCTGGAGGATGAAGCATAAGGGCCTTTCTTTCTCGGGCACCCACAGTGTCTCCTCCCTTTCACTTCTCCAGTTCTCCCCACCCCATACCCCTCAGCTGTGATGGTTGATTTTATGTGTCAACTTGATTAGGCTAGGGGATGCCCAGAAAGCTAGAGAAGCATTATTTCTGGGTGTGTTTGGGAGTGTCTCCTAAAAAGACTAGCATTTGAATGCTACTAGGCTGAGTAAAGGTCAGCTGCATCAGTGTGGGTGGGCAGCACCCAACCCCTGTCTATCTGTCTGTCTATCTATCATCTGTCTATCTTCCCTGGTGACTCCGTGGTAAAGAATCCCCTTGCCAATGTGGGATCTCTGGGTTGGGAAGATCCCCTGGAGAAGGAAATGGCAACCAATTCCAGTATTCTTGCCTGGGAAATCCCATGGTCAGAGAAGCCTGGCAGGTTATAGTCCATGGGGTTGCAAAGAGTCAGTTATGACTTAGAGACTAAAACAACATCTATCTTATCCATCCATCCTCTACTGTCTACCCTATTAGTTCTGTTTCTCTGGACAACCTTGACTAATACACCCAGAGAATTTCCACCTAGCCTGAGAGGGTTTCACCTGAGTCATCAAGTTTTTCTGTGCCCTGTCCATTTCCTGTAAAATCCTTTCCTATGATTATGATGGTTGTGATGCCAGGGAATCTAGGTGCTACAGGAATTGGGAAGAATCAAGAAACATTGAAGAGAAAAAAATACGTTATAGCTCCAAAACTTACTGTAGACCATGGGCAAGCTCCTTGTTCTCTCTGAGCCTCAGTTTCTTCACCAGTCAAAAGGGGAAATGGAATCTATCCCATAGGGATGTGAGAAGGGTGGACTCGAAACTCTTAGCTCAGCTCCACACTCACTGACTCCCACGTCCTCTCCTCATTCTGTCAGCCCTGTTGGACAGCAGAGAACAGAGGTCAGAGTGTCCAGAGCAACTGCTCTCCAATAAAGAGAAAAGGCTGGAGGGAAAGTACATAGGTATGCCCAGGGACAGAATAGTGGGAGAAAGAGGAGCTTGCCACACATCTGGGAAAAGGAAAGAACAAAGGTGCAGAATGACCAGGCCAATATGAGCTGTTCCAGCCTGATACATGACATTCATTACCTTAGGAAGATGGCTCCAGAGGCTTGCTCAGCCAAACCCCACCATCCGGATAGTGCATCTGCCATCACAGTGTGCATATGCATGCTCAGTCTCTTCAGTTGTGTCCCACTGTTTGCAACCCTATGGACTGCAATTTGCTAGGCTCCCCTGTCCATGAGATTCTCCAGGCAAGAATCCTGGCGTGGGTTGCCATTCCCTCCTCCAGAGGATCTTCCCAACCCAGGGATTGAACCCACCTCTCTCATGTCTCCTGCACTGGCAGGCAGGTTCTTTACCACTAGCGCTGCCTGGGAAGCAGCCACAGGGACAGGATTTAAAAAACAGATCATGGCTCAGCAGCAGATACCTAGTCCTGAAGCCTCACTTCTGCCATCTGCTGGGCAAAGTCCTAAGATGGTGGTTTCTCTGACTTTCTATTCTGATCCAATTGATTACTTTCATGAAACTCGACCATACATTTCATCATTTCTCTCCCCAAGCTCGTTTCATTTTTAAATGAGAGCCCTTTGGCTTCATATATCTTTAGCAACACTATCTCATCCAACCAATGAGATAGTAATTAAAGAATTTCCCAAAACTCTGGTTCCTTGATGTCTGAAAGCCATTTGCTTTTCTCTGATGCATCTATCAGCCTATTATTTTCATTTAGCTTATTTGTACACAGCATTCTACTTCTCTAGACTCTCAAATTACTGATTTTTATGCTTTTTCCTTAGCACTTAATGCAGTTCATAAATTTTACTCTTAAAGTTTTAGGCACAAATCACACTAAAAGCCCAAGCTGCTGAAGAAAAGTGGCAGCAAATCAAGTTTGGAATATCAGCCACCAGCATCAGTTATCAATTTTATATTCACACACTTCAAATTAAGGTTTTTCCCTGTTGTCTAAATATACATTTTCTTAAAACTTTCCCTGACTTTATATCAAGCCTCAAACTTAAAAAAATTAAAAAGAGAAAAGAAACTCGAAATATTCACTTTTTTGTTGTTGTTCTTTTTGCTGTTATTCAATACTGGACTTTCTGAGGTATATGCATAAAAATCACCTCAGGATAGAAAAAAATGAAAAAAGATGCTCCTGAATTAGAACACTGGTTCTCAGCCAGTGTATTGTAGTAACCCAGGGAGGCTTAAAAAACACTGATGCCTGGTCCCCACCCCAAAGATTCCTATTTAATTGGTTTGGGTTTGGTGGGTATTTAAAGAATAAGCAACCAAGATGAGAATGGCATTAGAAGTAAAATATAATAGAAGTATATAACACTAATGGCTTTCCTGGTAGCTCAGCTGGTAAAGAATCCAACTGCAATGCAGGAGACCCCGGTTCAATTCTTGGGTAGAGAAGATCCCCTGGAGAAGGGATAGGCTACCCACTCCAGTATTCTTGGGCTTCCCTGGTGGCTCAGATGGTAAAGAATCTGCCCACAACGTGGGAGACCTGGGTTCAATCCCTGAATTGGGACAATCCCCGCATTGGGACAATCCCCTGGAGGAGGGCATGGCAACCTACTCTATTTTCTTGTCTGGAGAATTCCATGGGTAGAGGAGCCTGGCAGGCTATAGTCCATGGGGTCACAAAGAGTTGGACATGACTGAGCAACTTTCACTTATAACACTTAAAATGCTAATTAATTTGGTGGTTCACAGAAATAATGTCATCACCTTTGAGAGGTAAAAAATTTAAAAACTCATGTTTGTAATTTTTGTTTTCATCATTTCAATATTTGTAAAAAAGTCACCACTAAATCTAACTAAACTAATACATGACTGTTTTTAAACATAAAGTAAATAAAAATAAAATGTAATGAAACTTTTAAAAAGGAAAGTAAAAAGATGTCCCTGAGAAACTCACTCCTGGCCAAGGGGAAAGGTTGTAAGTTCAGAGTGTTCTGAAAGGGAGAAAAATTATATATACATCTCTGAGACCCTGTATATGATTTCAGTTGATGTCAGTAGTATTTGAGGTTAACAGGTGACTGACAAAAAGCAAAGTCATCAGTGCCTCTGGATAAGAAGACAAACCCCTTGCTGACAACAGCCTAGACATGGACCTTAACCAAGTCGCCCCAGTTACATTCCATGGTGGCAATTTGGTCATGTCTTTTAAAAACAGATGAATGAGCTTCAGAGAGCTATTTTATATGCTCAGTTGCTTCAATAGTGTCCGAGTCTTTGCGACCCCATCCCACCAGGCTCCTCTGTCCACAGGATTTTCCAGGTAAGAATACTGAAGTGGGTTGCCAATCCCTTTTTCCCAACCCAGGGTTTGAACCTGGGTCTCCTACATTGCACGCAGATTCTTTACTGTCTGAGCCACCAGGAAAGTCCATTCTATGTAGAGATATTTTTCTCTACTGGTAAATAAATATTCCACCTGTGAGATGCAGAGCATTCAAATGAAACATAAGTGACCATTCTGCAGCTGCCTTTAAATGGCAGAAAATTTCACTTAGACAACATAATAATAATAATAATCAGCACTTTGCATCCTCAAAGCAGTTTTTGCACATTAACTAATCAATCTGCCCAACATTTGTGTGAGGTGGATGAGTAAGGATCATTATTTCCATCGGGAAGAGAGAAATGATGAAAAAAGTTGAGTGGGGGAGGCTCAGCTGACGTCTGGAATATCCTGGGCTGAAAGGCAGGGCACCCCACTTCCAGACCAGTGTGTCTTTGGGATTATAAGACAAAGGGATAGAGGCTGAGGATCAATTCAGAAAATATTGCAATATTCCAGTGAAACCTCTGGTTTCCATGTGATGGGGACAGTGGTAGAAATGAAAAAAAGAGAAGCCAGAATGCTATGGGAGACTATCAGACCCTACCAAGAAAGCAGACTTTCATTTATTAACTAACTCACTGATTCATTATTTGACTCTCCCCTCAGTACCTCGCTGAAGATGTGTTGGCTAAAAAATGGACTTTGTCCATTTACCGTGTACTGGGTATCTGCCAGGAGCTGTGTTAAGTTTGGGAGACATTTAATGTAAAATACACAACCCCCTGATCTTAACTTCTTAATCTATGACATTGAGATAAAAAGAGCTGCCCTCTGCCTCTCAGAGATCACTGACTCCTATCAGCCTCTCTCAGCAGTCCAGCCCATCCTCTTTATCATCATCTCTGCAATGGTCCTTTCTCAGATCCTTGTCATTTCTGGCTATAGGTATTTGTCCTCCAATCCTGCTTCTGTTTTGTTTCTAGAGTGTTTTTCTAAACTTCAGATGTGATGCTAACACTTTCTTGCTTAAAGGCCTTCAGTTAGGGTTCATGTCTCCCAGAATGAATAAAGCCCTTTCCATTCAGATTGATGCCACTTCCTCCAGTCTCATTTTCCTTGTTCCTTATACTTCAGCAATATGGAAATATTTTCAATTCCCTGAACACAATATGATGGGTGTGTGTCTGTGTGTCTTGCCTCTCTGACTTGGTACATGTTTTTCTCCGCCTAAATTGCCCTGCACTGGACCTCTCCACCTGGCCTATGTGCTAAACTGCCATCATGCAGCTCTCCCTCGGCTGGCCCTGCTCCCGTTTGGAGCAGCCCTCCCTGACCTTTCCAGGCAGAGTCCATTACTCTCCTCTGTGTGACCATGTTAACTTATGCCCACTCCTCTGGAAATTACAGAGGGCCTTGTTATCTGAGGACTCATCATATGAACATTTGCTGTAATGACTTGCAAAAATGTTCACCCATCAGTCTCTATCCAAATCAGGAACCCATTACAATAAATCTGCATAGTTATGCATGGAAACGAAGACAACAGGGAGTACAGTGCCCTGTGGTCATATGTCAACTGTTCTCCCAAAACCATCTCATCATGAGCTTGCATTGTTCTGTACCGTGCATTATTGCTTTCACGCCTCTCCCAGTCTTAAGGGAAAACATCACCAAAGATGTATCAGAGGAAGCATATTAATGGAAGATGCCTGGTAGAAGTCCATATATTAGAAGTGACAAAGAACACTGAGAGAGGTAAATACACAAAGGACACAAGTTTGGCCATGTATACATCACCATCTACTATGACTATTATTTTTATAGGTATATTTTTCTTTGCAAATATTTTCCTTTTTATTTTTTATTGAAGTATATTTGATGTACAGTAGTACACCATACAAAGATATTACAATATTGCTGACTATATTCCCTATGCTGTACAATATATTCTTGTGGCATTTCTTCTATAGATGGAAGTTTGTACATCTTAATCCCTTCACCTATTTCACCCAATCCTCCATGCTTTCGCCCTCTGGCAACCACCTGTTTTCTGTATTTATAAGTCTATTTCTGTTTTGTTTTTTTTAGATTCAACATATAACCAAAACCATATGGTATTTGTCTTTTTCTCTGACTTATTTCACTTATACCCTATCAGTCTATCCATGTTGCAAATGGCATTTTTCAGCTTTCAGCTTTTTACCATTGAATATGATATTAGCTTATATGGTCTTTATTATGTTGAGGTATGTTCCCTATACACCCACTTGTTAAATTTTGTCAAATGCTTTTTCTCTATTGAAATGATCATATGATTTTCTTCCTTCTCTTTATTAATGTGGTATACCAAGTTGATTGACCATCCTTGCATCCTTGGGATAAATCCCACTTGATCGTGGTGTATTTAATGTTTTTTTGTATTTGGTTTGTTAACATTTTGTTGAGAATTTTTGCATCTACATTCATCATAGATACTGATCTGTAATTTTCTTTGTGTTGTCTTTGTCTGGTTTTGGTATCAGGGTAATGTTGGCCTCCCAAATGAGTTAGGAAGTGTTCCTTCCTCTTCTATTTTTTATAAGGATCTGAAAAGGATAGGTATTAGTCTTCTTTGAATGTTTGGTAGAATTCACCTGTGAAGTTATCCAACCTTGGATTTTTGTTTTTTGATGTTTTTATTACTGTTTCAATCCTGTACTAGTGATCAATCTATTCAGATTTTTCTGTTTATACATGATTCAGTCTTGGAAGATTGCATGATTTTAAAAATTCATTCATTACTTTTAGGTTGTCCTGTTGTTGGCATATAGCTGTTCATAATTTTCTCCATGGGAGAAGTTGTGCTCAGGATTTTTCTATTCCACCATCTTAATTCCAACTAATGCAGAAAAATCTTGAAAGTGTTTTTGGTTCTGGACATGGCAAGTTATCTTTTAAATCTATAGAAAGACCACATACAGTGGACTGATGGCCACAATCTGAATGAGACACACTGAGGGTATGTCCTTTGCAATAAAAGTAAAACATGATTCATGTCCAGTGCCCATTCATATCACTATATACTTCACAAAACCATAAAGAGTTCGTTAAGTACTAAAAAATCGCATGATTGACATTTCAGATGTTTTATATTAAACCAGAAATCTTTAGTGGATGGTTGTATAGGCATTTAGAAGTGTTTTGAGATATTTTTTGGAGAAATTTATTGGGGGTTTTTAATGGGATTTTGTTGTTCAGTCGCTAAGTCATCTGACTCTTTGTGACCCCACGGACTGCAGCACGCCAGGCTTCCTTGTCCTCCACTATCTCCGAGTTTGCTCAAATGCATGTCCATGGAGTCAGTGATTCTATCTAACCATTTCGTCCTCTGCTGTCCCCTTCTCTTTTGGGGACACATTATTTTTCCAATTTAAAACAGTGGAGTATATTGAAATACATCTGACCTGAAAATATGCAATCCAGCGCTGTTTGAAAAGGTTAAATTTGGATGATGAGGATGCCTACATTCACTTCCACAGCCATCTTCCCTTCTTCCTGACAAGACTGTGACCTCCCAAACCAAGGACTTGGGTTTTGTTTACCTATATATCTCCAGACATCAATGCGATATCTGGAACTCAGTAAATGGGTAATGGATGAACGGACAGATAAGTGTATGTTTCAACTGGAATATTACTAAATGTCCATTTCCCTAGAATCTACCAGTGGACACTCAGCCTCATTCTGCTCTAATACATAGCCAAGAATATGATTTTTCTGTCTGGCTCATGGTGTGACAGTGATGGAAAAAGAGAAGGAAGTTCTTGAAAGGCTATTTTGAGAGTGCCAGACATTAAATAAATACAAGTGGTTTAACAATTGTGGATGACTGAGTAGAAATAGAAGCAGAATTCTAGCTGCATTACATTCACTCTTGACTCTAGTTTTTGCACTTGATTCAATTTACAGTGAGGTAGATTCTTCCAGGAAGAATTCCCCTCTATCAGGAAGAAAAAAACAACAGAGTTCTTTTCCAATGCGTGTGTGCTCAGTCGCTCAGTTGTGTCTGACTCTTTGTGACCCCATGGACTGTAGCCCGCCAGGCTCCTCTGTCCGTGGGATTTCCCAAGTAAGAAGCCTGGAATGCATTTCCATTTCCTCCCTCATCCTTTCCCCATTAGGAAAATTCCTCTTTGCATTATCAGTGTCCCAAAAGAGAATTACGTTTGCTCTCTGCTCAGGATTGTTTCTGTAGCCACCTACATGTTTAAGGTTCTGTTAATTAGGCCTGTAAATCAATAACCATGAAGCCACAGGTCACACTGCGCTCTCCATCAACCTAGTATTTATAAACAAAAATAAAAAGATCCCTTAAGGGTTTATTGGGTTTAGAAAAAAATATTCTGTAGCCTTAATTATAAGTAGTAACCTTTACTACATATTATATGAGCTAAGAATCCAAGCACTGGTTACCAGGAATCAATATGTACTCAAATTGATCCATCAATATGCATGGTCATTTATTCCCTTCAAAGTTATCTCAGCTCCTTCAGGGCAGATGTTCATTTTCTCCATTATAGCCTTGCCTTTTAGGTTAGATGAGACAAGAGGAAGGAAGAAGCCTCTTGTACAAGGATATCATCTCGTGTATTTGCAGTCCTGGGAATCAGGCAATGACACCAGTAAGAGTGGTAGGAGTACATAGCCAGTATCTCCACTTGTTTTTCTGGTTTATCCATGGAATTTATTCTCCTAAACCCATCCTCTCCAGGATCTCCTCAGATAGCATCAAGGTCACCAACCGTACAAGTAAGGTAAGAGCATAACCATCTTAACCTATTTTGTATTGGAGCTCAGCACTTATGCACATAATAAATGTTCATTGTGTGAATAAAACATGCTTTGTGGGGAGACAGTCTGGGTTCAAAATGAACCTGTGCTTACTAAATTCATATTGTTTAATTTTCCACAGAATTTTCTGTTTGTGGGTTCCAGCTCTGGTAAGTTGTGATTCTCCATATGTGTCTATCTCTCCAGTTTGGGGTACAGTGCCTTGTGATCCCACTTCTCTGACACACCTAAGAAGAGTTAATTTCCAGTTTGTTTAGTTTTTCACTTGTTAGGATGGAGTGATGACATCTAAGCTCCTCCATGCCAAACAGGAAACTGGAAGTTGGAGGCATGATTCTTACTTCATAAATCTGGACAGGCAAGAAACATCCCATTACTTTATATTTATTAAATATAAATATATATAATGCTTATTACTGCCAATGCAGGAGATGCAGGTTCAATCCCTGGGTGGGGAAGATCCCCTGGAGAAGGAAATGGCAACCCACTCTAGTCTTCTTGCCTGGAAAATCCCATGGACAGAGGAGCCTGGAGGTCTAGCAACAACAGCAACATGCCAGACACTTTCAAATGCCTTGTAATCATAAACTCATTTTCTTTTCAAAAGAACCCTAAAAATCTTCAAAGGGAGGTTTTAATGTCATCTTCATTTCATAGGTGGAGAAACCAAGAGGACACAGGGTTCTGGCCCCAGACTCTACGCAGGCAGCCCTTTTAAAACTCAATTTAATTTGATCTAAGCCCTCGTGCTCCTAAACTGGAGGTTCCTATTGCTGCTTGAGCTGTAGGGAGTCATATTCTGAGTAGAGGGTGGGCGGAGGTGGGAGGAGGTCGGGGTGGGGGTGAGGGGAGGAAGGGTACCTGGGCTGTCCCTGTAGAGCTCCTGTCTGAGTCTAACTCCCCAGGGACGAGTAGCTCTGCTGATGTGTGTCCCCAGGTGGGCCTGGAGTTTGTTAAGGACCCTCGGAGGTGGTATGAACATGAAACCATTTCATTTCTTCCTATAATTACTCCAACTGTGCTACTACATCAAATCACCTTCCTTGTTTCTCCATCTATCCTGGGTAAATTTTTATCACTTACAGTCCTTTTTGATTATTAAAGTCCAGTTCAATGCGGGGTTTATCTCAAAGGTACTTTAAATCCCACTTCTTGCCCTTTCTTCCAGCGCAGGCAGCAGGGCGCTGGCCTGAGGTCGTGCAGAAACATTTCCAGCCTCCTCCCCCCATGGCTGGCTTCTCTGGTGGGAGCATGGTGCCATCGTGGGGAGCCTCCCAGACCTCACTCTGGTCTCCTCTGGCTTTATCTCCTTACAGATGATGGAAGTGGTTTTCTTGGGGTGCTTTCTGTTCAGCTTCATCCCAGCTCCTCTGTCTCCACGACTATCTCAGAGAGGTAGTCCTGATTCCTGGCCCCACCAGGAATCCACCTCTTCAGCCAGTTCTTTGAGTAAAGACATTGCCTGGCCAGACCCAGAAGCCACCAGGGTCCCTCCCCTAACTTCCTGCCTCTTCCTGGGGTCTGTGGGGAACACTGTGGTCCTGCTCCATATCCTCTAGAGCAGCAACCCCCAACCTTTTTGGCACTAGGGACCAGTTTCGTGGAAGACAATTTTTCTATGGATGGGGGTGGGCTGGGGGTGGAGAGATAGTTTCTGGATTATTCAAGCACATTACATTTAAATGCACTTTGTTTCTATTGTTATTATATCAGCTCCACCTCAGATCATCAGGCATTAGATCCCAGAGGCCGGGGACCCCTACCCTAGAGGCCTTTGGGATGTGAGCAGGATGGCCTTCATCCTTCACTTCCAAGATTTACTCATGACTCTTCCTAGTTCATAAAGAATGTGGTACTAATTTCCATGTTTGAACACAACCCCCACCTTCAGGTTATCCTGAGGGATCCTTCAACTCACCCAATTCTGCCCCACTAGAAACTCCAGGGCTGGAATGACAGCTCAGTTGGGCAGTGAGATGCCTTCTTTTCTTTGGTACAGACACTCCCAGTCTCTACAGAGTCTCTTGAAGCCCACTGCCTCCAGTTAGGCTTGAAGGTGAGAGAAGGCCCCCTCTTTCCTCTCCTACAGAGAAGAGAGGAAATCTTCTTGTTGCCAACACCACACTCTGCAAATGGAGGAAGGTGGCCACTCTCTCTCTCACCTCAACCCCATGCTCGATTCTGGGGAGGTGGTTGATGGCTCAGTGTGTCGTGGGGCTGGTGTCACCCCTAGCCCCGGGGAAAGCATGTCACCCCTAGCCCCGGCACCTAGATTGTTGGCAGCTTGCTTTAGCATGTGCATGCATGCTCAGTCTCATCCGACTCTTTGCGACCCCATGGACTGTAGCCCACCAGGCTCCTCTGTCCACGGGATTCTCCAGGCAAGAATACTGGAATGGGTTGCCATTTCCTACTCCAGGGGATCTTCCCAACCCAGGTATCGAACCCAGGTCTCTTTTGTCTCCTACAGTGGCAGGCGGATTCTTTACCACGGTGCTACCTGGCTGTACTTAGTTCCTCTAGAAACTGGAGGAAAAAATGAAAAGGGAATTGAGTTTTCTACCACCACATGCTTTCCCAAGGTTACTCTTCCCAATAATCCTATGCACACTAGACACAGGTGAAGCAATTGAAGCCAGCAACTTGCCCCTGTTTTCAAACACCAGCCTCTCTCTGAAGTCTCTATCTTTCTAGCATAACCTGGCTTGTTGTGAGGTGAACTCTGAAAGTCAGAGAGATCCACAAGAGAATGGACTTAATCATAGAGTGTTTCTTATATGATCAATTCCTGTTGCTATTAAGCTTCAGTGTTGATGTTAAACATATTATGCCTGTGTATTTTATCTCCCAAACTATACTTTTTCTGAAATCAGGAACTTATTGATCTTCCCCAGCCCCACGGCATTTAGAACAATGTCTGATGAACGCATGTGAAAGTTCTACAGTGTTTGTTTAATGAAGGAATGAAAGATTCAAAAACAAAAAAACACTGTACCCAAATATCCAGACTCCATGACCTTATCTCAATAATGGCACAGTGTGAGTAGCAAGTATTCAATAAATTTCGTGGAATGGAATAAGTTGCATAGAGTCTCCTGTGTGTGGCAGGTTTATGTTGACGATGAGTCTCCAAGGACACAGGTACTGATTTCACTGAGAAACAGAATTTGAAGATTAGGACCTAGGAACAAACTAGATAAAGCTGTGACAGAAATGAAATCAAACTCTATTCGTAAATCTTCTCCAGGCCAACCTGATTCTTCCCAACAATTTTAAATGAAGCTATTAGTTTTACACTAAGCAAAGTAATGCTTCTTAAAGCATGTGTTCTAATCTGACTGCAACTCAATCATTTCAAATTTTCTTAGTCTCTTACTCTGGATGATTATAAAATAATGAGACTGATATTTATGTGTGGCCTGTAGAATCAGTTTTGTTGTTTTATAGTTGCATATCATATTTGCAAAAGATCTTTCTGTAGAATTTGAAGCCATGGCAAGTGATCGATATCCAATCAGTTTCTACAGAATATGATGATGAATTTGAGACCACTAGGGCCTGGAATGGTTTGATGCCCCAAAAGTCAATAAATCGCATTCATTCATTCAACAAACACCTACTGCATACTTACTGGTCACTAGGCATCGAAATATACAGATAACAGATGCAGTTCCACTCCTCAAGATGCCAGAATTATTGGGAACTCAGATGGGTGGGCAGCCTGCCTAGAAAAGCAGCGGTTAAGTGTCACAGCAGAGACAAGTAGGGTTGTCCCAGGAGCATGCAGGCTGGGACTTACTCCAGGTTTTGGGGGTATCAGGAGGGAAGAAAAATTCGCAAGATAAAGAAGGGGACAAAGTGTACCCAGGCAGAGGAGAAAGACACAGGAGAAGACACAGGTAAAGCTGTGATGGAAATGAAATCAAATCCTATTTGTAAATCTTCTCCCGGCCAGCCTGATTCCAGTGTGCAGTATGAGGACACACTGTTCCCCCTGGAATCCAGGCAGAGTGAGAGGGAAATTTTCAAGCAAGTAGCATCCATTGCTTATTGTCAGGAGTAAAAGCAAGGATCACATTGCATTCTTCGCACTTTTTTAAAAAAACACTGTGTATCTATAATAGGGGAAGATCCCCTGGAGAAGGAAATGGCAACCTACTCCAGTACTCTTGCCTGGGAAATCCCATGGACAGAGGAGCCTGGCAGGCTACAGTCCATAGAGTTGCAAAGAGTCAGGCACAACTTAGTGACTAAACAACAAAAATCTATAATAGACATATTAAAAAATCCAGGTTTGAACTGTGAGTAAGACAGGTGCACAGACCATGTGTCATCACAGGAACCATAAAAACAGGAGTGCTGCATATTCCCAGAGTTTTTTTTATCCTGTCCCTCCCACCAGAAGCACTTGGTGATCAGGGAAGTGTCACCACTGCCATCATGGCTCACCAGCTCCTGAGGGCGCTGCGCATGGCTCTGGGCCCACCCTCAGCCCTTGGCAGCCAGGCAGGCAGCTCCACCCCTGCCATGATCCTCCTGTACACACACGCACCTGTTCTTGTCCACGTAGATCTCAGGAAGCTAAAGCCTAGGTCTGGGAGGTCTTGTGTCGTCTTTCTCAGCACCCAGCCTCGGGCTGGGTATGAGGAGAGAACCTAGGGGCTCAGGCAGGAAGCCCAGGACAACCCACTTAATCTTGACACCAGGGGTCCCACAACCTCAACAGTGCCCAAGCTTGGGAGGCAAGCTTAGTTGTAGGTTTGCTTTCTAGGGGGAGGTAAAAGACACCACTCCATCTGAGTGTCCAACAGTGCAGAGAATTCAGGTTACGTCTATTCTGAAAGGATCTGGAGACTGGGGGAACTAGCAGAGTCTCTGGGCAAGAGGGTGACAATTTTCTAAAGTCCAGGCTGTGCATTTAGGATGAAACAGGATCCCAGTCAGAACATGGGTAGTAGGATCCAGCTCTGATGGGGAGAGAACTGACAACTCCGGGTCAAAGGGTTCAGGGCATAACTGGAGTGTCAGAGGGTGATTCAGCGTGAGAACCCTCCTGACAGCTTCCTTCTCTTGCATGAGTCTGTGTCAAGGTCATAGGTACAATCTCTGCTGACAGGTTGCCTCCATCTCCAAGTTGCCACAAGCTCTGATTTCCCTTTATTGAGGAGTTACACGCAAAAAGGACTTGAAGAATGCCTTTTATTGCACCATTATGCAAATCAGTGTCAACAGGAGGTGCCGATACATTGGTAAAGTTCTCTTGGCCACTGAGCAGGCCTGGGGAAGGAAGCTAGTCTTACAGCAGTTGGTACACTATTCACAAGCAGCCAGCCAGATGCGATGAAACCCAAACACTGGTACTTGGCCCCAAGTCTGGAAACATATGAATAAACAGGTCCCCCTAAGTTAGAAGACCATTTAACCCTTTTCCATCCCCACCCCCACTGAGCTAGCTCACTTAGCATAAGATGTGAAATCCAGGGTCAGGGGTAGAATTTTAACAGAAATCTGTAGATTATGGTTAATGGAGGGAAAACTAGATAGTCTAGGATACATCTTCTAATTGTCAGACATGTATAATTTAAGTGAGGGATTCAGTTCTCAATGATGCTTAGTCAAAACAGGAGTTCCATTCTATTAGACAGATGGTCAATAAGGCAATATGTTGTTGCTGTTGTTTAGTCACAAAGTCGTGTCCAACTCTTTGCGACCTCATGGACGGTAGCCCACCAGGCTCCTCTGTCCATGGGATTTCCCAGGGAAGAATACTGGAGTGGGTTGCCATTTCCTTCTCCAGGGGCTCTTCCTGACCCAGGGATGAAACTCGTGGCTCCCATCATGTATCCTGCATTGCAGACAGATTCTTTACCACTGAGCCACTGGGGAAGCCCATAATGCAGTATATACAATTATAAACACAGCATACATTAGTTCTATCTTTTGCTGGGAACCTCATTAGCTGCTATATGTTAGCTGCTATAGTGAAAGTCGCTCAGTCATGTGCGACTCTTTGCGGCCCCATGGATATACATACAGTCCGTGGAATTCTCCAGCCCAGAACACTGTAGTGGGTAGCCTGTCCCTTCTCCAGGGGATCTTTCCAACCCAGGGATCGAACCTAGGTCTCCTGCATTGCAGGCACTGCAGGAATCTCATTAAATAGAATTCAATAGATTTCCTGTATTTGTAGGGTACAAGCTTACAGTGGTACAGTAAACAGTGACTATTTTTGTTTGTTTGTTTTTTTAATTTTAATTGGAGGATAATTACTTTACAGTATTGTGATGGTTTTTGCCATACATCAACATGAATTGGTCATAGGTATACACATGTCCCCTTCCTGCTGGAACCCCCTCCTGCTTCCCTCCGCACCCCATCCCTCCAGGCTGTCACAGAGCACCGGCTTTGGGTTCCCTGAACAGTAAGCATTAATACCTCTGTGTGTGAAGTCACATGTTTTGTGTATCCCAGTGTACACCAGATAAGACTTTACTGTATCTGATATATCTTGTCCCGATCAAGTCTGGCAGCTCCAGAGGTGCCACGCAAATCTGCCACCAACACAGCAAAATGGCCTGCGAAACAAGGGCTCCAGTGACAAAACTCATAACTTGCTACATGTAATATGAATAATTTGATTACACAGTTATGTAGCTCAATACAAATAGCAGCCTTCTAAAAAATGCATTTGTATTCCTGTTTTTTATGCCTTCATTTCAGATTCATTGTTTATATTTTTGTAGATTATTGATAAATATGATGAAGTGAAACATCCTGGTGGAAGCCAAAAACTCATTTTAAAAATTTGTTGTAATTGTCTATCCTTTTAAATATTATAATTTGTAGTGATTTATTTTCTCATTGTAAATATTCACTTTCATGCCTAAAATTATATATATAATTTTGTATTCTTTCTTTTAAAGAGGGACACCCCCCATTGGATAAGCTTCAGATTCCATAAAACTGGATCTGACCCTACTACTTAATCACTGTGACGTTAACTTGTCATACCCAATTTGCTTACTCTTGTCTATAAATATTAAATGAGTTCTTACACGTGCCAACCACTGTGTAAAATATTCAGAAATTTTTATTTGCTTTTCAGGACTAATCCTTTATAGAAAACTATCAGGATATCTTCCTGGTATATCTGAGAAATAATAGAAATATCTTAAATTCAGTATATTAGAGATTTTTTTAATGTGTGGATTTCTTGGAAACACTTTTAGTTATAAGAAAATATAAGGTAGAATTCTATGGAGTTCCTGTTTTCTTCAAAGGTGAAATTTTTCTAGGTCATATATGCTAAATCTGCTCTTTTGCAAATCAGTTTTATTTATGTTGGTCACACCACGTGGCTTGTGGGTTCCAAGTTTCCCCACCAGGGAACAAACCCAGCCATTGGCAGTGAAGTGTGGAGTCCTAACCACTGGACCCACCAGGAAATTCCCAAGTTGTTTTTAATTTGGTTGATCATGTATAACAGCCTTAAGTTCTCTTGAAAAACTAGATGAACAGAACTCTGGGACTGTACAATAGTTAAATATTACATTTTTAAAAAAAGGAACACATGCACTTTCCTAGCATAACATGTAATGGTCAAATATAACTTCATGCAAAAGAAATTTTAATTAGAAGTTTGACTACACTTACATGACATCCAATAATATTTAATAGTGGCAATACATAGAGTCAATGGGCTTCCCAGGTGGTGCTTGTGGTAAATAACCCACCTGCCAATGCTAGGGACACAAGAGACACAAGTTCAATCCCTGGGTCAGGAAAAGGAAGATCCCCTGGAGGAGGGCATAGCAACCCACTCCAGTATTCTTGCCTGGAGAATCCCATGGACAGGGGAGCCTGGCGGGCTACAGTCCATGGGGTCACAAAGAGTAGGATATGACTGAAGCAACACTGCAGAGCACAGCACACAGCACACAGAGTAAATAAAGTATGTTTCTTTTTGACAGGGCTTCCCTAGTGGCTCAGACAGTAAAGAATCCGCCTGCAATACGAGAGACCTGGGTTCAATCCCTGGATTGGGAAGATCCCCTGGAGGAGGGCATAGCAACCCACTCTTGTAGTCTTTCCTGGAGAATCCCCATGGACAAAAGAGGCTGGCAGGCTACAGTCCATATGGTCTCAAAGAGTCAGACATGACTGAGTGACAAAGCACAGCACACAACCCAGCTTTCACACAATATTTCTATCTCACTGTCTATGTTTTGCTGGGCCCTTAGCCCTATGATTCGTCTTTTTCGCTAGTGCATTTCTCACGCCTGGTCTGGTGCCTGGCATGTAGCACACACTCAATAAATATTTGTTGGACAAATGAATGAGCCATTTTATAACTTTCCATTCAGGAAATAGGAGTGTTTTCCACCCTCCCAGCCAGAAACCTTTTCTTGTTTCAAAACACTAACTACCAGATCTTTTAAACTATTTGTTTCTTTTCTTCATGCCTAACATCAGATTTAGAAGCATTATCCCAACACGGGGTGCCTGGATAATGTATGTACTTTATGATGTTTTTTAACCCTCTGTCAATATTCAATTCGGAAATGACAGCCTTACAGTTTTGTAAGTATCCAGGCAATTTGTCCCTTCAAATTTGTGAATTTCAGCAGGTCTCATAATGCAGTATGATATGTTCTGATTGTGCAATTTCAGCCATACATATAATGATGGAAGAGATCAATTGCTTTAACAATGTCTAATAGCTCTTTCCTGGTGCTCAGGAGTTTCTAGCTGAAGTACTTAGGGTTTGATTATAGTAAGTGATTATTAACTTAACAAGAATCATCTTATGTCTGCAATGGTTTTCTTCCTGACAAGAAAAAAAGGTCCCATTAATCTTCAAATCATCCACACTTCATTTTTCTTCCATTTCCATCCACTGCAACTCCTTAGCTTCATCCTTTCTGATCCAGAACATTCATATGGTGACCATATTTACAACAAGCCCCAAGTCTGAATTCATGTTCCAACAAATCATGCTTTTTATTTGTGAATTTATTTTTAGAAAGCCTCAAAAATTAGAAAAATTAAATTTTGTATGTTATACATTTAACCAATCACCTTTTATTGACAAAAGTTAATGTACATGAGAATGAATACAAAATTCTGCAAAAAATTACAGATGGGTTAATGCAACTTTTGTCATTTTCATAATCCCTGTTGAAGCTGATAACAGGATTTCACATTTTTATGCTCATTTGTAGAATTCAACTTGGAAGTTAAAATTTACACTTTATCTTTTCAAACATCTCTTGGAAAGTCTGAGTAATTCATTTGGTTTATCAAGAGAGATTTTATATCAATTACTTTTGTAATTCCCAAGTTGTTGTTAAAAATGATCTGAGGAACTGGAGTCATAGGGTAGTGTAAAATTTTGAAGTATTGTTTTCCATGAAAATACTTCTGAAGAATTTTGTTTTCTTCTGCTGCTACTTAGCAAACAAGTATTCAAGTAATTAAAGATAAGGATCTCATTTTGAAAAGTTTTCATAATAATAGAAAATAAAATATCCTAGAAACTATCCCATGCTTTCTTCAGATCATTCTTTTTAACAAGTTTCTGTTATTTCTCCAAATAATGTAAAATTGTTAAAGGCTTTTTTTGTATAGGTTGATAAGTTAACTCCTGTTCCCTTATTAGTTTCACTAAATCCACATCACAATGAATATTTAACATTACTAGTAATTTCTTATGAAACTCTTTTATTTTTAGAATTAAAACATTAACATTTATCTTTCTCTTCAATTCTTATTAAAATGCAGAAATTCACACGGAGAAATATTCTGCCCCTCTATTTTGAAAAAAGTGTCATATAAAATTGCAATGGTATTGTTTTGATTTAGGATCTTTGGAAAATGTCTTGACAATGGAACTCTTTCAACTGATAAAAACTAAGCCTGTAATGGTTGAAACATTATTAGTATGCTGAGAACAGGCATCTGTATCAGAAATCTTATGTTTGAATAGGACCAAATTTGTCTTTGATAAAATCACAGGGTTATTTCAGTATCTTCACTCATATTATAGAAATGTAACAAATTCTGAATAATTTTACAATAATGTCTACATCAATTGAGAAAATCTGATGAATTATTAATACAGTTGTTGCAAATGTGTGCCATGCAACTGATCCTTACTGAGATTCTGATATTGGTATTATTGGAAAAGAATCTCAACGCTGGCCTTAGAAATATTGGATGACATGCTGACAAGCTAATCAACAAGCCTGAGGTTTAGACTAGAGGGAAGATGGTCATTTAATTTGCCACTTCAGTCACCTGACAGGATGTGACCTTCAAGAACTTTCATACTAATTCCAGAATTTTCACTAAAATATTTTATTAGTTATTTGTACACCATGAATAACATCAGTATATTCCAGAATCATTTTTAAATTATTACTATATGCTGGAAAAGTGGCATAGTTGAGAGAACAGATTGTGGAATGAAATTGCTAGGGTTCAAATCTCAGGGCAGCTACTTACTAAGCAGGAGATATTGGTCAACTTACTACTTAATTGTCCTCTGTGTCTCTGGTTCCTTATCAAGGATGATAATAATAATATATCTTCAAAGGGTTATGATCCAAATAAATTAAAATTTGAGCCATGCTTAGAACAGTGCCTGTAAGCACCATATAAGTACCCAGTAAGCACTATATAAACATTTGATAAGTACATTTGTGGCTAAAACAGGATATCATGATTTTAAGATCTAATATTTCACACAGTACTATTATAGTTTTTTTTGAGCTTCTGCTCCAAGAATGTTTTTCACAACCTTAATCTTTTTGTTTGTGCAGATGAAAATTTGGATCTGAACAATATGAAAATTAGCCTAGATGTACAACCCAAATATCTGAAACAATTGTGCCTTGTGATGTGAAAAAGCAAACGATTGCTTCTTATGCCATAAATTCTATTTCAGCAGAATTACATTTACAGTGACACTAAAAAGCATGCTGATCTTTGACTGACTATGTGAAGTTGCAGCAGCCTCATAGAGGATTTGATTGGGTACTTGAACACAAAAATACAAAGATGCTTCAGTTTGCATGAATAAGCATAAAGGAGACACATTCAACACATTCATAAAGCAACTGGGAGATATGGGGCTGGGGGTGTTGGGTAGCCCAGGCTTCCCTATGTCCTCATAGCGGGTGTGCACTTAGGGTAGTGGCTCTGATGTTGGTCTCTTCAGGCTTAGATCTTTCAAAGTCACAGGAAGAACCTCTGGGAGAAAGGATCTAGTGTCTTATACCCCAGCTGGAGACCCTTAAACTCCAGCTTTGCTTCCATATGTTGCAAAGCCATACCTTCTGGATCCAGCATCTGGTTTTGGGAACCACTTCTTAGTAAGCTATAAGGCTATCTTACTCCATTTTACAGATTATATCAGGGCTGGTCAACGATGGCCTATAGGCCAAATCCAGCCAGCTGCCTATTTCTTGAGTTTTGTTTCCTCCAGCCCACAAAAATCATTTTTACTTTTTTTAAGGGTTGAAAAAATAATCAAAAAAATTATTTTGTGACAGAATATCAGAAGTATTATTTTCTGATATTCACATTTCTATTTCAGGGTCCATTTGTTGCTTTATTTGCCCAGATGTCCTACACAGAATTCTAAGACAGCCCCCAATATTCCCACTCCCTAGCATATACATGCCCTGTGAAATCTCTCCTCCCCTCAAGTGTGGGTTTGAAGAGGAAAATTTAAAAACTTCCACCCAGCTAGAAATAACCTCATGCTGGTTATGCTTCTGCAATTCTGCGAGCTGCTTGCAAAGTCATATAAGTTACATAGTTTGGGTGGGGGGCTGGGGGGAAGGACAAAAACTTAACAACAATGCTAGGAGCTGAAACTTACCTCACTCACCCTTGTCAATTACCCAGTCCCTGAAGTCTATCTTAACCACTTTTGTTCGTGTAAAGGTCAGGCACCCCCCCCCGCTGTGTCCATGCCCGGAAACCCCTAGTTTGAACTAGCCTATTAACAGCTGCTGCTGCTGCTTACTGCTAAGTCTCTTCAGTCGTGTCCGCTTCTCTGCGACCCCATAGACGGCAGCCCACCAGGTTCCGCCGTCCCTGGGATTCTCCAGGCAAGAACACTGGAGTGAGTTGCCATTTCCTTCTCCAATGCATGAAAGTGAAAAGGGAAAGTGAAGTCGGTCAGTCGCGTCCGACTCTTCACGACCCCATGGACTGCAGCCTACCAGGCTCCTCCGTCCATGGGATTTTCCAGGCAAGAGTACTGGAGTGGGTTGCCATTGCCATCGCCTTCTCCGCTATTAACAGCACTACCCACTAACTATATAGATAGATAAATATATATATATATTTATATATAGATAGATAAATAAATAGATAGCATATTTAAAAGCAGAGACATTACTTTGCCAACAGAAGTCCGTCTAGTCAAGGCTATGGTTTTTCCAGTGGTCATGTATGGATGTGAGAGTTGGACGGTGAAGAAAGCTGAGCACCGAAGAATTGATGCTTTTGAACTGTGGTGTTGGAGAAGACTCTTGAGAGAACCTTGGACTGCAAGGAGATCCAATCAATCCATCCTAAAGGAGATCAATCCTGGGTGTTCATTGGAAGGACTGATGTTGAAGCTGAAACTCCAATACTTTGGCCACCTCATGCGAAGGGTTGACTCATTGGAAAAGACCCTAATGCTGGGTAGGATTGGGGGCAGGAGGAGAAGGGGATGACAGAGGATGAGATGGCTGGATGGCATCACTGACTCGATGGACATGGGTTTGGGTAGACTCCAGGAGTTGGTGATGGACAGGGAGGCCTGGTGTGCTGCAATTCATGGGGTCGCAAAGAGTTGGACATGACAGAGTGACTGAACTGAACTGAACCCACTAAAGTCTGGTGTCATCCACTGTTTATAAAAACTCTGTACTTCCTTTGTTTAGGGCTAAGAGCTGGAAGTGTTAACTGCTGTGGGCCCGCGGTGTAATAAACCTGAGTTCTCCAACTCCCTCAGTGTGGTGCTTGGTTTCACAAGGGACCGACTTCAGCAACATTTTGGACCTGTGAATATGATGCGATATCATTCCTATGATCATGTTACCCTAACTAGAAAAGATAAAAAGATTTTGCAGGTGTAATGAAAGCCTTTAATCAGCTGATTGCAAGGTAACTAAGAACACCCTGGGTGGGCCTGTCCTAATCAGGTGAACCTTTTAAAATGGCTTAGGCTTTTCCTGAGCCTCTTTCTGACATGAGTTAGATGAGATATATGGTAGCTTGTCTATCATTAGTAAGCTGCCATGAGTTAGACAGCTGCGAGTAAATGAATTCTGCCAACACACACTTGAGAGAGGATCCCAAGCCTCAGATGAGACTGCAGCCACTACCAACAACCTGATTGTATCCTTGAGAGACCGGGAGCAGAGGACCCAGCAAGCTGATTCCTGACCTATGGAAACTATATGATAATAAATGTCTGCTGTTTTAAGCCACTAAGTTTGTTGTAATTTATTACACAGTAATAAAACAATACAACAGTCATGTATTTTGGGGGGCAGGGGGGAGCTGCATCATCCGGCATGTGGGATCTTAAATTCCCTGACCAGGCATCAAACCCACACACCCTGCAGCAGAAGCGCAGAGTCTTAACCACCTGACCACCAGGGAAAACCCCAGTCATACTCATTTGTTTAGTATTGTCCAAGGCTACTTTGGGGCCTTAGCAGTGGAGAGACTGCTATAACCCACAAAACATTAAATATTTATTTAAAAAAAGTTTATAAACCCCTGGGTTATATCATTATGACCCAGCATCACACATCCCAACCATGCTACAACTAGATAAAAGGGAAGGGTCTGTGGATGCATGCAGTGGGGTGAAGACTGGAGAAATAACAGATGTCTTGCTATAAGCAGTTTATCAGTTTAGATACCAAAACTCACATGTGGATTCTTTAAGAAGTCATATTATTTCAAATAGTCTCATGATATGGCTCCTTTTCCCCTACTGCCTGTACTCCTCTGGAAACAAACCAGAATTTTACAATTAAGTAATCTTGAACTTCAAACAACTTGAAACTACAGACAAAATAACTATGCTCAATTATACAAGAAATGCTCAATGTTGTTATCCCCGTACATTGCAATCAACCTTGCCTGGCAGCTACAATTACATGGGCTTTTACACTGATGCTGTTTGGGTGAGTTCTACACGGAGAGGCACAGAGCATCCTCGCAGCTCCCATAGAGCCATGACTGGAGGAGCCCACTTGGGCACAGTTTCCCAAGTCACCACAGTGTCTTTTCTACTTGTGCCCTTTCCTGCCACCTTATGGAATGTCCACTATCTGCCTGCTAGGTAGTCAGTGGTAAATAGGACAGAGGGGGCTACTGCTACATGTCTACAATCTAGTCAGGAAGATATGCATAGAATAGGACAGTAAAAATGAAAGTGATACTGACCAGGGTTCTTGTGGTTCCCCAATCAATAGAAATTAACTATAGAGTCCAGGCAAGAAATTCAGGCAAACTTTATTGGAGCTTCTGCACTGGCCAAAGAAGAAAGCCAAAACAAGTAACAAGTTGGAGGGGGGCTGTGAGCTTGTTCCTTACCTGGGGTAAGGGTCAGGGTATGTCCAGGGATGGGGCTAGAGTGGTGGCTTAGGTGGTTTGCCCACCCTTTGGTGGTGTCGAGTGCAGGGGGTCACACAGAGTACCCTGCTTTTGCTCCCGACACCCTGCTTTTGCTCCCGGCTCTTCAGAAGTAGCAGTTGCGCTTTTTGTCTTTGTATCTTTTGGTCCAGAATTTGCCCAACTGCGCATGCACACAGTTATTTTTAGTCCCTTATATTTTCTTTGTATTTTGTAGCTGGAGGAGGGGTGTGTCCAGGTGCAAGCTTTGCAGCACTGCACCAAAGGGTGCCAGGTCCCAGACCTGTCTCAAAAGAAGCAAATATCTAAGTATTTATTCTAATAGATATGTATGTACAGGAGCATACAGTCTTCCCTGGTGGCTCAGTGGTAAAGAATCTGCTTCTCAATGCAGGAGACACAGGTTCGATCCCTGGGTCAGGAAGATCCCCTGGAGAAGGAAATGGCAACCCACTCCAGTATCCTTGCCTGGGAAGTCCCACGGACAGAGAAGCCGGCGGGCTCCAGTCCATGGGATCACAAAAGAATTGCAAATAAGCAACAACAACAACAACATAGGAACATACATCCAGGATCCTAATTTAGTTGGTATCCTGGAAGTCTTCTCTAAGAAGTGTTGTCCAAACTGTGACCTAAGAATCTACAAGAACTATAAACAAGCCTGTTCCTAATTCAGTGAAAACCTCACAGCCTCAGTCATGCCTTAGAATCATCTGGGAGAGTGTGTTTAAAATCCTGATGTCAAACCTGCACAACAGACAAAACAGAATCTCAGGAGACTTCCCTGACAGTCCAGTGATTAGGTTTCACCTTCTGATGCAGGGGGTGCAGCTTCCATCCCTGGTCAGGGAGCTAGGATCTCACATGCCTGGTGGCCAAGAAATCAAAACATAAAACAGAATTTCACGGCTGGGGCAGGTCAAAGCACATATTTTTGAGCTTCTTAGGTGATTCCAGTGAACACCCAAAGTGGACAACCAGTCAACTGGTTGTCTATACCCATCTCTTCCTGAAGGAGTGTTCCCTTTGCCAAGCTAAAGCAAAGCCTTCCTAAGCATTCTTTTAAATTCCACGCCCCCCACACACACTTTCTCAGGAAATCTATTGACGATCTCATCTCCTCTTTATTCAACATTACTCTCACTATTAGCATTTAATCATGTTCAGTCTCACCAATATTTTCCTAATTCTCCTGATCCCGCCCACCCCCTTCTGCTACCAACCTGTCTCCTCTTTGCAGCCATACTTCCTCAAAAACTTTTCCCCACTGTTTGTCTAATCCCACTGACTCTTTCCTGGTGGGACTTCTGGTGGCTCAGACAATAAAGAGTCTGTCTGCAATGCGGGAGACCCAGGTTTGATCCCTGGGTCAGGAGGATTCCCTGGAGAAGGAAATGGCAACCTACCCCAGTATTCTTGCCTGGAAAATCCCATCAATGAAGGAGCCTGGAGGGTTACTGGGGATGCAAAGAGTCAGACAGGACTGAGGGACTAATACACTGACTCTTCAGGGAACACAGACTTGATGTCATGTGAGATTGTCATGTCACCTTCATGTCTTGCTGAGATTATCAGTAACCTTCTGGTCACTAAACACAATGAATCTTTTCAATTCTTATCCTACACGAAGACCTCTCAGCAGCATCTGCCATAAATGGGCATCCCCAATCCCCATCTTCTGGCACTGGTCTCTCCCCTTGGAATTTTCTGGGGTTTTAGGCTGGATCTTTTTTCTTTTCCTTACTCCACCCTCTTCTGAAGATTCTTTCTGAAGGTGACCTCACTTTCCCCAGTGGCAACTAATACCATCCCTATTCTGCTGAATTTTTAAAGTTCTAGACTAGAGTTTGTCAAATTATGATCTCTGCAGAGGTTTAGAGTTCAGATTCCATAGCCTAATTCCAGACCTACCAAAGTAGAACCTCTGAGAGCAGGACCCAGGAATCTGACTTTTAACAGTCTCCTTCAGATGATCCTTATGCAGTCAAGTCTGAGACTCGCAGTTCCAGATCCATGTATCCAAATGCCTATAGGATATTTCTACCTGGACATTTCAGGGGTATCTTAAATGCATCAAATGTGTGATGGGCATTCTTAATGTCCACAAATGTCTATATGTCCTTCTTCCTGGGCACAAAGAAGACAACACCTTACAGCCCTCTTTGCAGACAGGGAAAGTCATATGACTCTCTCTGCACAATGGACTGTGAACACAAGTGAATGTCACTTTCAGGCTGAGGCAGTGAATGCCTGCTCTCTCTCCCACTGCATCAGCAATCTAGAAGTCACCTGGAAATCTGGAAGTTGTGGGAGAGACCACAGAACCACAAGGTGAAAATGAGTGGCTTTCTTTCCCTGCTTGGAGAGGAGCTGCTCCAGCAAGCTGCCAAAGGCACAACAGACATTGTGTGAGCATGAACTAAAACTTTGCTGAGGTGAGTCCCTGAGATTGTGTGAGTAATTTATTATAGGAGCATAACTTAGCTTGTCCAATATGGAAGTCATCTGATCTCTCTTTTTCTCTCCATTTCCAACCTGCTCCTCTTTCTAGTATTCTCTCTCCACTCAACTGAGAAGTCTAGACACTCAGTGCTGGCAGTGAGTAGATATGCTCATCTATTTTTCATGTGTTCTTAGGAAAGAGGGGTCATGCTCTGTACACCCCAGTATGGAGAAGTGCTGGGGACTCTTCCACTCGGTTTCTCCACCATCTCCTAGAAGGTGAATGGGGAGAATGAATTACCCACCTTATTAGATTCACTGAACCACTTTTACTGTCATTTATTTTACATGTCCTGATACTGTACATTAAACCTAATCTAGTTCTTGGGTCTGGGCTTAGTTGACACAGGGCTGAGAGGGAAGGAAGAAAGAAATGATGGCATTCCTAAATCTATAATAGAGACACAACAGCTGTCTTGTTTTCCTCTGTATTCTCAGCACATAGCACATGGAAGACATAAATATTTGTTGATTCATCAACCAACTTCATTTAATTGCTATTTGCTGAGATACTAGAATAGATACTTTAACTATTTATGAGAAAATAGTATAAGACTGTCACATAAAAGTTGGGTCATCTAGGCCCCAGGCTACCTTTAACCCCAGTGTTTCACTGAACTCAACTCATATTTAATTTTTCAGGTACAGGAGAAGTAAAACTTGGCTCACAGTATCCTTCCTGTTCCCTATCTCCATTTTTTCAGTTTTTTAGGCTGATTTTCCATGCTTGGGGTGGTTAACAGCACAATCAGTGCCTGTCTTTGTCTAACGTCACTTAGTATTACTATGTTTGTGAAGTTTTCTGAATCTTATGATGTGGTGCATTACTTCTTTGCTCTTATCTTTTAAGAATTTAAATTAAACTAAAAGCTGACCTTGCAGCATTTTCTTCCTTGTTTTAAATTCCCTTCATTTTGATTTTGTAGGGTCTGGCAGAGCAATAATTGCGTACTTACTTATTTTAAGTACTTTTTAAAAAATTTCATGATAGTCCACAAGGAGTCAGGAATTGGGGGCTAGGTGTGGGGGACAAAATGGTGAAAAGAAACAAACACACCACCTGCCATGTAAGAATTTACAGTCAAGCTGGGGCAGCAGACAGGTTAATTAATTTATTGCATTAATGAATGCAAAATTAGAGCGATAAGAGCTTTGGAAAGAAAATATGATTCTATGTCAGCATTTTAACAAAGTCATCTGACAAGAGACTGGAAGCCACCAGAAAAAGCTTCCCAAGAAAGATATAAATGAGAGAGAAAGTACAAACAGAGGTGCCAGAGGAAGTAGAAATGGGGGTGTGGGAGGAAAGGGCATCATGGTCAAGGCTTAGCAAGGAACTGACCATCCAAGGAACAGAACAAAGGTTAGTGGCTGACACACAGAGAAGCAGGAATTCAATACAGAGAAGGCTCGGGGTTAGTGGAGCGAGGAAATGATAAGATACATATTTTCAAGGGATTTCTTGGGTTTCAGGGTGAAAAATAGATGGCCAAGGGCTGTGGCTAGTGAATATGGGGAGGCCAAGTTAGGAAGTCCATCCATCTTTTTTTGACAAAGATGAGGATAAATTGGTCTAAGGTGTGTCAGTGGAGAAGGAAAGAAGTGATCAATTTGAAAAATATTTGGAAGGTAAAATAATCAATAACCTTTGAATAACACTTACTATGTGCCTGGCACTGTTCTAAGCAGTCTGCAGCTGCATTGCCCCTTCCAGGAGCCTCCAGCCATGCAGGGCTATTAAGCATGTGGAAGAGGCCAATCCAAACTGAATGTGCTATAGGTATGCAATACACACCAGATTCCGAAGACTCAGAACAAAAAATAATGAATGTAAAATACCTCACTAATAGGTACACATTAATTTCACGTTGAAACAATAATATTTTGGATATATTGTTGTTGTTCAGTCGCTAAGTTGTGTCCAATTCTTTGCAACCCCATGGACCGCAGCATGCCAGGCTTCCCTGCCCTTCACCATCTCCCAGAGCTTGTTCAAACTCATGTCTGTTGAGTCAGTGATGCCATCACACCATCTCATCCTCTGACACCTCCTTCTCTTGCCCTCAATCTTTCCTAGCATCAGGATCTTTTCCAGTAAGTTGGCTCTTTGTGTTAGGTGACCAAAATATTGGAAGCTTCAGCTTCAGCGTCAGTTGTTCCGATGAATACTCAGGGATGATTTCCTTTAGGATTGACTAGTTTTATCCCCTTGCTGTCCAAGGGACTCTCAAGAGTTTTCTCCAGCACCACAATTCAAAAGCATCAATTCTTTGGTGCTCAGCCTTCTTTATGGTCCAACTCTTGGGTTAAGTAAAATATACTATTCCAATTTATTTTACCTGTTCCTTCCCACCACGAGCAGCAATGAAGACCCAGTGCAACCAAAAATAAAATAAATTAATAATTGCTTTAAAAGAACTTAGAGCATTGTTGCCAGGGTTAAATGAGATGATACACATCAATTTAGAACAGTACTTGACACAGAATAAGCCATTATTATTATTAAAGGGACTTATATTTGTACTAAATATTTTGCTTTATATTTTTAATTTGTTTCATTTTATTCTTTATTTACCTTTTGCCTCTTATTTTACTTCTTAGCTTATGCTACTTGTTAAGTTTAAAGTTAAGTGTAGTTTGGCTGTAAATAAAGAGTTAGAATGCTCATTTGAAGTCTGTGCAAAAATACGCTAGACCTTTCTTACCGTCCTAGAATTGGAGCTAAGGCCCAATACACCACATTGCAAGCATGGTCACTGTAAGTAGGGATGGTCTCCTTTCTCCAGGGCTTACAAGAATTGGCAAGAAGTATCTTTGGACTGGCTCTATCACCAACTGCCTCCTTTTACATCACCCCAGTCAATACAAAGAGGGGATTTTAAGAATGAGGAGGTGGCATTAGGGGGAGTGTAGTGAGACGGTTCCCTCCATTCATCCCAACAAGGGCCTCAAGAGACTCACTGGTTGAGAAAAGCGTTCCTAAAGGAAGAGCTGACCAACCTTTCATCACCTAGTTAGATGACTGCTTAGCTAGGAGACTTGTGATTTGGCTCTAGTGCTTGTGACCATGAAAAAAAAATTATGAAAATGTGACATGGCAGGGTAGGAGAGGCAGGCGTGAGACTGTCAGGGGAGAGGAAGCCAAGACCTTGAGTTTTTGGAGGTGAAAGGTACAGAGGATGGAGCCTGTAATGCTGGAGAGTTAGCTCCTGGAGCAGAGACTGGGGACCCTCACAGCATGCAGGACAATGAGGTGCACACATCAGGGAAATGCAATGGAGCCACCAGCCAGGCCCTGCTGTACGGTGCAGCTGTATCTTCAAAGTGAGAAAGTTTTAGTCGCTTAGTCTTTGCAACCCCATAAACTGTAGCCTGCCAGGCTCCTCTGTCCACGGGATTTCCCCAGGAAAGAACACTGGAGTGGGTAGGCATTCCCTTCTTCAGGGGATCTTCCTGACCCAGGGGTTGAACCTGGATTTCTCACATCACAGGCAGATTCTTTACTGTCTGAGCCACCAGGAAAGCCCAGAATCTTGAAAGGATTTCCTAACGCTTAGGGAACTGCTTGGGCATAAGCCCTTGGTCAATAGACAATGACAAGTGACTACCATCCAAATCACCACCATTCCTACACGGACATTGAGCAGGAAGAGCGCTGTGATGGCCAAATGAGAGGCGGATGAAACTTGTCCAGAATGGCAGGGAGGTATTTGACTTTTTCCTCCCCTTGCTCTCAGCACCTTGGAGAAGTGAGTTCTTAGAAGGAGGAGGAGATGTCCAAGAGCAAGACCAACTCCTCGCCATAAATACACACACACACAGACACACACCATGCTTATCCCATCCATACACACTTACACCTTTACACATACAATTAGACACACTTAAACAAGTTTATACATTCTTGTGCAGGTACACTCTTACCCACACTATAAGACAGGGAAGGGCACAAGATCTGAATCCCATGGGAAAGTGACTTTTTTTCAAAGAGGAGCCCTGCATGCCTGTGTGCTAAGTTGTTTCTGTCGTGTCTGACTCTTTGCGACCCTATGGACTGTAGCCCGCCAGGCTCCTTTGTCCATGGGATTCTCTAGGCAAGAATACTGGAGTGGGTTGCCATGTCCTCCTCCAGGGGATCTTCCTCTTCCTGACCCAGGGATTGAACTTGTGTCTGTTATGTCTCCTGCACTGGCAGGCGGGTTCTTTACCACCAGCAGCCACCTGGGAAGTGAGTCTTCAATAATACAATCGGAGCTATTCTAGTAATCACAAGTGGATGACAAGTTATGGAATCAGACTGAGAAGTCCTGTGGGAGACAATACTGAACAGGAAAAGGAGGTTCCAAATACATAGTTGAGAGCATCCAATGAACCAGGTTTAGGGAGAACTGAATAACTGGACTGCTCTCATTGTCTCCATGGGCACCACAGTGGTGTGGGAACAAAGAGCCTCATCCTTTGCTGACATTAGGAGTTAAGAGTTCAATCACCCAACAGATATTTATGAAGCACCTAGTATCATAGTACAGGACTCAGCGTAGATGCAGAAAGGATTAGGACCTGGCTCCAGTCTTCAAGGGGCTGAAGGAGACTGTTAAAGATCTTGGCAGGGACTGAGGTGACTCTAAATCCCACCCAAAGTGAGTGATCTAGCGTGGATCGTCACTCTCCAACTGTCTAATCTCCTTTAATCTTTTCAGAATTCTAAGATTGTTCCCTACTCTAAATTATTTGATGTTACACAGATATCAGTAAGTCAAAGAGTTTTCCAACGATATTCTCTGCATTATGAATTACAACTTCTTTGTAATCTGGCAAGGTTTTCAAGAACAATCTGGCTCCCCTTCTTTTCCTTCATCTTTGTTTATCTCCCTGCTCTCTGTCTGGTAAAGACAAACAAGACAGGCATCATGATGGGAGAAGAGAAGAATGTATCTAGACGTCCATTTTAAGTTCCACTTAAAAAAACAAAACAGAACTGGATTGAGATCTCCACACTACCTGCTGGTGGTTTGAAATTATTTATGTAAACATGCTAATGATTTTCTAGTGGAATTAGCCCAAGGGAACCTGAGAGAATCAAAGCAAAGGTTAATTTTTAGTAAACCAATGACTTTTCATCCTATCAAATTTCAACCATTTTAACCTTGCACAGTCAAAAGGTATCCATAAATCCACATTTGAAATCTCTGAAGGTAATTCCATCATCCTCACTAGAATCTTGATACATTAGCAACTGTATTCTGAGATATGGGCTCCTCTGTGACAAGTGATTTTTAATGATATGTCCCATGGTCAGTGCATGCCAGTATAGACATAACAACTTTGCCTTGAAGAGAAGGCATAGTAAACCTATAAAAGTACTCAGTGCTTTTCTCGCTATGACACCCCAAAACCAAGAGTCTACCCACTGAAGCAATGAAGTTGGTTGACAAGAAACTAGGACGCTAATAAGAAAGGATAAGAAGTTTTATGCTGTTTTAAAAGGCTCTATGTCACCTAAAGAAGGAAGAGAATTAACAGCTATATTGCTTCTATATATTAACTTAAATGAAAGAGACAACTGGCATCAAGGGTGAGTTTATTGATGATAGATGTTACCAATTTTGTTTTTTGCCTCGTTATGATTTTTTCTAAATCAAATAATGGAAAACAAAGGGAAATGTTACCCACTATTTTAAACCAAAGTCTTTTGGGACAAACTGTAAATGTGACATTTGCAGTAGTCACATTATCCAAAGGTTACATGTGAGACTGAAGTTTTAAAAGGACAGAACAGACAACCAAAATATTTCATTTGAGTTCTCTGTGGAGACTGTTTAATAACCACCAGGAGGGGTCAAAAGAGATAGGCTTATCTGCTGCAACAAAGATTCAGGTCAGCACACGGGGAGGGGTACGCTGCAGTGAGTGCCAGCTCACCTGACCTGGGTTCAAAATCAGCCCTAACGCCCTGCTTGTGTGGCGTGAGAAGATCCAAGCCTCAGTGCTCCTATCTGTACAATGGACAGTCCAGCTGTTGAGAGGATTAAATGAGGTAATGAAAACAAATATTTAGAAAAATAATGCCTCGTGCGCAGTAGGTGCTCAATAAATGTTAGCTGTTACTAGGTGAGGTGAAGTTGCTTAGCCGTGTCCGACTCTTTGCGACCCCATGGACTGTAGCCCACCCGGCTCCTCCATCCATGGAATTTTCCAGGCAAGAATACTGGAGTGGGTTGCCATTTCCTCCTCCAGGGGATCTTCCTGACCCAGGGATTGAACCCAGGTCTCCTGCATTGCAGGCAGACGCTTTACCGTCTGAGCCATGTTGCAGTATCTACTTTTCTAAACCAAATGGAAATCATGGAATTCTAAGCTTCTCAAAGCAAGGTCGTTTGAAATATAAACCCCTTCATGATGAATAATAAGCAGCAGCCTGTTGTCCAGAGGAGGCTCAGAGATCTTCCCAACGCCACTCTAGAAGCCACTTGACACAGACACTCTGTGGTGCAATGTGGCACACTGGCCTGCCCCTCACAGGTGGTGGACACAAGTGGAAAATGTCCAGACCCTACAGCCGAGGGCCCAGAACCCAAACACTAGGCCTGGGAGATGAGCTTGCTGACTGGCAGAAGTACAACCTTAGGAGGTAGCGTAAGTGGTTTCTCAGCACAAAAGACAACAGGCCCTCAGTTCTTTATCTTCTGAGTGACCTGGGGTCTTCTGACCAAGAGTAAAGCCTTTAGAGTGCTTTTTAATATTAACAGCTTTGGTTAAAAGTCAGAATAAAAGCAACCTTGAACTAAGAGCCATCCTTTTCATCCATACTCACGTCCGGTCAGGCCTGGCCCACATACACGCCACCGCTCCTCCGCCCTGTCCCAGGCAGACATTGCTAATAGATCACAGCACACTTTCCGGCCAAGTATAAACATACCTCCATCATCCTTTCAACACTGTACTTCAAGCAACTACTGCCATCCAGCCAGAACTAGCAAGTGAGTTGGACCCAACTTGCCAACTCTGACCAAAACTGCATTTTATTGAGAAGATAGAGCTTCTAAATAACTCCAAGTTAAAGACTGAAGGAAACTCTTGCCACTATTTTTCAAACCAGACAGGGCAAACAATAAAGAATATTGCTATGAATAGGCAATCTCACTTCAAACTTATACTGTTTTCAAGGCTTTCCAATCTCACATCTATTTTAAAGTTTCCTCTCCATTTCCAAGTATTTTTGACTCATTCCATGCTCATCTCCTCTTAAAGGTGGTGGCCATTCAGTGGCTAAATCTGGCCTCTTCATCTATGAAGCACTTCTCCATTTTAGACCTTTCAACACTTAATACCCTCTCAGTGTCACTATCAGTAGAGCTATGAGTGAGCTCAACCTTTCCCTGGAAGTGGTGATTTAATGTGTGAATTATATGGTTATTAGGATGGGTGTCAGGGAAACAGTGTAATATATGTAATGTGGAGGCTGATGGGGCTGGAGGAGCTGAAGCAGTCTGGATGATTTCTGGCGCTTCTTTTAATGCTGTGTCAATTATTCCTACGACCGATCATTCAAAGCTGTCTATTACCTTCTAATAATAATAATAATATTTTTCACTTAATGTTGCACCTTTCACCAGAGGATTTCAAAGAGCTTTGCAAACATTCATTAGCACTTCATGAAGTGGGCAGGTAATATATAAATACCAAGTCACATGTCCCTAAAGAGCAGCCATTAATAGTTCCCTTGACACCACATTCAGGTTAGGGCAGAAACAAAAAATGAAAAGCATTTATATGTGAAAAGCTAAGTGCCATCATCATCAGCATTTTCTGGGCATCCATGGAATTCTAGCAGAGATGAGCCTCATTTTCTTGTCTCTCAGGGTGGCAGTAACGCGGTCTATTTCCCTGCTCTTGCCATCTCTCCTCACGCACACAAACACCTCTCCTAAGACACAGTACAGACCAATGTGCAGACAAACCAGATACTGGGTTCTGTCAGCCTCAGAACTCTTAGAATCCCTGCTAAGAGGCAACATCCCAACAGGGGAAAAATCTGACTGTCCTAGAGATGATCCTTATACAAGTATCCTACGTACCTTCAGTCTTATCTTCAGGACAAAATGGAATGACGGAAAAGTACACCAGAAGTAAGGAAGGAGAGGTTGCCAGATCCCAGGTAAGGGAAGCTAGAACAAAGAGTGTGGGTTCAAGCAAGGACCACTTGAGAAACACGAACAGCTGGTAGCTCTAAAAGCTGAGGTTACAGGTACCCAGTTGAGCAGATGGCAGAAGGCAGAGGAGGGGATTCACCCTTGAATCCCCATCCTCTATGCCATTTGTCTGAATTAGAAGATAATTAGACACAGAACCAATGGCATATTTTATACATTCTTCTCAACTTGTGTGTGTGTGGGGGGGTGTGGGTGTGGGTGTTAGTCAGAATAGGCTAGCTTAGGCTGTGGCAATAACCATCACCCAAAAATCTCCAGGCATTAACACAACAGAACACACCAAATCTACCGCAGACCTAGATGGCTCTTCAGGACATTTATCCTCCATGTAGTGGCTCACCATTTCAGGCTTCCACCTTAGGCCTCTCCATCTCAACATGATGCTTCCTGGTTCACCCTGGTGGGAGAGGGAAGATGGGAAATAACACACCAACACTCAATGTTTTTCCCAAAAGGGACACACATCATTTTTATTCCTAGCCTATTGGCTGGAATTAGTCACACTGCTCCACCCAAAACTCCTGGAGGGGCAGGAATGCATAGTCTCTCCTATGTCCAAGGAGGGGAGGAAACTGGAAATATCAGTGGGCATCAGTGAAGTTTACTAGTAAGTACATAGTGCTGTTTTAGTTTGAAACCAGGGCAATAGAATCATCTCTAAACCTCAAAGACCTCAAAATATGGGATAAAAGTGTTATTATACACTAGCTGGCTTGCCTTGCCCCATGCCCCATGGACATGGTCAGTGTGAAGGTACAATATCTTCCACATGACACGATCCAGATAGAGCTAGGGGTGGCTTTGTGTTTTTTTCTGCACAAACCTTTCTGGCAACAATTATTCCTTTCATGCTTTCTTATTTTTACCAAAGAAAGATCTTGGTTTACCACAATCCTCTCCTTCCCCAACCCCAAATTTCTTTTACACAGAGGGTGTTCTCTGACTACAAAAACAGCATGCAGAGAGGAGAAGCCCTTTGAGCCAATATTTCCATGTTCTCTAAGAGACTTCTATCCTCTGTCCTTGAAATTCAAGAAATGAAGATCATTACACTCACTCTGCAATATCCACTCTTGATTACCCACAAGTGCATTATCCATATTGCTTCCTAATCATTGTTGACTGATTAGAAAGATATTTTTTAACTCACTCTTTCTTATCTCGGGCTTCCCTGGTGGCTCAGACTGTAAAGAATCTGCCTGCAATGTGGGAGACCTGGGTTCAGTCTTTACGTTGGGAAGAGTTCCTGGAGAAGGGAGTGGCTACCCACTCTAGTATTCTGGCTGGAGAATTCAATGGACAGAGGAGCCTGGCAAGCTATATCCATGGGGTCACAAAGAGTCAGACACAACTAAGAAAGTTTCACTTCACTTCTCTCTTATCTAAGAGACTTTTCCTAAGGAAGACTTCTTCTTAAACCAGAACAGATTTGGTGTTCACCATATCAGATTGTGAAACACAAATGAACCAACTCCTTTCCTCCCACTCCTTTTGGGCTCAGTGGCCCCATCCCATCAATCCTTCATTCTCATTGGGAAGCTCTTTAGAGCAGGGCCTACTGTGTCGGAGAAATGCCAGGAAGAAAAGGAGAAGTCCCTCAGGTTCCAGGTGAGTTCCCAGCAACCTTCCATTCTAATTCTGTCTAGCAGCGGAAAGAAAGGATTTGAGAGAGGTACTGGTACTAATTTCACAATTGCCTAGCTATGTGACTTTGGATGATTTACTTAATCTCTTGGTTAATCTGTTTACCTCTCTATAGAAAAGAAACAATAATACTGCGGACATCATATGCTTGTCATAGGGATAAATAAGACTGTATATGTGCAATGTCACAAAGAAGATATTAAAATTTATCTCCCCTTCCTAAAAAGGCTGTCCACAACAGAGGGCACATAGCCAGTATTGTATCACAACTACAACCTTTAAAATGTGTGAGTTACTATATTGCACAGCTATAATTTATACAAAATTGTGCATCAAGTAAACTCCAATTAAAAAAAAAAAAGACTGGTCCATCTTACAGGCAAAATGGCAATTCTTCAGTCCTTGTCCTCCAAAAGGAAAGAGTTCAATTGAGAGACATAGAGAAGTTTCAAGTAGCAAGGGTTTATTAAGCAAAGCAAAATACACTTCCAAAAAAGAACGAGAGCAGGCTGTCTGGAAACCAGAAACAGCTCTGTGATGGGCTATGCATGCGTGCTCAGTTGTGTCCAACTCTTTGAGACCCCCCTGATCTGTAGCCAGCCAGATCTGTCCATGGGATTTCTCGGGCAAGAATACTGGAGTGGATTGCCCTTCTAGTCTCTAGGGGATCTTCCTGACCCAGGGATTGAACCTGCATCTTTTGTGTTGGCAGGCAGATTCCTTACCCCTGAGCTATCTGGGAAGTAATGAGAGTGGATCCAGGTGGAGAAGGAAAGAAGATCCCATCCAGAATTAGGCGGGGACCTACTCATGCCTGACTACTTGCCTAACACATCTACCACTCTCTCTTCTCTTCCCAACTTCTCTCTCTGTTTCTCTCTCGCCCCCTCTCTCCCTCTCCTCTCACCCTCTAACTTTTCCTGATGCAAAAACTGAGTGGCCCACAGTGAACCATTCTTCCCCCAAGGTCTAATCCCATTAGATCTTAAACAAGGAACAAGTCTCTCACTAATGATATTAAGAGGCATGGAGAGGAGAATTCCTAGTAACAAATCGGCATATATCATTTGTTGCTCCTTAATACAAGCACAGATGCAGTGATCCTCGGCACCTCTTCCTTAAGAAAACCAGTTTGAATGTTGACATTCTCTCTTCTGAGTTGAAGCAAAAAGTATTGCATAAAACGGCAGCTAAGAGGTTTCAGATGCCACCTCCAGACGATAACGGTTCCTGGGAAACCTTACCCTCCAGTTTGCACATTTCTATTAAAGTACCCATCTTCTGGGTACCTTACAGAAACTGCAGCCTCTCCTTTCAGAGACTGGTCTCAATCCTGAACGACTCCCCTCCCACATGCCAATCCAAGGTGCATCTCTCGAAGTCTGAGAGGTTAGTGCACAGCAGCACCTTGACCCAAGCTTCAGCAGGAGGGTCGGAAGAGGCAGGCTCTCAGCTGCTCAGCACTGTACAGCATCCAGAGGGCACAGACCTGCCAAAGTAAGTCCATTCATGGCCTTCTACCCCATCAGTGTGAACTGAGGCACATCTATATATTTTCCCAATTTTATAGCTAATAACTGTTGGGCTACACAGACACATCCCCCTAAAGACAAAGAATTCTCATTCATTTATTCATTCATTCATTCTACAAATATTTATTGGGCATCTACGTGTGCCAGGAACTCTCTTCGATTTGGGGGACCATTGTTCCTCTTATGAAGCCTGCATTCTAGTAGAGGCATGTGCTGGATATTGAGTACCCTCTGTCTGCCCTGCTAGATCCTCTCTCACAAGCCTACTCTGTGTCACGGAGACCCACCTTTGTGGATCGCATCAATCGGCAGCCTTGCCCTTTGGCTTCTGGTTGGGTTGGGTCAGTGAGTACCTAGCAGAAGACTGGGTGGAAGCAGCAGAGTCAGATCTGAATGTCTAACCCCCTGACGTCCTCTCTGCTGGGTCACAGTACTGCCAGATGGCCTCTCCTGTAAATTATTTCTCTTCTGTCCAGTTTCAGGTAGCTGTTCCCTGCCCCTGCCCCATTCAGGTCTAGAGATGGCAACAATTCTCTGATGTTGCTACAAGGACCACCATCATCACTTGTTGCTTTCTCTTTACCCACCTATATCTTTGTAAATGATCCCTTTATTAATTTCCCTTCCACTATTTCATTTGAGTGGGATGTTTCCTTCTGGAACCTCACTGATGTAAGGAAATAATCAAAATGATTCCAGGCACTGTTTATAAAACCTGTGCACTTGGCATGGGAAGGCATTATACAGCATGATCAGGAAGGGCTCTTTGAGTAGGTAATGTGACTAATGAGGAGAGTTCAGCAACGCTCTGGAGCAGAGCCTTCCAGACAAAGGGAAAAGCAAGTGCAAATGACCTGAAGCAGGAAATGAGCTCCATATATTAAAAGAAGGAAAAAAGAGTTCACTGTAGTAAAGGAGGAGGTGTGAGAACCTTGATGTGATGGAGAAGCAGGCAAGAAGAGCCAGACCAGGTAGAGCCCTGGCCATGCTGAGCAGCTGACTCCTAATTTCATAGAAAAGACATTAAAGGGGTTTAAGCAGGAGGGTGACAGAATCAGATTCACGTCTTTGAAAGAATTCCCTCAGGCTGATCTGTGAGAATAGATTCCTGGGGACTAGGGAGGCAGAAGGAAGATCAGTTGGAGTCTTTGGCAGCAGTCCAGAGGAGACCTGCCGGTCACATGAACTAGGGTGATGGCAGTGGAGATGGACAGTGAACAGTGTCTGGATATAATACATTTTGGAGGAAGAACTCATAGGACTTGCCATTGAATGAGTTGTGAGGAGTGAAGCAATAAGAGGAATCAAGGATGACTGGGAGGTTTGGGACTTGAGCCACTGTGCATGTATGTCGTGGTGCCATTTACGGAGATGGTGACGACTAGGGACCAGAGGGGGGACAAATCAGACAAAACATACATGTGAGGATGTCAGGCTTGGAGACATAAACATGGGTATCATCGGCAGATAAAAGGGATTTAATGCAGATTTAAGGGCTGGGCAGGCTTGATGTGGGGAAGGGATGCATTTCATCTGCACCATCTTAACCTGGACAGATGAAGAGAAATCATTTTCTAACTGCTCAGCAATTTCAAGACGCTGCCCTCTCAAAAGAGTCGGTGAATCACATCAATATGCAGAACACTGTTCCGTTCTTTTCTTCATTTTTCACTTCCAAATCATGTCTCCTCAGACCCACAGAAAATAAGAAAGACAGCCAGCTCTGAGCCGTATACTTTTAATAGCTGCTCCCTTAGAAATGCAAGAAGTCTTCAGTTCAAGGGGTAATGTGATATATTTTTATTGGATCCTCTACCTCCTCAGTTTCTGTCTGGAGGAAAGGGAGAGATGGCTTTATTCCTTCAGATTTCAACAACATTTATCGATTACTTACTGTGGGCTGGTATCCAGGTGCCAAAGCTACACTAGGGAAGGAAACAGACAAAGATCTCTGCCCTTACAGAACTTGCTTCCAGTGGGACAGACAGAAAATAAACAACAAACATAATTTTAAAAATTAGATGATCCCATGTCTTAGAAACTGGCAAGTGCTATGGAAAAACCAGAGCAGGAGAGGAGGCACTCAGAGTGTGGAGGTGGATTCTGATTTTAAATGGTTCTAATATCGAAAGATTGGGACCTGGAGGGAAGGGTGAGGAAGCTTCAAGTGATTATGACTTGTCTGAAAGATGAATAAATTCTTAAAACAGTACGGGGGTGGGCCTAGAGACTATCAGACAGACTGGAGTAAGTTAGAAAGAGAAAAATAAATCTTGTATATTGATGCAGATATGTAGAGTCTAGAAAATGGTATAGATGACTTTATTTGCAAAAATAGAATAGAGACACAGACGACAGATGTAGAGAACAAACGTATGGACACCAAATGGGGGAAGGAGAGGGTGGGATAGATTGGGAGATTGGGACTGACATATATACACCATTGATACTATATATAAAGTAGATAACCAATGAGAACCCACCATTTAGCACAGGGAACTCTATTCAGCACTCTGTGGTAACCTAAATGGAAGAGAAATCCAAAAAAGAGGGGATATATGTATATGCACAGCTGATTCACTTTACTATCCAGTAGAAACTAACACAACATTGTAAAGAAACTATATCCAATAAGAACTAATTTAAAAACTAAAAACATAAAATAAAACAGTACAGGGCAGCCTGGTGCCTCAGGGAAGAGAGTGGACAGTAAAGGGAAAAGGTGAAAAGGAGATTTTTGTAAATGTTATGGTAGCTCAGACGGTAAAGTGTCTGCCTACAATGCAGGAGACCCAGGTTCGATCCCTGGGTCAGGAAGATCCCCTGGAGAAGGAAATGGCAACCCACTCCAGTATTCTTGCCTGGAAAATCCCATGGACTGAGGATCCTGGTAGGCTACAGTCCATGGGGTCGCAAAGAGTCAGACACGATTGAGCGACTTCACTTTCACTTTCACTTCATGACTTTAAAATATTTCATCATGTGAATGTATCAATATTATTTGTTTATGAAAATGAACAACAGTTCAGGAGACACTGTTTTAGTAATGGTCTAACTAAGCTGGCAAAGCTGACAAATGTCTCTCTCTTGAATGGCTTTTCCCAAGTTGAAAAGGAAAGTTGACGTCCTGGTAATCTGCAGCATCAGCTGGAAAGAAGTAACTTCACTTTCCAAGTAGTCTTCAAAGTGTCTCCTTTTCCATCCCATCTGATGCAACCTGAGAAATCAATGTGGGCAATATTATAAGAATACTTTTCCTTCCATCCCCATGTTCTTAGCCTAAACCATAGACAAGACTCCATCTCTGGTCTCTAGGGGAGCACTGGAGCACCTGCACGTTCTCTCCTCCATTATTGATCCCTTAGGACAATCATGGGCCATCCTCGGGAGTGGGGCCAGCTTGGGCCGACCCTTCTCACTTGCCCTCTGCCTCTCAGATCTGCATGGGTTCAAAGAGATGGCTGGCTCCTTCCTCTCCCAACTAGTCAGTGGACAAATTGAGTCTGGTCAGGTCTCAACCTTTCCAATATGGGCTAACCATGAATAGGTCAGGACTGAGACAGCATTAAAGGTTCTGCTTTGAAGAGGGAGATTGGAGGCTTTGCCACATCCTCCAGCCTTATTCGTAAAAAAGCTGATCAGCATTTTACTCTTTGTGTTAAGAACCTGTAGAAAGGGGAGGGTGATTAATTAGCACCCTCAGACTTCCAGCACAATTGAATTCTCCTGATAACAAGGCATCTTAGCAGGAGTCCCTAAGATATTTAAACATTCAAACACATCAGCACTATTGCTAGTGATAAAGACCAGAATGATGAATCTACAACCATTTTTCCAAGAAACAGTGGCAAGTCTTATGGTTGTAACTTTTCATGTAGCAAGGTTTTCAAGGAGACTTTTCCAACTAAGAAATACTCCAGAGTCTTCATGTTAACGAATAAGAAGTAAAACTATTAAAAATATTTTTTAATGCCAATGAAAATGTTCAGACTGACATTGCATATCCCCTGTGATGAGGCACTGACAAGGACACAGCCTCCCATCAGGGGTATTCCTGACAAAAATGGAACAGATCATAAAGAAACCATCAGACATACCCACACTGGGGGACATTTTACCAAATGAGGGGCCAGTACTCTTCAAAAATGGCTATGTCAGGAAATAAAAAAGAAAGTCTAGGGAGAGCTGCAGATTAAAAGAGGCTAAAAAACACAATGCCTAAAAGCAAAGTGTGACTCTAGAGTGGAAAAAAACAATTGCTAGGAAGGATACTTTTAGGACAAATAGAAAAATTGGAATATGGATGGTGTAATAGATAATAGCCTTGGATCAATGTGAAATACCCCAGATTTGATGGGTTCACAATGTCAGTGTTCTCAGGAAATACTGGCTACCGCCATCACCTCTTCTGCAATTTACTTTCTAAGGGTTCAGCACGAAACAAAAAAATAAAATATATTACATATCATCTATGATAAGAGATATGCATAGATAGAGCAAATGTGCAAAAATAATAACAGGTTGACCCAGGTGAAGATATGTGGCCATTCACTACATTACTCTTGAACCTAGCAGTAGATGAAACTTTACAAATTAAAAGGTGAACAGTTTTTAAAAAGATACTCCCAACAAAATATCATAATTCTTATGTATTCTTCAAACTTTGAGAGAGGATTAAGTAAGTCTTGAGGATGCCATAAGAGAGAAAGATAATTTTGTAACAAATCCCCTGTGTCTCAGTATACGGAGGCTGTAATTCAGGTCACCTCATGAGGGGCTCTAACCATCGGAGCCACTGCTTTCCAATCTGAGAGTCAAACACAGACTACCTGACTGCAGATAGAGAGGGGTGCCCCATGAATATTGAGGCTTGCTCTGACTGATTCCATATGGGGGCCATCCCTCCTGGGGCTTGCTCCCCTCCATCTTCTCCATTTTCCTTTCAGTCTTTCATTATATTAAAAACTAACTGCACCTTCATAAGGGCTTTGAAAAAAAATCACAAAATTATGCAACATTCAGACTTGGCTATATCACAGATCCTGTTTTTAAAATATATTCACACTGCCCTCAGGCCTTTGCCACAGAAATAGACATGCATAAATCCACCTGTATGACAGGCTTTTTTGTTATACCAGCTTTTAAAAATTTCCTTGAAAAAGAGTCCATGACAGACATGCTTATGCCAAGTAGTGTTAAGGTGAGGTTTCAATCTATAATTATGACCATTTCATGTAATTCATTTCTGTCATAAATACCAGGTAATTTGCAAATCCTAGCATATTAAAAAGCAGAGACATTACTTTGCCAACAAAGTCCATCTAGTCAAGGCTATGGTTTTTCTAGTAGTCATGTACGGATGTGAGAGTTGGACTGTGAAGAAGGCTGAGCGCTGAAGAATTGATGCTTTTGAACTGTGGTGTTGGAGAAGACTCTTGAGAGTCCCTTGGACTGCAATGAGATCTAACCAGTCCATCCTAAAGGAGATCAGTCCTGGTCATTCATTGGAAGGACTGATGTTGAAGATGAAACTCCATTACTTTGGCCACCTCATGGGAAGAGTTGACTCATTGGAAAAGACCCTGATGCTGGGAAGGCTTGGGGGCAGGAGGAGAAGGGGAGGACAGAGGATGAGAGGGCTGGATGGCATCACCGACTCGATGGACATGAGTTTGGGTAAACTCTGGGAGTTGGTGATAGACAGGGAGGCTTGGCATGGTACAATTCATGGGGTCTCAAAGAGTCAGACACGACTGAGTGACTGATCTGAACTGAGTTTGGTTACATAGCCACGATAACCTTCATCTCCTCTCCCTCAGCATATCTGCAAGGCAACGGGGTATTTACAGACCTTCACCATGTATCAGGCACTACACTCTACAAACATTACCTTGTTGGATAGTCCTCGTTATTAGGAACATGGTATTACCTCTATTTTACAGATGAGAAAATTGGGGCTCAGATGGTCATTTGCCTAAGGACACACAACTTGTTAATAGTAGAGCCAGAACCTGAGCCCAGGCCTACCTGACTGCAAGGTCCAGATTTAGCACCACTACATCTTAGCACACCCATCTTCCATGGTCTTCAGAGCACCATCTTGGCTTACATCACACCAACATGAGGCCATGTGGAGACTCTTTGGAATTGAGAAAACTCAAGGAGACACCAAATAGGAAAACAAAGGCATCTCCTACCGCAGAAAGAATAAGAGACCTTTTTTCATTCTTTTTTTTTTTTTTTTTTTTACCTTTTTTCATTCTTATTGGCGTACAGTTGCTTTACAATGTTTGGTAGTTTCTGCTCTATAGCAAAGTGAATCAGCTATATGTATTCATATATCCTCTCTTTTTTGGATTTCCTTCCCATTTAGGTCACCACAGAGCACTGAGGCGACTTCCCTGTGCTATACAGTAGGTTCTCATTAGCTATCGGCTTTATACGATAGTGTATATATTTAAATCCCAGCCTCCAAATTCATCCCATCCCCCTCCCCCCTTGGTGTCCCTGTGTTTGTTATCCATGTCTGTTTCTCATGACTTTTATTAGCTCTCACTATTTTTGCCCAAATCACTTAAACGTCACACACAGAAAAAAAAAGTTAATATATTTTATTGCCGATTGTTCTTTTCCTGAGATTTTCCTGGACCGTTTAGGTTGATCTTTTGAACCTGAATCAAGTTCTTCTGCCACCATCCACAACTTCAAAATGCCAATGTTGTACAGACTGCACCAAAGCTGAGGATATAACTCACAGTATTATACATTTCATATTCAATACTGAATATGAAAATCTGAAATACACACTGCATAAGTAATGGCAGTAAAAAGCCAATGATATTTTAAAGATATTTTAAAGATTTAGTATTTATCATTGTAACACAGCTTTTATGTTTGATGTTCTACGAAGCCATGAGCTCACTTCTGAATCAATGCTATTTTATCGCTTGCTGTTATATTTATGGAATGTTACTGTGAACAAAGCAGAGCAGGCCAAGTCTATTCCCAACATAACCTATAAATAATGTAAGTAAATAAACTAAACAAATCTTCATGAAGCAATGCATTATTTACTATTCCTTGTTGCAGAAATATGAGTTTAAATTTTGGTTACATATTAATGTAAAGTCTTAGCAATTTCTAGATCTCCCTAGGGAGAAAATCCTGAAGCTTAACTCAGAATTCACCTTGCATGCTTTCCCAACTCGGTAACTAAAAGCCACACTCCTCTCCAGAGTCAGAAGCAACCTCTCCACATAGGCCAATGATCTGCACTTATCCTAAGAAAGTCTAAGTCAGCATCATGGTGTAACACCCAAGTAGGTATTCTACAGTCTTTGGCCAGCTGGATAGTGTAAGACAAAATCACTATGACTATAGTGATCAACTGCACTCATCTCACACACTAGCAAAGTAATGCTCACAATTCTCCAAGCCAGGCTTCAACAGTATGTCAACCGTGAACTTCCAGATGTTCAAGCTGGATTTAGAAAAGGCAGAGGAACCAGAGATCAAAGTGCCAACATCTGCTGGGTCATTGAAAAAGCAAGAGAGTTCCAGAAAAACATGTATTTCTGTTTCATTGACTATGTCAAAGCCTTTGACTGTGTGGATCACAATAAACTGTGGAAAATTCTGAAAGAGATGGGAATACCAGACCACCTGACCTGCCTCTTGAGAAATCTGTATGTAGGTCAGGAAGCAACAGTCAGAACTGTTGCTGGACATGGAACAACAGACTGGTTCCAAATAGGAAAAGGAGTACATCAAGGCTGTATATGGTCACCCTGCTTATTTAACTTATAGGCAGAGTACATCATGAGAAATGCTGGGCTGGAGGAAGCACAAGCTGGAATCAAGATTGCTGGGAGAAATATCAATAAGCTCAGATATGCAGATGACACTACCCTTATGGCAGAAAGTGAAGAAGAACTAAAGAGCCTCTTGATGAAAGTGAAAGAAGAGAGTGAAAAAGTTGGCTTAAAGCTCAACATTCAGAAAACTAAGATCATGGCATCTAGTCCCATCACTTCATGGCAAATAGATGGGGAAACAGTGGAAACAGTGTCAGACTTTATTTTGGGGGGCTCCAAAATCATTGCAGCCATCATTGCATGATTGCAGCCATGAAATTAAAAGACGCTTACTCCTTGGAGGGAAAGATATGACCAACCTAGACAGCATATTAAAAAGCAGAGACATTACTTTGCCAACAAAGGTCCGTCTAGTCAAGGCTATGGTTTTTCCAGTAGTTATGTATGGATGTGAGTGGACTATAAAGAAAGCTGAGTGCAGAAGAATTGATGCTTTTGTTTTTTTTGTTTTTTTTTTTTTAATAAATTTATTTATTTTAGTTGGGGGCTAATTACTTTACAATATTGTAATAGTTTTTGCCATACATTGACATGAATCAGCCATGGGTTTACATGTGTTCCCCTTCCTGGACCCCCCACCCACCTCCCTCCCCATCCCATCCCTCTGGGTCATCCCATTGCCCCGGAATTGATGCTTTTGAACTGTGGTGTTGGAGAAGACTCTTGAGAGTCCCTTGGACTGCAAGGAGATCCAACCAGTCCATCCTAAAGGAGATCAGTCCTGGGTGTTCACTGGAAGGACTGATGTTGAAGCTGAAACTCCAATACTTTGGCCACCTCATGCAAAGAACTGACTCATTTGAAAAGACCCTGATGCTGGGAAAGATTGAGGGCAGGAGGAGAAGAGGACAGTAGAGGATGAGATGGTTGGATGGCATCACCGATTCAATGGACATGAGTTTGTGTAGACTCCGGGAGTTGATGATGGACAGGGAGGCCTGTTGTGCTGCAGTCCATGGGGTTGCAAAGAGTTGGGCACGACTGAGCAACTGAATTGAACTGATAGTGATCAAGGCTATTTTAATTTTCATACATTATACTCAGAGTAAGAGTAGCTCAAACTTTCCCCATGTTTTAGTGTATTTTTAGTGATTCATCTATTCTTTCAAAATTATCAGGTAAGTCCCAAGTCCTGTTCACGTTAGGATATCACAGTGAACAAGAAAGGTAAGAATCTCTTTATAGAGACTACAGTCATGGGGAAGTAGAGAATTACACAGCAAACAAGTAAAAAAATTAACAAGATAATTTCAGTAATTGTAGTACAAAGAGAGTACTACAATAGAAAATGATAGTCATTTTAGAAAGGGAGGTTAGAGAAGGTTTCTATAAGAAACTAACATTTGAACTAAAGCACCCTGAAGACAGACTAGCACATTTAATCAGTTTCTCCTTCTTCTTCTCCTCCCACTTCTCCTTTTTGTCTATTTAGTGCCAGCTAAGATCCACTGATATATGAGGAAGGGATGGTACAAGCCCTGGTGAAGAAACATTCCAAGATAAGCTGGGGTGGAGTCCTCTTGGAGAGAAAAGATAAGTATAATGCTAGGCAAGTGACAACAGGTGGATGGCCATCTCTCACTGAGAGAAACCACTCAAAATGATGCCTGGGTTCATAATTCAGGGGTGAGAGATGGATCTGTGCAGAGAACGGGTACCAGAAGACCTCAACAGAAATAAAGGTTAAGTAAGATTTGCAGTCCTTGGGGTCGCGCAGAGTTGGACACGACTGAGCGACTTCACTTTCACTTTTCACTTTCACTTTTCATTTTCATGCATTGGAGAAGGAAATGGCAACCCACTCCAGTGTTCTTGCCTGGAGAATCCCAGGGATGGCGGAGCCCTGGTGGGCTGCCGTCTATGGGGTCGCACAGAGTCGGACACGACTGAAGCGACGCAGCAGCAGCAGCAGCAGCAAGATTTGCAAACAAACCAAAGGTAAGTCAGCCATGGGCAGCTTGGATGGGCTCAGGAGGAAAAGGGCTGGGATAGGGGCTGAAAAGATGCTACTGAGCTGAAGGCAAGATGTCCTGACCTAATGGCCAACCAGATTTCATCATTGCCTTCATTCACTCCTATGTGGTCTCTGCTTGGGACTACCCACAGCAGACGTGGTCTACTCACAGCCAGAGGATTCTGGAGGTCTTCCTTTGATTAGAAAGATAATAATATCTCATCTCCTAACCATACTTGAAAGATTCTACAGCTTTACCATTCATGATTATTGCCCCAATAGGCTTAATTATCTGAAATAAAAAGCAGTAAAGATCTCCAGAGGGTTTCCAATCAATGTCCTGCCACTAGAGAGAATAAATAAAGAAACTATCCAGAACAAAGATTAAAAGCTCAGTTAGCTGATCAGACCCTAGGCAAATTTGTGAAGAGGATGAAAGCTGCCTTTCTATCTACAGTTATAGCACCCTTCACTGTGTGAGGTTAATGGGCCTTATTTTCCTCATGCTTAACATTTATTTCAAGCTGTCTGCACCTATTCTCTTTATTAGGCTTCCCCCTCTGTAAAATGTAAGGTGGAAAAGATTGTAACAAATGAAGTCATTCTAAGTAGTCAAGGACTCAAAACAGTTTATAAGTCATTCCTCGGTATCCACAAGGGGTTGGTCCTAAGACCCCTATGAATAACCAAAACCCAAGCCTGCTCAAGTCCCTTATATAAAATGGTGTAGTATTTGCATAGAATCTGTGCCTATCTGGAATACTTTAGTCATCTCTAGATTACTTATAATACCTAATGCAATGTAAGTGCTATGTAAATAGCTGTACATACAATGTAAATAGTTGTACATACCATGGAAATGCTATGTAAATAGTTGCCATTGTGTGGCAAATTAAAGTTTTGGTTTTTAGAATTTTCTGGAATTCTATTTCTGAATATATTTAATCCAAGATAGTCTGACTCCACGGATGCAGAGGATAGAGAGGGCTGACTGTAACACTTAAGTCAGTTGCAGCCCTGATTAAAGATTTACCTGGAGGATGGAAGTGTCATGGAGAAAGAACAGTTGCCATCTACCACAGACACTAAAGCAGGTAAGAAAGGCACAAGAAATTGATTTTTCTTTTTACTGTTTTGGGGGGGGTTCTTTTCTTATTGAGGTATAGTTGACACGTAACATTATATTAGTTTCAGATGTACAACATAACTATTCATTATTTGTATACTGTGAAATGACAACCACAGTAACGCTAATTACCATCAATTACCATATGAAGTTAAAATTGTGTGTGTGTATGAGCTTGCTCAGTTTCTGAAAATTTCATCTACCTGTATAGTTATGATAGGTACATATATATGTGTGTGTGTGATGAGAACTTTGAAGATTTATTCTCGGCAACTTTCAAATATGCACTGCAATATGTTTGGCTGTAGTCACAATAATGTACGTTACATCTCTGTTACTTCCTTTTTGTATAATTATTGACATATACATAAGAAAGATATACCTATCATAAGTATACAGGTAGATGAAATTTTCAGAAACTGAACAAACTCATAAACTCAGCACCTAGATCAAAAAATTGTGACCAAAAACCCCTTCTTGCCCTTTCCTGTCATTCCTGCCTCAGGGACAGCCCCATTCCTGACTTCTGACACCGCTGATGAGTTTTGCTTGGGTTTGAATTTTATATAAGTGGAATCATATAGTGTAGTCTTTCATATCTGGCTTCTTGTGACTGATATTATGTTTGTGTGATTTGTTCATAATACAGCATGTAGTCAGGGTGAGGGCAGGGGGCCCAGAACCAATCCCCCGTGGATACGGAGGATGACTGTATCTACAGTTATTCATGCTGTATAATACAAGAAGTCATCTCGTAAATGCCAATATTTGACCCTAAGAACTGAATTCCAAGCATGCTTAAGGAGGAAACATAGAAACTTATCCCCAGAGTAAAATTAACTCCCTTGGCTGAAATCTTTTTCTATTTTGTTCATTGAGCACTAAGCTCATAATGCATTCTCTCAGACTTTCTTATTTAATTTGAAACTTACATCTGAGCTACTCTTAACATCAGGATACAGATAGATGAGTTTGAGTCACAATCCTTTCCCACTACTCAAGGAATGAAGCCAAGCTGTTCTCTTGCTCCAATTTTATTTCTTCTCTCACAAGTAATGATGCTTAAAGGTACACCAAGAACAGCTGCCAACAGCCCATCCTCTGGGACACTCATCCAGCTTAGCCAGTCAATTGCTGGCATCTGTTCACAGGTTGCAAACATCAGGAAGTGCTTGTGATTATTGAGGCAATTCTAAGGCTTGCAAACACATACATACAAAGGCCTGGGCTGGCATGTCTCTAATTCTGGAGCATGTGCTTCACCCATTTCACCAGCTTGCCTCCGTGAGCTAACCTGACCCACGTCAGACACCTAGAGAATCATGGCATTGGACCAAGAGGCCTCCGGTTCTCACCAGACTGCAAACCATCTCTAACTTTCACTGGATCAGCAGTAAAATAAACAAGCAGAAGCTGGCATCAGTTTGACTGTAGGTGTTATGCCAGGTTGGCAGAAAATGGTCAGGGCCAGCCTGTGAAAATGTTTACTTCAGTATCTTGAAAACCAAAGAGTTCAAAACAACACACCATTCTCAGAGCTGTATGATACTCACAGTTTAGGATAGAAGTCTGTAAAATGCTCAGAGGTCTTCTAAATCGGTGGGAGAGAAAACATTTCCATTTTGGAATAGGTTTGGTGCCCTTTGCCCATATTGAGAGGTAGTATGGGTCCCTAGAAAGAACAGATTCTCGGTCAGGCATGAGAGGGCCGTCGTAGCATTCCCAACTGGAACCCCAGTATCCTTTCAGAACTCCACAGGCCCTAGGATCTCTTCCTTTGGAGACTGATCTCATGTCATTTTCCAACCAAAGGGTTTTTAATTGTTTTCAATTGTTCTTATTGTCCAATGTGGCTTCCCTGGTGGCTCAGTGGTAAAGAATCCACCTGCCGATGCAGGAGATATAGGTTTGATCCCTGGGTCAGGAAGATCCCCTGGGGCAAGAAATGGCAACCCACTCCAGTCTTCTTGCCTGGGAAATCCCACGGACAGAGGAGCCTGGCAGGCTACAGTACGTGGGATCGCAAAGAGTCAGACACAACTTAGGGACTAAACAACAACAAACAACATTGTCCAATGTACTTTTTTAATATTAGTAATTAGAGACTATGTGGATGCTAACCATATGCAGATGATATCCCTCTAATGGCAGAAAGTGAAGAGGAACTAAAGAGCCTCTTGATGAGGGTGAAGTAGAAGGGTGAAAGAGCCAGCTTAAAACTAAATATTAAAAAACCTAAAATCATGGAATCCAGCGCCATTACTTCATGGCAAATAGAAGGGGAAAAGGTAGAAGTAGTGACAGATTTCCTCTTCTTGGGCTCTAAAATCACTGTGGATGCTGACTGCAGCCATGAAATCAGAAGACAATTGCTTCTTGGCAGGAAAGGAATGACAAACCTAGACAGTGTGTTGAAAAGCAGAGACATTACTCTGCCGACAAGGTCCATATAGTCAAGGTTTTGGTCTTCCCAGTAGTCATGTATGGTTGTGAGAGCTAGACCATAAAGAAGGCAGAAAGCCAAAGAACTGATGCCTTCAAACTGTGGTGCTGGAGAAGACTCCTGAAAGTCCCTTGGACAGCAAGAAGATCAAACCAGTCAATCTTAAGGGAGATCAACCCTGAATACTCATTGGAATGACTGATGCTGAAGCTGAAGCTCCAGTATTTTGGTCATCTGATGGCAACAGATGACTCAGTGGAAAAGTCCCTGATGCTGGGAAAGATTGAGGGCAGAAGGAGAAGAGGGCATCAGGGGATGAGATGGCTGGATGGCATCACTGATGCGATGGACATGAACTTGGGCAAACTTGGGTGAGGGACAGGGAGGCCTGGTGTGTTGCAGTCCATGGGCTCTCAAAGAGTCAGACACGACTGGGCGACTGAAAAACAACGATTAGAGTCTGAAGGGAAGTAATTGGGATTTGAAGAGCTGAGATTCTAGGACTCTTTGGGAAGGCTTACTTCATGGAGTACATTTGGAAAAATATTATTTAATTAAAGAATAATTGGCCCCCTCTCAATAAGCTGATTTTCTATTCTAGGGCCAAAAAAACCCCCCCAAAATTAGGCAGAGGCAAGAAATAATGCCAATCAGACAAAGCATATCACATCTACTCTCATTCGGTCATTAAGTATTTTTAATCGTTTTTTAAAATTTTTAAATGAACATGTGCTCATTGTAACAAGTACAATCTAACAAAGTATAAAGAAAAAATTATGCATTGCTCTTGAAACCTTCCCCCATTCTCACTCTCTTCCCAGAGAAAACAGATAATAACAGCCAGCTATACACTTTCAAACCTTTTTATGTATATATAATATATAGATACCAAAATTGGATCATACTCTTCACATAATTTTGCAGTTTGCTTTTCTCCTTTAATTACATTATAGACATCCTTCCAAGCGAACAATTAGAGGTAGAATTCATTCTTTGAAATGACTGCATAAAATTCCAATGTATGGATCTTCTTATTCAATAGTTCTTTTGATGGAAAGTGAAGTTGTTTCCAGTTTTTTGTTTGTTTGCCAATGAAAGCAATGCTGTAATAAATATTAGTACACATGTCCTTATATACTGGTGCTTTAATTCAATTGGCTAGAATTCCACTCACTTTGCAAGGTTGGAGCTTAGATACATTACTCATTTTAATAGCTATCGACTTATTACTTTCTTTAATCCATCTGGACTTTATCTTTTGTATTAAGAGGTAGGGATTACAAATTTTTCTGCCACATGTTTAGCCAATTTTGCCAGCGTCATTTATTAAATAAGCCACCCTTTTCATAGGTTGCAATGCCACTTTTGACGTATGGGCAATTCTCATAAACACCTGGATCTCTTTCTGGAGTTTCGATTCTGTTTCACTGCTACATTTATCTGATTTTATGCCAATAACAAGCCATTTTGATTACAGTGGCTATAAAATTAGGCTTACTATCTAGTGAGGGAAGTATGTCTTATTATTCTTTTGCATTTTGTACTCTAAGATGAGCTTACCAGATGGCTCAGTGGTAAGAATCTGCCTGCCAATGCAGGAGGTGCAGGAGACACGGGTTTGATCCCTGGGTTGCGAAGATCCCCTGGAGGAGGAAATGGCAACCCACTCCAGTATTCTTGCCTAGAGAATCACATGGACAGAGGAGCCCAGTGGGGCTACAGTCCATGGGGTCACAAAGAGTTGGACAAGACTGAGAGACTAAGCATGCACCCACTTTATGATACCTATTCTTCCATTTGAACTTAAATTATTTTATTCAACAAAAACATTAAAAATTCTGAATGAAATTGCAAATATTTGTTTATTGAAAGAACAGAAAATTGTACAGCTTTAAGTATTCCTTATAGACAATTATACATCTCTCCATTTATTCAATAAGTTGTTTAAGGTTTTTTTTAATATGGGTTCAAATCATGTAAAACTAGTCCTCTGTATTTTAAATTTTGCGCTTATAATTGGGATTTTTTTCAAAGTCTATTTCTAGCATACTGACACTAGTAAAAAAGAAAAATTACAGATTTTGTGTATTTCTCAATTATCGAAACACCTTATCAAATCTAGCACTTTTTTTAGTCTCCATGGGTATGCTAAGTAACCAGTCAATATCACTACAAATACAACATTATCTCTCCTAATATTTACATCTATTATTTACTTTTCTCATCTTATTACATTAGCTAGTACCTCCAAATCAATGTAAGTAATTGCAGTCGTAAAAGGGAGCTCTATTTTGTTCCTGAGTTTAAACAAAATAACTTCAACATTGGACTTCATATTAGATTTGCTAAAAGGATTTCATAGTCTTTTCATGTTTAAGTAAATATCCCTATATTCCTATTTTGCTTATTGTTTAGTCAAGACTGGCTATTTAATTTTATAAAGTTATGTTACAGTATGTTATAATTTAAACCCATGCTTGTTTCCTCTTTTAGTTTGCTCATTTAAAGAACTTTCATGTAGATTTTCTGATATTAAAACACCTTTCCATTGGAGAAATAAAGCCTACTGAGTTATGGTGTGTTACTCATTTTATACAGGGCTAGATTTGGTAAACCAATGTTTTAGTTAGATTTTTGCATCATATTTATAAGTGAAATCAATATATACTTATCAGATTACATTAGTTTTATAAAATGAACTAAGGGACTGTCCGTTTTTTTCCTAGGCCTGAAATTATTTACATAACATATGAATTTTCATTTTACTTCACAATTTTATTTCATCAACTTACAAAGGTATTATTCGATATTATGAGAAGGGTATTATTTTATTTATTTTTTTTGGAGCGAGGGTATTATTGTCACGCAACTTTTAAACATGACAAGGAGTAGATGTTCAGAAAAGTATGTAGGCTGACTAACATCAAGCAACTACTATGGTATGAAGCTGGGAATGAAATACCAGGGTTCTGATTCTAGGCCTGGACCTTGGTCTACCATGTACCACCTCCTCTCTTCAGGGATAAGCCTGAAATCCTGACCAAAACAAAGGCACCAGAAATTCTACAGCAGGACCAATGAAAGAAGTCACCTTTGGAGAATACCCAATGGAGCAGTCACAAGCCTTGCAAAGAAGAGCTGTGAACTGCTGAGAAGCCACAACCACAGAATGATCTCCTTGGTATCTGATCCTTTGAAATGGGATCATCCAGATGGAGCAAATGGACCACAAACAGTGATTCAAGATGGTGGATTCATGAAGGGCAATTGTGTAGGGTTCTATAAAACTACGTTAAATAATGGTAATTCATGTACATATCTTCTTTTAAAATTTACAAAGAGTAAGTTTAAAGAGGTTAATCATTTATCAAGGATTATACTATATATCTTAAAGGTGATGGAACACCCCATACTCTTCATTTTTCCCCCTATACTTTTTAAATCATGCTCTTTGTGTGTTTCCTTCATAGAATCTATCGCTCATCTTGCAATTATTTTATTTATTTATGCTACTTGTTCTTTGCCTACCCACTGCCCTCCCCAGTTAAAATGGAGGTAACATAAGAGGTCATATTATACTATTGTTTTATCCACAGGCCTGAACACAGTGAAAAGGCATTCAAAATGTATTTATTATAAGAGTGAAAAAATAACTACCATAAACCATTTATACCCAAAGTGATCGCTGCTTGAATCCTATCTAGAAAGGACAACAGCTTTCCCTCCAGAAATGGTGGTCCCACTGCATACACAGTTAGGAGTAATACTGTTTGCTGCTGCCTTGGTAAATATAAAATAGGCTACACATCCAAGTCAGAGATCTCCATATCAATCTATACAATCACTTTATTTGACAGAGACATTCTTTTTAAAGGCAAATCAGTGTGAACTCTCAATATCCCAAATTAGATCGAGCACACAAGTTCAAATGAGTTAGCCATTAATTACTCACCACCACTGGCCTAAGTTTGAAACCACCAGATCTCATTTTTCACTGGGCTGACATCCTGAAAGGCATCATTTGTCAGGAGACCTCCCTTGTATTTTTTTCTTTTCCTTCCATTGTTTCACTGAATTAACCAAAGCAATACTAAACAAGTTACTAAATACAGGTATTAGCTCATTTGTAGCTAATTATTACAGGTAAGCGGTGCAGTAAATGAAGCACCCTTCACCCTCCCCAGTCTTTTTTTTCTTTTTCTTGAAGCTTTTGTGATGTTCTCCAGGTAAATCCCATGCATAATGTAAGAGTGGCAATGTTGTTTGCATAATAAGCTATTTTCTACCACAGAAGCAGAAACATTTTATCGCTATAGAGAAAGCTCAAATTATGAATACATTTTCATATAAGTTGATTTATGTGAAAATTACAAATAAATGCAGAGCCGAGCTGCAAGTGAATTGTTTGTTCCCAGTTCAAGGAGTGGTGTTATTTGAAATTAAAAAAGAAAACAACCCACCACATCCTGCTAAGAGAAATATTTTTAATGTTATTCAGACTGAAGCACATATCACATGACCCAAGAAGAAAAACATCATCTGGTCCAGAAGTAGGACCTGAGGTTGCAAAGGATGATTTCTGTTTTATATATATATATATATATATATATATAACATTTATATTATCCATGATATATGTATTTTTCTTGTACTTGGGCTGCAAAGATTCTCAGCAAACTCTATAACTACTTCTTTCAATAGTCAAAGGAAGTTAAAAGAATAAATGGAGGCCCATTATCACTTCTGCATATGTAAGAGCTAAATGTGTGTTAAAGACATGAAAATGGTTTTGTGTAAGATCCAAAGTTTCTCAGACAACTGCAGGGCTCTCAAAGTGGGATGCACATTTCTAATCTAGTTAGAATTGTGGAAGGTTGAGAACTTACCTTGTTAGGACACCCCTCCTCCATTACACTAGTACACTGGCCTCTGGGTGGTCGATCCATAACAGGGATATGAGGCTGGTCACAGAGCTTTGGCTAATGTCCCACACATAGAGGAGATAGGTTTTAGGGAAAGGAGATAGTGACATGGCACCTTGGACAAGTCTACATAGTAAAATAAGTGCAACTTGTTTAGCCATTTGGGCACCATATGCCTATAATTTTCCTAGACCTTTAAACTTGCCTGGATTACACTCATCATGGGCCATGATCACAGAAAACATCCCATCCTGGCTGTTGCCCCAGACTGCAGCCCACTTATGTCTTAACTGTTACTTAATAAATCCTTAGCTTTATAGTTCTTGATTCTGATAATGATCTCTGACCCTGTTTGCATCTTGCAACCCTTCAGACCTCTTAAACCAGCTTACTGAACTTTGATGTCTTCTTCAGCTCTTTGCTCATGTGTCCCCCAGGATCTCAGGATGCTCAAAGCCACAAAGGAGAATCCTGTTTCCCAGCCTAGCTCATGGAGCTGTGCAATCTCCAGCCACTCCATCTCCCTTTTCCTCCCCATACCACAGAGAGGGGAATTTGAGTAATACAGATAGCTAATCTAAACACAGGTCTCAAAAGTCTCACCTTTACTGTTCTCAATTTATTGGCCTGTCAAGAGATGTTACATTTGTAGATCGGACTTTTTACAAGCCCCCTCTGCCATCTCCAAACCACTAAATAAAAAAAAATTTTTTTTGGCAAGTATTTTGTTGTTCAGTCGCCTAGTCACGTCCAGCTCTTTGGAAGCCGATGGACTACAGCACGCCAGGCCTCCCTGTCCTTCACCATCTCCCAGAGTTTGCCCAAGTTCATGTCCATTGAATCGGTGATGCCATCCAACCATCTCATCCTCTGTCACCCTATTTTCCCCTGCTGCTCTCTTCTTCTGCCTTCAATCTTTCCTAGCATCTGGGTCTTTTCCAGTGAGTCAGCTGTTTGCATCAGGTGACCAAAGTATTGGAGTTTCAGCTTCAGCATCAGCATATTTCAGCCCAAGCATAAATGGGAATCATGTAACTTGCCTGGCCAGTCTCATTCCATCAGAGAGACCAGAGCCCACACCTTCTCTGGGCCCCAGATTCAGGTATTACACAATTGCCCAAGGATCTCTGCCACATTCATTTTGTCTTTATTTCTTATTTGCATTCTATAGGTTGACTCTGTGCTTTCCCTTCAATACTATGCTGGAAGTCTGTGTAAGATGTAAAAATAAATAACACTGTTTTAATTACATTGTCCTGAATTTTCACATTCAATAGCTCGACAGTTGGAGAAGAAATACCTGGTCAATTTCTGCACCACTCAAATTTCAGCCTAGCAACAAACCTTATACTTGAGGCTTAAATGCCAGGTGCCTGAAGAAGACTCTTCTCTGTTATTCTCTGGTCCTATCAATATAAACGGCCAAGAATAAGCAAGCATGTGTGCATGCCTGCTAAGTCGCTTCAGTCATGTCTGACTCTTTGTGACATTATAGACCATAGCCCGCCAGACTCCTCTGTCCGTGGGATTCTCTGGGCAAGAATACTGGAGTGGGTTGTCATGCCCTCCTCCAGGGGATCTTCTCAACCCAGGGATCGAACCTGCATCTCTTTATATCTCCAGCATTTGCAGGTGGGTTCTTTACCACTAGCGCCACCTGGGAAACCAAAGAGTAAGCATACATCTTTTTAAATTAGATACTAAAAAGACACCCACAAACACTACCATGTAGTTTGTGTCCCTTGGTAATACAGAAGGATAAAGTAAAACGGTCTTTAAAGAACAAATACTGGAAGAGTCCACTCATTGAGGCAGAAAGCACAATGGCAGATGCCAGGAACTGGGAGGAGAAACGGGGGAGTTAGTGTTTAAGAGCTACAGAGATTCAGTTCTGCAAGGTGAGAGTTCTGTGCATGGATGGTGGTGGCACAATACTGAGAATGTATTTAATACTACTGAACTGTATGCTAAAATGGTTAAGGTGATAAATTTTATGTTAAGCATATTTTACCACAAAAAATAATAAAAGATAATCATTGAGCCACATTTTTAAAGTAAAAAATATCACATTTCCAAATTCTAATACAGTTATTGAGCCATTGTTTAACACCTACTCTATATGCCTTGTACTCAGCTAGGTCCTAGGGATACAATATTTACTGTGAGAGACGCATAGTCTGTGCTCGTAGAGCTGAGAGCTAGTGGGGAGAGATGAATATTTCAAAAAGCTAGAATCTGATGAGGACTTTGAAGGAAAATTGAAAGCTGTACAGGACCATTTGACGGATGCCATCCTCCTGACCCAGCCCACAGGAACAGACAAACCTTCCTGAGGAAGAAACATTCAGTGGAACTTGAGGAATGAAACAGAATTCATAGGAGAAAAGAGTCCAAGGGATGCTTGATCATGGAACATTTCTCAACACACCATCTCCCCACTGAGGACTCTTGGGCTCTGGATTTCTATAATACTTGTCACCCAGCAGTAGTTTGGAGGCCGGATTCACACCAAAAACGAGTATCTTTCTCTTGAAAGTGAAATTGTTAGTCGTTCGGTCATGTCCAACTCTGTCTGACCCCATGGACTATAGCCCACCAGGCTTCTCTGTCCATAGACTTCTCCAGGCAAGAATACTGGAGTGGGTTGCCATTCCCTTCTCCAGGGGGTCTTCCCGATTCAGAGATCGAACTCAGGTCTCTTGCATTGGTAAGAGGATTCTTTACTGTCTGAGCCACCAAGAAAGCCCTCAAATACCAACAGAGAGTGGGACCTAGACACTGGGCAAAGTCAGTAATAACACTGTTGGCATTTTAAGGGCTTCCTTCAACTTTCCTTTCCAAAGCTCTCATTGGCACACACTGAAGAGCAAAATTCTCTAAAGGCCCAATAAGGTTCTTGTAAGGTTGGAATAAATTCTAAATGTTTGGCAAAACGTTTGGCTAAAAGTTTGTCATTAATTGCTGAATAGTATGTTACATATTTTAACTTATGTTTCCATACTCTCATGTCTACTGATCATCCAGTTGACCTTAGATTTGGAGCCATTTTCCAGCATCTTTGAGATCTGCATTATATGCAACACATGGTACAAGTTTGGAAGCAATATCCACATACTCTCAGCACTTCAAAGCACACACACTTTTTCCCATCTCTGCTCTAAACCTCACAAAGGCAGGTCCCTCGTTCTATTCCCTAATGAATACTCTCAGTAGTTCCTACAACATCATAGGTGCTCGGTAAATATTTTTTAACTGAATCCCCTTCTTTGTCCCAGCTTCTGAAATTCTTTTCACACATTGCTGTATTAGAACCCCTGTAACATCTAGATGTTAAAGTGTAAGGCTCTGGGAGTTGGACAGAACCTAGGTTTAAATCCTGGCTCTGCCATTTACTGAAACCATGAATTTAAGTCAATTACATTAATACTCCAAACATTAATGTCCCCATCTGTGAAATGGGGACAATAATATATTTCTCAGTGATGTTAAAGGACACAAGCAGATGATGAGCATGTGTTGCACATAAAAATGCTGTGAGGAGGCACCAGTTGTTAGCCCCTCTTTACAAAAGAAGATGGTATGACCCACTGAGCTGAAATAACTTCACCACAGAAGTTGCTTCGCCACAGCAACTTCGTCAGCTTCATATTCTTGACTATAAGGAAAGTAAAAGGGGGAAACAGTGGAATTATTGAGACTAAGGCTTAATACTGGTTAAATATAATAGACTGACCTAACACCTTGTACCTCTGAGAAGGGTCTACACATCAAGACATATAGTAACATATGAAATAAACCTAGCAGTGCTTCTCAAAACCTAATGCGTAAATGAATCACGTGAGGATCTTGTGAAAATGCAGACTCAGCTTCACTGGGGTGGGAACTGAGATTCTCCATTTCTCACAAACTCCCAGATGCTCCCCAGGCTCCTGCTGTCTACACACCACAATTTGAGTAGCAAGGTTTTAAAGCACCACACAAAATATTAGGTATTATCACTCCAAAGTGAAAGTGAAGGTTGCTCAGTCATGTCCAACTCTTTGCAACCCCGTGGACTATACAGTCTGTGGAATTCTCCAGGCTAGAATATCGGAATGGGTAGCCTTTCCCTTCTCCAGAGGATCTTTCCAACCCAGGGATGGAACCCAGCTCTCCCACATTGCAGGTGGATTCTTTACCAGCTGAGCCACAAGGGAAGCCCAAGAATACTGGAGTGGGTATACTGGAGTTGCTGAATGCCAACAGCAACAATGGCAATTGTCTCCTGTTCTTCTACATCCAGTCTTGTTCCCATCAAATCCATTCCTTAAATTCTTTCAATCAGGACTGATTTTTCTTATAACACAAGCTTATCATCTCACTCTCCTGCCCAAAACATCTTGAAAAAAAAAGTGAAAATGTTTGTCACTTAGTTGTGTCTGCCTCTTTGCGACCACGTGGACTGTGGCCTGCCAGGTTCCTCTGTCCATGGAATTTTCCAAGCAAGAATACTGGAGTGGGTTGCTATTCCCTTCTCCAGGGGATTTTCCCGACCCAGGAATTGAACCAGGGTCTCCTGCATTGCAGGCAGATTCTTTACCAACTGAGCTATCAGGGAAGCCTAGCACTCCAAAGGCCATACCATTATAATGATGGCATAGAACCATCTCATTTCTGTGCTCCATGCAATGATTTCCCCAAAGTCCTGTGATTTTCTTTCGTTGTTGTTTAAATGCCATAAAATCCTACTTTGACCCGGACAATGATCATAATAAACCCATCTGAATAAAACCCCCCTGAGCTCCTGCTCTGCAATATCTCTCAGCTGAGCACTACACTGCTTGTAGTTGCCTTAGCTCTTCTCCTCTTTAAACTACCATCAAGTCAGAGAACCAGACTCACATCAAAGTCAATTTGAATTCATTTTGTACAATTTTAACAGATACTATTTCAAAGGGCTCTGCTAACTTCAAAAATAATATTCATTACCTGGTTGTTGAAGGAAACTGCTCTCAGGATATTGTACACTGCCATCCCCTAATTTGGTAATTCTATCAGGAAAAGCAATTAAGTTTGTCTGACATGACTTGTTTTTATAAATCCATGATGCTTACTGCTCTTAATTTAATTCTCCTCTTACCACTTACAATTTCATTCTCATCTGACAGTTCATATTTTCTCTCTGAGTGATTTTCCCCCCTTTATATTACTAATCACAGAAAACTCAGTGAATAACATCAGCCTTTGGGTTGGAAAGAGACTGGAAAATGATGGGCAGTACACAGGCTCCCTTAAGGGAGGGCAGGAATTTTGTTCCTTTTGATTGCCCCCACCCCTAAAGCAGTGCTTGGCATACAGATGGTGCTCAATACTTGCTATCAAGTGTCAAGCCAAGTGCTGCAAAGGCAAAGAAGACTCAGGTCTTTCCCTATATTTCACATTAGTCAGAAGGTAGACATTTTAAAAGATGATTACAAAGCAATCTGAAAAAAAAAAAATGGTACTGTGACAGGACTGCCAGTGAGAATTGGACCTTACAATTTTATGTTATTTTCAATGTTGGAAAAACGTTCATCTAAAATGTTGTCAGCAATTTCTGTTTTATTGATTGGAGACCTGTACTGATTGTGATGACGTGCAAGTTACAGTAGCACAAATGAGGGGATGGTCCGCCATCCTGGAAAACCTGAGGTCAGGGAAGGCAATGGGTAGAAGTCACCTGGTGAGTCTCAAAGGATGAGCTGTGGTCACAGGACAAAGGGAAAGAGCACATTTTATGAATAAGGAGTGTGGGCAAAGACACAGCCTTGTGTAAGTGGGGGCTGTGTCCAGAGGACTGAAGGTATCTGCTCAGCAATGTGAGGAGTGTTTTGGGCAGGAGAGTGAGATGATAAGCTTGTGTTATGAGAAAAATCAGTCCTGATTGAAAGAATTTAAGGCATGGATTTGATGGGAACAAGACTGGATGTAGAAGAACAGGAGACAATTGCCACTGTTGCTGTTGGCGTTCAGTCGTCAAATCATGTCTGACTCTGCGATCCCACGGACTGCAGCACAGCAGGCCTCCCTGTCCCTCAGCATCCCCCAGAGTTTGCCCAAGTCCATGTCCATTGACTTGGTGATGTCATCCAACCAATTCAATCGATGCAGAAGAACAGGAGACAAAGAATGAGGAAAGGAGGAGGCTTAGGAGGAATGTTAAAGAGGTAGGATGGGAGCCAGAGAGAATGGTGTTAGGACAACCAAAGGAGAAAAAAGTTTCAAAAAGAATAAAGTGGTCAACATTGTCAGGGGCTGCTCAAGATGTACTCATTAAATTTCTTTTGGGAAAGCATCATGAGTTCATTCAACATATAAGGTCTACTTTCACATTGCTGTAATCTCTACCAAAAGCTTTCTTGCTCATCAGACTATGGCAACATGGTGGATGAAAAAGCACCCTCTGAAACTGAAGGTAAAAAAAAATCAGCATCTAGTAATTGAGATTGGCCATCTATCACAAGGAACTCACAAGTAACAAGGAAGATGGCCCAGAAATGTGCTGATTAGGAGGGTATGAACATATGAAAATATAAAGGAAATTACCACTATATTATGTTGTGACTTGTCTAGCATGAATTTATGAAATGTTAAAGTTGAGGGGGAGCATGTGCTTCTAACAAATAATCAAAAATGGGTATTGGAGAATAAATACCTATAAGCATATGAAATGATGCTCAATGTCACCAACCGTTAGGGAAATTAAAATCAAAACCTCAGTGAGATACCACTTCACACCCATTAGGATGACTGCTATTTAAAAGCAATCACAAAAGCAGAAAAATAGAATCTAAAAGGTGTTGGTAAGGTTGTAGAGAAATTGATAACCCTTGTGCATTACTGATGGAAATATCAAAGGGTACAGCCATTGTGGAAAAAAGTATGGTGGTGGTTTAGTCACTAAGTCATGTCCGACTCTTTGCAACTTCATGGCCTTCAGCCTGCCAGGCTCCTCTGTCCATGGGGATTCTCCAGGTAAGGATACTGGAATGGGTTGCCATTTCCTTCTCCAGGGGATCTTCTTCACCCAAGGACTGAACCGGGGTCTCCTGCATTGCAGGCAGCTTCTTTACCAACTGAGTCACCAGGAAAACAGTATACGGCTCCCCCAAAAAATCAAACACAGAATTAACACATAATTTACAAATTCCACTTCTAAGGTCTATAGCAAAATAACTGAAAGCAGTGACCCAAGCAGATATTTGTATACTCATGTTCTTAGCAGCATTATTCACAACAGTCAAAAGGTGGGGAGCAACCCATCCATGTATGAATGGGTAAACACAGCATGGTATAAACATACAATGGAATATTTTTCAACCTTAAAAAGGGAGAAAATTCTGAAACATGCTATAACATTAACAGACTTTGAAAACATTATGCTAATAAGTCAGTCCCAAAGGATAAATATTGTAGGTCAAAACAGTCAAATCATAAAAACAGAAATCAAAATGGTGGCTGTCATGAACCAGGAGCAAAGGGGACTAGAGAGTTATTGTCTAGTAGGTACAGAGTTTCTGTTTGGGAAGATGAAAAATGTTCTTGAGATGGATGGTGGTGATAGTTTCATAATGATGTGAATGTATATATTCAATATATACATTTGCTGATTAGATTACTCCTGGAGTTTAGGTCTGGGCATCATGCTGTGAAAAAGATAGAGATCAATCAGACATGATCATCAGAAAGAGGCCACGGTGATGAATGAACTTGAATCCACATAATGGAAGCAATGACTGAAAGCCTATCTTCCCAACCTGTGTGCTTTGGCATCCCTGTGCTCCGAATCGTGTAAAGCTGCGCCTGGAGATGAATTGTTCAGTCCTTGAGCATGACTTGGAACAGCTGAAGACTCCATAACAGCCAGGTGTGGCCAAGGCAACCCTAGTAGGGGTTCTGCATTGTTCAAGCACAATGGGTCTGAGGATGCCTTTCATGGTCCCCTGGAGGAATGTACAAAAAGTAACTATTTTAGGCTGTGCTGGGTCTTCCTTGCTGTGTGCAGGCTTTTCTCTAGCTGTGGTGAGTGGGGGCTACTCTCTACTCAAGTGTGCAGGCTTCTCATTACAGTAGCTTCTCTTGTTGCAGGGGCTACCCAGGTGGTTCTAGCCGTAAAGAACTGGCCTGCAATTCAGGAAACATAAGAGATGTAGATTCAATCCCTAGGTCGAGAAGATCCCCTGGAGGAGGGCATGGCATCCCACTCTAGTATTCTTGCCTTAAGAATCCCATGGACAGAGAAGCCTGGTGGACTACAGTCCCTAAGGTCACAAAGAGTCAGACACAACTGAAGTGACTGAGCATGTTCTTGTTGCAGAGCACGGGCTCTGGAGTGCAGGCTTTAGTAGTTGTGGCGCAAGGGCAAAAAATGACTCTTGGCACTGATCCTCAGCCTGGATATACTGAGCATAAACAAGAAGGTGCTGTACCACCTAAGACATCCACCTTGGCAGCCAGAATCAGAGCACACCGCTGCCCATCCTGAAAGTGGGACCGAGGAACCTGCTGTTGAGGTAGTTCATATTCCAGATGCCCAAAGAGCATGTGTCTGACCCTAGGTGCTGCCAGTCGGAGATAGGGAGTTGGGGAAGGAAGCTGATAGGTGCCCCAGTGGATGTGGTTCTGGGGCTGTTCAGAACCTTTCTTCACATACAATAGCTACTTCTCTTCCTGTGGAGCATACATACCCCTCCAGGAGGCACTGGCACTACTGGGTAGCTTCTCTAACAATGCACCTGCATTCTGCAAAATCAGCATATTTTGAAACACTTAATATGAAAAAGTTCAACTGGATTAGAAGTCTTTTCTCACCGACATTAGAAATTTACACATTATGTTTGTCAGTGAAAGTAAAGAAAGAACTATGAGAGTCTTTAATTATAACTGCAACTGTCATACATTTTGAAGGTTGTAAAAAATGGTATTATATTTTAAATCATTGTTTCTTGTCCATTACGGGTACCAAAAATTTGAAGAAATCAGCATTAACAAGTCTTGATCAGGAATTACGTGTAGCCATTTCAAATGTAAAACCTGATATTACAGGTATATTCATGGAATCAAGCTACGTTTCACTGTCAAACCTTCAAAAAGATTTTATTTGGAAGCTTTATACAAATTCAATATTTAATCTTCTCCCTAATATTTTATATTTATTTTCTTATCATAATTATATACTACTAAAAAGAAAATATAATGAATTTTTCATTAATCTCCAGACAGACATCCTTAATTCACTTCGGGTTCACCCCAGGGTGTCATGCAAATATCATTTTCTGTATCTGCCTTGGAGTTCAAAAGCCTCAGAAACACTACTAGAAAAAAAGTGTTCATATAGCAGAAACATCACGGAAAATCAAATCAGAAGAATAGCGATGGGGGCCAAAAACTCAGTTGTTCTGAGTCTCTATAGGGGTAGACTTGTACCTCAAGTAAAGGCTTGAGGAAGATGAATTTCAGTCAAATCTTGAGCCAGCTCTGCCCAAAGAGAGGCCATGATATTCCAATAGCATCTGATGACCACTTATCAAAACATCATAGATGGAGATTCAAACTTTACAGCATGACTGGCCTGAGGAAACTGTAAAACCTCTTTGGACCTTTAGATTCAATGATTCTGGACCAGCCAGTTCAGGAAGGCTTCCAGCCTCTCCTTCCTTGACATTTCTTAAATTCTCTGATTGGAAAGACAAGCAGTCATCAAGGAATAAATATCCATCAGTATGCCATGACTGGCAGAAAGATGTTGAAATAAGATTGATACAATGCACACAGAAGCCTCTCTACATCTAGTCTTTACCCTTGAGAAAGACGTGTGGGGAGAGAGACACTGATCATGGCTCAGGATTCTAGACTTTACTAATCTACCCTCTAACTACGAGATACTGGAAAAGTCAACTTCCTTTTAATTAAATTTTCTAATCAATACAAATAGTAGAGATGAGGTGGGGAGGTTTAATTGATTTCTAAGGGTTTTCCTAGCTGTAAATTTTTATCTAAGATTGTTGATATACTTCTTTTGGTTTAATTGTTCCTCATATGTCTAGTGACTACGGAAGGGCCTCTATTTCGCAGGTAGCAGTTCCATTCATTTCAACATTTACTAAATAAACATACAGTGCATGTCAGGCCTTCTGCTGGACACAAATGTATCAAATTTTAGAAGAAAGGACAGACTACAAAAAGGCAAGTTAAAGGACAGTGTACCCAATGATACCCTTGAAGGACCTATAGGCATTTAGATAACTCTCAAGTTATATGAGGAAATGATACGGAAGAACAAAACCAAGACGGCGACCATCATGGAAATGAAATAAATTCTCCCTCCCAATCCTGCTCCGAGAGCATCACAGCAACCACTATGTATGCCTCAAACAAAAAGCATGATGGACCAGCCATAGCTTCTTCATTACCCAGGGCTTCCGCAGAGGAACAGGAAATAAAACACTGGACGATGAGCAACACGTAGGCATGGGTGGCACCAACAGGAGAGGTCCCATCTGGTCCACCTGAGACAAAACTGAGAATTCCTGAAAACTTACTGATGGAGTTCTAGGACACCAAGAGGTTGAGTGAAGATGTACACATGTTCACCAAGACCTTGTTAGTATACATGAGAAAGAGAATACAGCGACAGTGGCTGCGGATGAGTTTTGCAGACTGGGTCATCCAAGAATTCCACGTGCAAATTCAATCCACCTGTGTTAATGTGACATGGTATTTTCTGCTCATTTATCAACTTAATTTAATCATATAATTTTGCCATAGCAGTATTTGTTCTTTCAGTTCAGTTCAGTCGTTCAGTCATGTCCAACTCTTTGTGACCCCATGAATCGCAGCACACCAGGCCTCCCTGTCCATCACCAACTCCCGGAGTTTACCCAAACCCATGTCCATCGAATTGGTGATGCCATCCAACCATCTCATCCTCTGTCATCCCCTTCTCCTCCTGCCCCCAATCCTTCCCAGCATTAGGGTCTTTTCCAATGAGTCAACTCTTTGCATGAGGTGGCCAAAGTATTGGAGTTTCAGCTTCAACATCAGTCCTTCCAATGAACACCCAGGACTGATCTCCTCTAGGATGGACTGGTTGGATCTCCTTGCAGTCCAAGGGACTCTCAAGAGCCTTCTCCAACACCACAGTTCAGAAGCATCAGTTCTTCGGCACTCAGCTTTCTTCACAGTCCAGCTCTCACATCCATACATGACCACTGGGAAAACCATAGCCTTGACTAGACAGACCTTTGTTGGCAAAGTAATGTCTCTGCTTTTAAATATGCTATCTAGGTTGGTCATAACTTTCCTTCCAAGGAGTAAGCGTCTTTTAATTTCATGGCTGCAATCACCATCAGCAGTGATTTTGGAGCCCAAAAAAATAAAGTCTGACACTGTTTCCACTGTTTGCCCTTCTATTTCCCATGAAGTGATGGGACCAGATGCCATGATCTTAGTTTTCTGAACGTTGAACTTTAAGCCAACCTTTTCACTCTCCTCTTTCATTTTCATCAAGAGGCTCTTTAGTTCTTCTTCACTTTCTGCCATAAGGGTGGTGTCATCTGCATATCTGAGGTTATTGATATTTCTCCCGGCATCTTCATTCCAGCTTGTGTTTCTTCCAGCCCAGCGTTTCTCATGATGTATTCTGTTCTTTAGCCCACTTAATCACAAAAATGCTGGCAAAGAGAGATTTTCCACCTGGCAGTGTTGCTTGAGGCAAATTACCTGTACGTGAACAATTAAATGGAAAGAGGAAGAATTTCATAAAATGAGTAAGACTGAGTTCCTGCAGTCATGAAATTCAAACACTAACTGGGTGTGCAGACATGGATTCAACTATTAATGTGAAAATATTGTGAATATTAAACAGGATAATAAATGTCATGGGTGAGGTAAACATGAGATCACAATACATCACATATACGGTGTACAGGTAGTAGTAGTAATAGTAGCAGTAGGGGTATTATCATGGAGAAGTTCCTTTTTAGACTAATTTCCCTAAAATGAAGGTGCATAATCTTTTTCCTCTGATCATTTGAGTAGCACTTAAACAGTGTCTGTTTCTAAAAATCATTATTCGAGGCAAGACTATGTTTGTCATTCAGCTGTGCTGTGTCCTTTTAACCAAGACGTCTAACACCACTTCAGTCCATTATGTAATCCCCAGTTTCCCCCATTTTGATTGTCTCTGTTGTTTATTGCTCTGCTCTCACAGAGGACTTGTCTGAAAGGTCTGGGTGCTTTCAATTGGGCCTTATCAGAGATCATGGTTATTGGAACTCTCTGTATTTTACGGCTTCCATCTCATTAATGCCAACACTAATTTGTGGTCCAATCCAATACCACCCCCATAAGATCTGCATGAATACACACTGGATTTCAATCTGCCATTCAACAAGCATGAAGTCCTTTATGTTCCTTATTAGCCAATCAAACAGCCCAGTTTCTTTTCTTTGCATTTTTTCCATAGTGAAATCATTTTGTTGTCCCAAAGCAGTGGCTTGGTAGGAAATATTAGAAAAAACAATCACAATAACAGCCCTGCCTCCTCTTCTTTTCCTCCAATAAATGCAACTGTTTTAACCTGGAAACTCCATTTCAAATTGAGTTGCCAATTTGTTTGTGAAAATGCTCCTTCCCTAAAATAGCTCTTACCCTGAGATAGTTTGTGGTATATTATAAAGTGGGCCTATTTTTTGCCCTCAAAGGAGAGGAAGGATTGTTGAGATAAAAACTAACTCATGCTCTGGCAGAGAATCAAACCAGGTTGCCAAATGCAAGCAGACTGATGGATCTAAAATGCCATATGTGTCAGGGTGATCTTATTCTGATGCCCACCGTTCTCATTTCTTAAAAACTGAGGCCTGGAATCATTAACATGGGATTCTCCTTTGTTCACTTTATATGGTTAAATGATATCCCTTTCACATCATTTCAACCCCATGCATGATTACCAAAAGTACTCCGGTCTCCTGTAATGTTCTGTGCTTCCTGTTTCAATGAATGCCCTGTCCTTTAAGTTCCTCGTGTAATTTTCTGTTTCACAAAAAATTTCAATGGTGAAATGAATTCAAATAGGCTTGGCTATTTGTATTTTGAGATAAATTAAAACTAGAGTGAAAGTTCATATATAAAAGGAAACAACAAACAGCAGAGTGCCTAGTTCCACCAAAAGACCTGGTAAATTTCAAGAGGGTCATTTCTTTCCTGTAATGAACAAGGATAGGAAATCTCAGAAGTGGGTATTCTCTCATACAAAAAGGACCTGGAAACTACTTTTTTTTCCCACTTTCCACTGAGACCTGGTTCTGCAGTTGGGTTCCCCAGGAAGCAGATCCTGACAGGATGATTTAGGTGTGTAGTTTATTTAGGAGAACACCCTTGGCTCAACCCCTGTGAAAGGAAGGAGGGGAAGGGGGATTGGACAGGGGAGGAATTGGGTAATGGTGCAGGCACAGCAAGGTCTCAGCCAATGCCACAGCAAGTCTAGAGCAGGAATGGACCTCAGAGCTGTGTGTTCAGTCAGGTAGTCAGGGGAAGGGGGGTCAGGCCTCTATATCAGCATCAGGGGAGGCGGGCTGCCCCCAAAGCAGAAGTGGGACTCTCTCTCCACCTGATCGCAATTCCCAAAGAGAGATATTAGCCAACAACTTTCCCAGGAGCTAAGGGCCTGAGCCCTTTAGTCCTGAAGGGGGGATCTGGGTGGTATAGCAATAGCATCCAAAGCACAGGGTGTGTGTGTGTTCAGTCACTAAGTTGTGTCTGACTCCTTTGTGACTTCATGGGCTCTACCCCACCATGCTCAGCACAGGGTAACGCCATATAATATGAAATATTTGATTATTTACTTAAAGCTGAAACAGGTTCCATGAGATGTTTTGCCAAAGCAATTTAGATCCTATTGTGACTGTTGGCACCAACGGCTGCTAAACATTTCACTCTTTTGGAGTTCAAAAATATGTATTCACCCCTACTTTCACAAAATGCAAGAAGAAAAAAAAAAGAGCCAGGTTTGTGTCTAAGATTAGCTACATCTGTGCCTTAAAGTGACACAAATGGTCTAAGACTCTAGTTCTTCACCAATAAAACAAGGGTAATCTCATTTACTCTAGCCTCCTTATCAGATTACTAAAAGAGGCAATGAATGTGGAAGCACTTGCTAAACATAAAATGCTGTATAGATAGAGCTTCTAATATCTAGCACAGAACAAGAACTCAAAAATATATATGTTGAATAGATAAAGGAGTATGATTCTAATACCCTGCATCCCACCAAGAGCCTGGCTTCCTCCCAGCACATGGCCAGTCTGGTCTCTCAGTCTAGCAGCCTGTGTAAGAAACAGGGAGGACTTGGTGTGAAGTGAAAAGACACCCTCTGCTGTGACAAACAGCTCAGCACGAAGACAAGCATTCTCTTTATACTGAAGGCATAGCTTTTGCCTGGGAAACCAGGAGAGATCTACAGAAGCATCTCATATCAGTGCCAAGTTGAGTCTAAAATATGGCTTTTTATCAATTATGCCTAAACAAAAATCATTTTTCTAATAGATGTACTCCAGTGTTCAAGCAGAAAATATTAAACAAGCTCACCCGGCAAGTCAATTGTTTTTGAGGATCTTCAAAACATTATCATGTGATGTGAGTCTGCAATTTCTTAGCCACAATTCCAAAATCCAGAGCTCTGAAAACCAAGTTTTTCCCAAACTGATTTGATGGCAAAAACTGACCTGAATGAGTAGGAGGTTATGGTCTTTATTTACTCCTCTTAGTGGATTTCACTGTAGAAATATGACTGTATTTGATTACCAGGGATGTTATGCAGCATACAGTACACGTTCCGTAGGCTTCAGATATGGAACTACAGTGAACCTGTAAGTTCAAGACTTACTGAGAAGTTGGCCTTTTATAAGAGCTCTACCGTAAAGAGACTTCCCTGGTGGCTCAGACGGTAAAGCGTCTGCCTACAATGCGGGAGACCCAGGTTCAAACCCTGGGTCGGGAAGATCTCCTGGAGAAGGAAATGGCAACCCACTCCAGTACTCTTGCCTGGAAAAATCCCATGGATGGAGGAGCCTGGTAGGCTACAGTCCATAGGGTCGCAAAGAGTCGGACACGACTGAGCGACTTCACTTCACTTCACTTCTACCATAAAGAAGCCAGATTGGCAAAGAATTGATGCCTTCGAACTGTGGTGCTGGAAGAGACTCCTAAAAGTCCCTTGGACAGCAAGGAGATCAAACCAGTCAATCTTAAGGGAGATCAAACCTGAATATTCACTGGAAGGACTGGTGCTGAAGCTCCAGTATTTTGGTCATCTGCTGTGAACAGACAACTCTTTGGAAAAGTCCCTGATGCTGGGAAAGATCGAGGGCAGAAGGAGAAGAGGGCATCAGAGGATGAGATGGCTGGACAGCATCACTGATGCAATGAACATGAACTTGGGCAAACTTAGGGAGATGGTGAGGGACATGGAGGCATGGCGGGCTGCAATCCACGGGGTTGCAATGAATCGGACACGACTGGGCGACTGAACAACAACATTGAGAAGTTGCTACATATCAGAACCTATTCTAAATACTTGACATCTATTATCTCAGTTAATCTTCGCAGAACCTTACGAGGTTTATCCAAACATCTGTCCCATTCTACAAGTGAAAAAACTGAAGTACAGGGAGAGTAAATAAGCTGTCAAGTCACATAGCAAGTAAGCAGTGGAGCTGAAGGCTGAAACCTGCTTGAAGCAGTCTGCCTCCAGAGTCTGCCTCTTCTCTTTGTAGCAAACTCATCCTGGTAAATCCTAAAGGAGTCAGTAACAAGCAAAGCTAGTCACACCTTAGGAGATATATTGAAAATCTGTGGCGGCTGAGGTCTTCAGTAATTTCTACTTGACTTAGTTAGGGTGTGTGAATGTGTGTGTATACACATATATGTATATGGGGGGGCGTTAAGAAATTGGCTTAAGCTGTTGTAGGGGCTGGCAAATTCAAAATCTTGAAATCTACAAGATAGGCCAGCAGGCTGGAGACATACGGGAGGGTTGATGTTTCAGATTGAGTCTGAAGATTCTGGAGGCAGAATTCCCTCTTTCCCATGAGACCTCAGTCTTTTTTCTCTTAAGGCTTTCAACTGATTAGATAAGGCCCACCCACATTAAGGATGATTTGCTTTACGTGAAGTCTATTAATGTAAACTTTTCTAAACTAATGAGTGATACCATGTATTTTTTCTTTTATTTTTGGTTGTGCTGGGTCTTCATTGCTGGGCATGGGCTTTCTTTAGCTGCAGTGAGTGGGGGCTACTCTTCATTGCAGTGCATGGGCTTCCTATTGCAGTGTCTTCTCTTGTTGTGGAGCATAGGCTCTAGGGCTTATGGGCCCTAAAGCGCGTGGTCTTCAGTGTTTGTGGTGCACAGACTTAGTTGCTCCAAGGCACGTGGAATCCCTCCAGGACCAGGGATCAAACCTGTGTCCCCTGCACTGGTAGGGAGATTCCCATCCACTGTCCCACCAGGGAAGTCCAACTAATTTAAATGTTAATCACATTTCTAAAATACCTTCAAAGAGACATCCAGACTGGTATTTGACCAAGTATTTGGGTATCATGGCATAATCCAGTTGACACAAAAAATTAACCATCAAGCTACTTTTAAAATAATCCAATATAAACTGAATCTGTTAATGCCTAACAGTATAGTTTTATGTGAAAGGTAAAGGAGAAAAGGAAAGATATACCAGTCCGAACAAAGAGTTTGATAGAACAGCAAGAAGAGATAAGAAAGTCTTCTTAAATGAACAATGCAAAGGAATAGAGGGAAGAAATAGAATGGGAAAGACTAGAGATCTCTTCAAGAAAATTAGGGATACTAAGGGAAGAGTTCATGTAAAGATGGGCACAATAAAAGACAGAAATGGTATGGACCTAACAGAAGCAGAAGATATTAAGAAGAGGTGGCAAGAATACACAGAACTATACCAAAAAGTCTTAATGACCCAGACAACCACGATGGTGTGATCACTCACCTAGAGCCAGACATCCTGGAGTGTGAACTCAAGTGGGCCTTAGGAAGCATTACTACCAACAAAGCTACTGGAAGTGATAGAATTCCAACTGAGCTATTTCAAATCCTAAAAGATGATGCTGTTAAAGTGCTGCATTCAATAGCTAGCAAATTTGGAAAACTAAGCAGTGGCCACAGGACTGGAAAAGGTCAGTTCTCATTTCAATCCCAAAGAAGGGCAATGCCAAAGAATGTTCAACTACCGCACAACTGCACTTATTTCACATGCTAGCAGGATAATGCTCAAAATTCTTCAAGAAAGGCTTCAACAGTACATGAACTGACAACTTCAGATGTTCAAGCTGGATTTAGAAAAGGCAGAGGAACCAGAGATCAAATTGCCAACATCTGTTGGATCATAGAAAAAGCAAGGCAATTCCAGAGAAACATCTACCTCTGCTTTCTTAACTACGCTAAAGTCTTTGAGTGTATGGATGACAATAAACTGTGGAAAATTCTTAAAGAGATGGGAATATCAGACCACCTTACCTGCCTTCTGAGAAATCAGTATGCAAATCAAGAAGCAAATTTAGAACCAGACATGGGATAACAGACTGCCTGAAAATTGGGAAAGGAGTACATCAAGGCTGTATATTGTCACCCTGCTTATTTAATTTATATGCAGAGTACAACATGTGAAATGCCAGGCTGGATGAAACACAAGCTGGAATCAAGATTTCCAGGAGAAATATCAATAACCTCAGAAATGCAGATGACACTACCCTAATGGCAGAAAGCGAAGAGGAACTAAAGAGTCTCTTGATAAAGGTGAAAGAGGAGGGGCGGTCCTAAGATGGTGGAGGAATAGGACAGGGAGACCACTTTCTCCCCCACAAATTCATCGAAAGATCATTTGAACACTGAGCAAATACCACAAAACAACTTCTGAATGCTGACGGAGGACACCAGGTACCCAGAAAGGTAGCCCATTGTCTTCGAAAGGAGGTAGGACAAAACATGAAAGATAAAAAGAGAGACAAAAGAGTTAGGGACAGAGATCCATCCTGGGGAGGGAGTTGTAAAAGAGGAGAAGTTTCCAAACACCAGGAAACCTTCTCACCGGCGGGTCTGTGGGGAGTTTTGGAATCTCAGAGGGCAATATAACCGGGAGGAAAAACTAAATAAATAAAACCCACAGATTACACGCCTAACCGCAACTCCCAGCAAAGAAGTAGTCCAGACGCTCACATCCACCACCAGCAAGCGAGGGCTGAACACGGAGGTGCGGGCTGCATTGCTTAGGGTAAGGACCGGGCCTGAATGCCCTGAGGGAAATCTGAGGGAGCTAACGTGAGATAGCAACCCAAACTGTGGGATAGCCAGAGAGAAAACGAAAAAAAAAAAAGAGGAAAGAGAGAGAGAGAACTTTCCCACAAAAAGCTCTAACCTAAGGCACTGCCGGCTGCTCAGAGAACAAAGGACTGAGCGAATACCAGAGGAGAGCTAGCCAGCAGCAGACCAACCCATCCCCCACCGGAGGCAAGGAGGCAGGTGGGCGACAGCCAGAGCTGGAAGGCAAGGGGAAAACTCGGCCCCAAATACGGCATCCTCTACCAAACCACGAGCAGGCTCCCAGTTGATCCCAGGTCTTCCTGGGATCCTGGACGGTTGACATCCGCCAGGAGGGTCGCAGCCAGAGATCAGCTCCCCAGAGGAGACACATGGCAATCCTGAGTGCTCCTGCTGTGCACCCATGAAACCGAGTGTCTGGGATGGGGGAGGTGATAAGATGCGCTGCCCACCTGGGGAGTGTGTGCTCACCAAGCACCTGGTTGCCTGAGCTGGTCAGACCTGGGAAGGGCACAAAACGCAGGCCCAACCGAGTCTGTGCCTTTGTGGAGTACTCTCTGTGCCTTTGTGGAGTACTCGAGAACCTGAACCTCAGTGGCATAGACCTGGGAAGTGCACGCAACCCAGGGCCCACTTTAGACAGTTCCCTGGCAGAGCAACCTGGAGCCTGAGTAGTGTAAACCAGGAAAGCACACAAGCAGTGAGCGGGGGCAAACCCAGGGTGGCCCAGACACTGCGAGCACTCCCCACACATGCCAGTGATATTTGTTTGCAGTATTCCTCCCTCTCCACAGCACAACTGAACAAATGAGCCTAAATACATGACTGCCTTTGCCCCCTTGTGTCAGGGCAGAAGTTAGATACTGAAGAGACTTGCAAACAGAGGAAGCCAAAATAAACAAAGAAGAGGGAACAGCTTTGGAAGTGACAGGTGCAACACCCAGATTAAAACTCTGTAGTTAGCATTGGCTACATTGGAAGGGACTTATAGACCTTGAGAAGAAGTATAAGCTGGAACAAGGAACTATCTGAAACTGAACTGACCCCACACTGCCCTCAATAGCTCCACAGAAATTCCTAGATATATTTTACTATTATCATTTTTTAATTTTTTTATTTTTAACTTCTTTATTATTCTTTTAATTTTCATTTTTAAAACCTACTACTACCTTGCAAAAAAAGACCTTATTTTTAAAGCAAATTTCATATGTATTTTTTATAACTTTTGCGATTTTGTTTTGTTTTTTTAATATTTTAGTATTTTTGAGAGTCTAACCTCTACTCTAGATTTTTAATCTTTGCTTTTGGTATTTGTTATCAATTTTGTACCTTTAAGAATCCAATCTTCAGTACCCATTTATACTTAGGAGTGTGATTACTGGCTTGATTGCTCTCTCCCCTTTTGACTCTCCTTTTTCTCCCCCAGGTCACCTCTATCTCCTCCCTCCCCCTTCTCTTCTCTACTTAACTCTATGAATCTCTTTGGGTGTTCCAGGCTGTGGAGAACACTTAGGAAACTGATCACTGGCTAGATTGGTCTCTCTCCTTTTGACTACCCCTCCTCTCCTCCTGGTCACCTCTATCTCCTTCCTCCCAGAATTGAAAGAGACACATGTATCCCAGTGTTCATTGCAGCACTGTTTACAATAGCCAGGACACGGGAGCAACCTAGATGTCCATCGGCAGATGAATGGATAAGAAAGCTGTGGTACATATACACAATGGAATATTACTCAGCTATTAAAAAGAATGCATTTGAATCAGTTCTCATGAGGCAGAGGAAACTGGAGCCTATTATACAGAGCTAAATAAGTCAGAAAGAAAAACACCAATACAGTATATTAATGCATATATATGGAATTTAGAAAGATGGTAACAATGACCCTACATGCAAGACAGCAAAAGAGACACAGATGTAAAGAACAGACTTTTGGACTCTGTGGGAGAAGGTGAGGGTGGGATGATTTGAGAGAAAAGCATTGAAACATGTATATTGTCATATGTGAAATAGATCGCCAGTCCAGGTTTGATGCATGAGACAGGGTGCTCAGGGCTAGTGCACTGGGATGACCCTGAAGGATGGGATGGGGAGGGAGGTGGGAGGGAGGTTCAGGATGGGGAATACATGTACACCTATGGCTGATTCATGTGAATGTATGGCAAAAACCACCACAATATTGTAAAGTAATTAGCCTCCAATTAAATTGTAAAAAGAAAAAGAAAAAAAATGGTGAGAGAGGAGAGTAAAAAAGTTGCCTTAAAACTCAACATTCAAAAAACTAAGATCATGGCATCTGGTCCCATCACCTCATGGAAAATAGAAGGGAAAAAAAGTGGAAGCAGTGACAGACTTTCTTTTCTTGAGCTCAAAATCACTGTAAACAGTGACTGTAGCCACAAAATTAAAAGATGCTTGCTTCTTGGAAGAAAAGCTATGATTAACCTAGATGGCATATTAAAAAGCAGAGACATTACCTTGCCGACAAAGGTCCATCTAGTCAAAGCTATGGTCTTTCCAGAAGTCATATGTGGGTGTGAGAGTTGGATCATAAAGAAGGCTGAGTGCCCAAGAATTGATGCTTTCGAACTGTGGTGCTGAAGAAGACTCTTGAGAGTCCCTTGGGCAGCAAGGAGATCAAACTAGTCAATCCTAAAGGAAATCAAGCTTGAATACTCATTGGAAGGACTGATGCTGAAGCTGAAGTCCAATACTTTGGCAACCTGATGTGAAGAGCCGACTCATTAGAAAAACCCCTGATGCTGGAAAGATTGAGGGCAGGAGGAGAAGGGGATGACAGAGGATGAAATGGTTGGATGGCACCATTGACTCAATGGATATGAGTTTGAGCAAACGCTAAGAGATGGTAAAAGACAGGGAAGAGTGGTATGTTGCAGTCCATGGGGTTGCAAAGAGTCGAACAAGACTAAGCAACTAAACAACAACAACAACAGTAGTTTTATGGGTTTGCAAACTGAGTGTTTAAGCAGATAACCTAATGCTGCCCCTGGAGAAAGAGATGCTCCTGGTTGTAAGCTCCATTTGACCCACCCCCTCTGAGCTGAAAGGGTAGGAGTTGATCAGATACAAATTGGGCCCTTCATTTTTGACTAACAGGCTGCCTCCTGCATCTACTACACTGCATTTGTTAGTACTGTTTGACTCACAAGTGAAAGAAATCCAACTTGAACCAGATTAAGCAAACGGGGTATATGATCAGGATGAGGGAACCAGTGAAGATAGACAGACTTTCCCCCCCTCAATACTAAAGTCAAACAATTAGCAGAAATTTCACCAATATCAACCAAACATGGGGAGGGCAGCTAATGAACAAGAAAGAAGTTTCTTATCTAATACAGCTCCTGAATATGACCTTTGGCCCATATCCCCTCCAGCCATACCATCACCCACCCCTGGTCCACCATAGATGCAGTAACAGGGAATCAAAAAAATCCTAAACTTCAGCTCCTTTATTCTCAACCAGGAGAAAAGTGGATTGAGGGTATATCTTCATATTTTCCCTCTTCTTATTAGGAGGGAATAAGAATGGCTCCCAACAGAATAGGAGAGAATAGAAAATTAGATGGACAGATGAAATAGGAAGAGACACCCAGGGCCCATTTTCTCTGCTAGAAATGAAGGTTTCAGGACCCTTCAGTGAAACTAGGTCCTAGGGGGTGGGGATGGAACACTCTAGAGCTCTAACACATGGGAATGTGATCCACTCCAACTAACTGGGGTGAATTATCATAAAGTACATTTGACAAAATTAACATACAAAACAAAGCATAGGCTTTCTGGTGGAGATTTCCCACATCTTCAGCCCCATCTTCCCTCTGTTTTTATCCATTCCCACAGGTTAAAAAAGAAAGGTGGAAAGAAAACAAGATATCCATCCTTTAAACAACACAGAATTGACAATGACTAGGTTTCAGACACAGTGGAAGGAAAGAGTCAAGAGGAATTCATCCACCTGACATGAGAGTAGATATCATTTGGAAAATCTTCTCGGAGTCAGCGTAAATATCAATTAAATGAAAAGAGATGACAAGAAACCTTCCACACACGCGACAGCAAAGGAGGAGGGAGAAATGTGAGGGAAAAGAGAGAAAAGGAGGAAGGAAGAGGGAGGAAAGAAAGAGAGGGATTGTCCTGTGGGAGAGGGATCCTGAGGTGCATCCTAGCCAGGCGCTCACATGGCAGGACCTTGGCTGAGTTTTCTCATTGCTCTATCTCTCTCAGTTCCTGCCCAGCTCTGAGCAGGCTTCCCCAACCTTCCCACCTGTAAGTCACCCAGCATCCTTCTGATCAATTCCTCTTCTACTTAAATTAACCAAAGTTGGTCTTTGTTGTTTGAAATCACAAATCTAAATTGATACAGATGGTGAGCAATTAATCCATTTAAAAGCTAAGATAAGTAACTGAGGGAATTCACAGGTGTAAATGTTACGGACCTTGCCAATATATAATAAAATAATATGACCAAGAAAAACAGAGGGGGATGAGGAGAAAGAAGTGGGAGTGTTAATTCCTTCACCTTTCCTAGCAGGTAATTAATAGGATCTAATTAAAATGGAAACATCGTTTTAAAAACATAATGACTCATAATGTTTCTCATAATCATTTTATAAATCTTAGGGTGATACTTTAGGGGATGCAGGTGAGGAAGTTTAAGTTCAGAAATGATAACTGACTTAACCAAAATCTAACAGCTGGTTCATTCAAAACTTCAGCAAATGTGCCTCCTAGGTGCTAAGCATTATGCTAAGTGTTGGGCTCACTATGGAGGACAACCCAACACGGTTCGTGCCTTCACAGGGCTGACAGTCTAGTGGGAGAGCCAGACATAAACAAGAAAACAGGCATAAATATGAAATTACCATTGTGATCAATGCTGTGAGGGCAAAGAGCAGGATGCTACATGAGAGAATAACAGAGGTGGAGACACACTTGATAAAGGGTGGCCAAGACCCTCTTGTCTACAGGAGGGGGGACATTTACAGAGAGACTTCACAGTTGAGAAGGAACCAGCCTAACAAAGACTGAAGGGAAGATAATCCCAGACAGAGGAACAGCCTGTATCAAAACCCCAAGGAAAGTGTGTAGGCACCAATATCTTGTAAACAACAGAAATTTATTTCTGGAGTTCTGGAGGCTGAAGTCCAAGAGCAAGGTGCTGACGGATTTTGTATCTGGTGAGAGCCTGCTTCCTGGCTCACAGATGACTGTCTCCTCCCTGTGTCCTCACGTTGCAGAAAGCATGGGGGAGCTCTTCAGAGTCTGTTTTAATCTCATGTCCTAATCACCTCTTAAAGACCCCATCCCCTAGTAACATCATGGTAGGGGTTAGAGTTTCAACGTATGAATCAGAAAGGACACAAATATTCAAACTATAGCCATTCACCCGTGGCCCTCCAAAATTCATGTTCTTCTCACATGAAAATACATTCATTATATCTCAACAGCCCCGGAGTTTCAACTCATTCTAGACACAACGCTTAAGTCTAAAGTTCAAAGTCTCATCTAAGTATCATCTAAATTAGACATGGGTAAGATTCAAGCTATGATTCATCTTGAGGCAAATTACTCTTCATCTGGGAACCTGTGAAATTAAACAAATTGTGTGCCTCTAACATATAATGGTGGGACAGGCATAGGATAGACATTTCTATTCCAAAAGGGTGAAACAGGAAAGAATAAAGTGTTAATGGGTTCCAAATAAGTCCAAAGTGCCAAGCAAACTCCATGAGACATTCAGTTCAGTTCAGTCACTCAGTTGTGTCTGACTCTTCGCAACCCCCCACGGATTGCAGCACGCCAGGCCTCCCAGTCCATCACCAACTCCTAGAGTTTACTCAAACTCATGTCCATTGAATCGGTGATGCCATCCAACCATCTCATCCTCTGTCATCCCCTTCTCCTCCTGCCCTCAATCTTTCCCAGCATCAGGGTCTTTTCAAATGAGTCAGTTCTTTGCATCAGGTGGCCAAAGTATTGGAGTTTCTGCTTCAACATCAGTCCTTCCAATGAACACTCAGGACTGATCTCCTTTAGGATGGACTGGTTGGATCTCCTTGCAGTCCAAGGGACTCTCACGAGTCTTCTCCAACACCACAGTTCAAAACCATCAATTCTGCTGCGCTCAGCTTTCTTCACCGTCCAACTCTCACATACATACATGACCACTGGAAAAACCATAGCCTTGACTAGACGGACTTTTGTTGGCAAAGTAATGTCTCTGCTTTTAAATATGCTATCTAGGTTGGCCATAACCTTCCTTCCAAGGAGTAAGCGTCTTTTAATTTCATGGCTGCAATCACCATCTGAAGTGATTTTGGAGCCCAAAAAAATAAAGTCTGACACTGTTTCCACCGTTTCCCCATCTATTTCCCATGAAGTGATGGGACTAGATGCCATGATCTTAGTTTTCTGAATGTTGAGCTTTAAGCCAACTTTTACACTCTCCTCTTTCACTTTCATCAAGAAGCTCTTTAGTTCTTCTTCACTTTCTGCCATAAGGGTGGTGTCATCTGCATATCTGAGGTTATTGATATTTCTCCTGGCAATCTTGATTCCAGCTTGTGTTTCTTCCAGCCCAGTGTTTCTCATGATGTACTCTGCATATAAGTTAAATAAGCAGGGTGACAATATACAGCCTTGACGTACTCCTTTTCCTATTTGGAACCAGTCTGTTGTTCCATGTCCAGTTCGAACTGTTGCTTCCTGACCTGCATACAGGTTTCTCAAGAGACAGGTCAGATGGTCTGGTACTCCCATCTCTTTCAGAATTTTCCACAGGTTATTGTGATCCACACAGTCAAAGGCTTTGGCATAGTCAATAAAGCAGAAATAGATGTTTTTATGGAACTCTCTTGCTTTTTTGATGATCCAGCGGATATTGGCAATTTGATCTCGGGTTCCTCTGTCTTTTCTAAAACCAGCTTGAACATCTGGAAGTTCACGGTTCACGTATTGCTGAAGCCTGGCTTGGAGAATTTTGAGCATTACTTTACTAGCATGTGAGATGAGTGCAATTGTGCGGTAGTTTGAGCATTCTTTGGCATTGCCTTTCTTTGGGATTGGAACGAAAACTGACCTTTTCCAGTCCTGTGGCCACTGCTGAGTTTTCCAAATTTGCTGGCATATCGAGTGCAGCACTTTCACAGCATCACCTTTGAGGATTTGAAATAGCTCAACTGGAATTCCATCACCTCCACTAGCTTTGTTAGTAGTGATGCTTTCTAAGGCCCACTTGATTTCACATTCCAGGATGTCTGGCTCTAGGTGACTGATCACACCATTGTGATTATCTGGGTCGTGAAGTTCTTTTTTGTACAGTTCTTCTGTGTATTCTTGCCACCTCTTCTTAATATCTTCTGCTTCTGTTAGGTCCATACCATTTCTGTCCTTTATCGAGCCTATCTTTGCATGAAATGTTCCTTTGGTATCTCTAATTTTCTTGAAGAGATCTCTAGTCTTTCCCAATCTGTTGTTTTCCTCTACTTCTTTGCACTGATTGCTGAGGAAGGCTTTCTTATCTCTCCTTGCTATTCTTGGGAACTCTGCATTCAGATGGGAATATCTTTCCTTTTCTCCTTTGCTTTTCACTTCTCTTCTCTTCCTAGCTATCTGTAAGGCCTCCTCAGACAGCCATTTTGCTTTTTTGCATTTCTTTTCCATGGGGATTGTCTTGATCCCTGTCTGCTGTACAATGTCATGAACCTCTGTCCATAGTTCATCAGGCACTCTGTCTATCAGATCTAGTACCTTAAATGTATTGTCACTTCTACTGCATACTCATAAGGGACTTGATCTAGGTCATACCTGAATGGACTAGTGGTTTTCCCTACTTTCTTCAATTTGGCAATAAGCAGTTCATGATCTGAGCCACAGTCTGCTCCTGGTCTTGTTTTTGCTGACTGTATAGAGCTTCTCCATCTTTGGCTGCAAAGAACATAATCAATCTGATTTTGGTGTTGACCATCTGGTGATGTCCACGTGTAGAGTCTTATCTTGTGTTGTTAGAATAGGGTGTTTGCTATTACCAGTGTGTTCTCTTGGCAAAACTCTATTAGTCTTTGCCCTGCTTCATTCTGTACTCCAAGGCCAAATTTGCCTGTTACGCCAGGTGTTTCTTGACTTCCTACTTTTGCATTCCAGTCCCCTATAATGAAAAGGATATCTTTTTTGGGTGTTAGTTCTAGAAGGTCTTGTAGGTCTTCACCGACAGGGGCTAGGCCAGGCCGGGGGCCAGGGGCCAGGGGTGGCGGCGAGAGGAGTTACCGAAGGCCCAAGGAGCAGGGGCTGTGTGGGCACAGGAGGGCCGAGAGGAGTTACTCCACATTCAAGGTCAGGAGGGGCCGTCGTGAGTAGATACCCCTTGTCCAAGGTAAGGAGCAACGGCTGCAGTTTGCTGGAACAGCCGTGAAGAAATACCCCACGTCCAAGGGAAGAGAAACCCAAGTAGGACGGTAAGTGTTGCGAGAGGGCATCAGAGGGCAGACACACTGAAACTAAAATTACAGAAAACTAGCTAATCTGATCACACGGACCACAGCCTTGTCTATCTCAGTGAAACTAAGCCATGCCGTGTTGGGCCACCCAAGACGGATGGGTCATGGTGGAGAGGTCTGACAGAATGTGGTCCACTGGAGAAGGGCATGGCAAACCACTTCAGTATTCTTGCCTTGAGAACCCTATGAACAAAAGGCAAAAAGATAGGACACTGAAAGATGAACTCCCCAGGTCAGTAGGTGCCCAATATGCTAATGGAGATCAGTGGAGAAATAACTCCAGAAAGCATGATGGGATGGAGACAAAGCAAAAACGATACCCAGCTGTGGAGGTGACTGGTGATAGACGCAAAGTCCAATGCTGTAAAGAGCAATACTGCATAGGAACCTGGAATGTTAGGTCCATGAATCAAGGCAAACTGGAAGTGGTCAAACAGGAGATGGCAAGAGTGAACGTCGACATTCTACGAATCAGCGAACTAAGATGGACTGGAATGGGTGAATTTAACTCAGATGACCATCATATTAGGCAATCAATGAAAATTAAGCATCTTTTGGGGGAAATACAGAGACAAAAGACAGCCCCTTTGAGAAGTTTGACAATGATGAGAAGCAGAGAAATGGAGCAATTACAGGAAGAAGATTGGGTCAAGGGAGGAATTTGAGGAGGCTTCTATGCTTCAGTAGAAAGAGGAGACAGTCGGGTAGGGAAAGAGGAAAAGGCATAGAGATAGCAAGTATAGGAAGTACATGACAGAGGGAGAGCCAGGATGATGCAGACACAGGAAGGTCTGTAGATACCATAAGGGAAAGATAAAGGAGATCTCATTTGATGGCTTCTATTTCTCCAAGAAGATAATTTCATCAGCTGACAACTACTTGGAAGAAATGGGAAGTCTGGGTATCAAGTACGTCATAAAATGTCACTGGGAAAGTAGGAAAGCAAGCTTATTTCAAGTTAAGGTAAGACCACCACAAGCACAAGGGAGCAATGCCCAAGTATTCAGGTGTAAGGCGGCTGCTGCTGCTGCTGCTAAGTCGTTTCAGTCGTGTCCGACTCTGTGCGACCCCACAGATGGCAGCCCACCAGGCTCCCCCGTCCCTGGGATTCTCCAGGCAAGAACACTGGAGTGGGTTGCCATTTCCTTCTCCAGTGCATGAAAGTGAAAAGTGAAAGTGAAGTCGCTCAGTCGTGTCCGACTCTTAGCGATCCCATGGACCGCAGCCTACCAGGCTCCTCTGTCCATGGGATTTTCCAGGCAAAAGTACTGGAGTGGGTTGCCGGTGTAAGGCTAGAGAAGGCAAGTGCTTGGGTTCATCCAAGGTCAGAATTTTACCAGGTAAGAGTAACAAAAGCTGAAAGAATCAAGGGAATTCAGGATATCTATAAGATGGTGACTACAATGATGTGTCCTGGAATCTAAGTTAGATTATGAGGGAAGGAAAGGGCGGGAGGGCTCTGTAAGATACAGAGAAAGGAGTTTGATCAGTGGACCAGCCATCTCAATGACAGCAATGAAATGTTACAGCAGGGAATCAAGCAAGACAAATGGAAGTACAGGAGGTTTCGGTTGAGGAGTGGGATGAGTGGAGCAGTCATTTTGGAATGTTGCAATATTTGAAGATGACTAGTATGGCAGCTGTAATGGGATGGAGATGAAAGTCACTGGCTCAGGTGTCGGATGGATCAGCTCTTAGAAGTTGAAGTCATCGATGATGACTGGCATAGGGGTGACCAGAAAGACCGTTGGACAAAAGGCTTCGAGGAGTGAGTAGGAATGGTGGAGCTAAGATGAAAGGGCAGACACATAGCACCTGGTCCAGCATCAGTTCCTCTTCACTAACGGTTTCCTTGTTTGTCTTCTGCTCCTAGAGCTCCCCTGCCTTTTACTGCTGAGGAGCTCCATTTGATTTCCTCCAGTTTCATGCTCACAGGTTGGCTTGAGGAGATGAGGAGACAGTGGGATAAAGAGAAACATACAGTGGAAGCATCAACTCTGATTCAATATATGTGGGGACCATAAAAATCAAGTTATATTTGCTCCCCATGGAGAGTCCTCATTAGGGGGTCATGGCCACTCAAATCAGAATGGAGACAAGTCAGATAAGGCTGCAAGGTCTACCAATGGGAGTGCCCTGCCTGGGAGGAAGAAAGGAGACTGAGGGACCAAGACAGGAGACAGAGGGAAGAAGAGGAAATATACATTAAATCAGCACCTACTATGTGCCAGACTTGTGAATGGCTCTCCAAGTCGCACTCTACACAGTGGCATCACATTCAAAGTGTAAATACCAGAGATTTGCCTATTTTGTCTGACAATTTTTTGGCAGACAGTAGTGTTACGGAGTGAACTGTGTCCCCTGCAAATGCGTATGTTGGAGTCCTAACACACTGTAACTGTATTTGGAGATAGGGCCTTTATCAAGGTAATTTAAGTTAAATAAGATCAAAAGGATGGAGCCCTAAACCAACAGGACTGGTGTCCTTGTAAGAGGAGGAAGAGACAGCAGTGGTGTGTGCACATGGTGAGTCCATGTGGGGACAGGGTGCGAAGGCAGCCACCTGCAAGCCAAGAAGAGAGGCCTCAGGAGAAATCAGCCCTGTCAGCACCTTGATCATGACTTTATAGGCTGCAGAACTATGAGAAATAAACTCTTGCTGTTTAAAAGCCACCCAACATGTGATATCCTGCCATGGTTCTAGAAAATTAATGTAAGCAGTAAAGTGTTTTGTTCTAATTATCAGTAAATTAGGAAGATTCTCTAATAGGCAGAAGTCAAACCACTTGGAGAAGGGCTTGATTTTTGCAATTCACATAAAGATGTCATACTGGCCAGTAGTGACTCTGAGAGTCACTATGCCAGATGCTTTCTTCTTTTATGCTATCTCATTTAATCAATACATAACTTTCCAAAATAAGAGTGTGAAAATGAAGACAACAAGAATCAAAGAAGTTCAGTAACTTGACTAGAGTCAACCAAGCTCTGGTAAGAAGCTGAGCTAAAATTTGTATCTAGATCAGCCTATTCCAAAACTCACTTGTCTCCCACTCCACTATACTGTCACTCATTACAGATCCTCGTTATTAAAGAGATGATACCAACATCAATGGGCTTCCCTGGTGGCTCAGAGGGTAAAGTGTCTGCCTGCAATGTGGGAGATCTGGGTTCGATCCTTGGGTCGGGAAGATCCTCTGGAGAAGGAAATGGCAACCCACTCCAGTATTCTTGCCTGGAAAATCCCATGGACAGAGAAGCCTGGTAGGCTACAGTCCATGGGGTCGCAAAGAGTCGGACACGACTAAGCAACTTCACTTTCACTTTCACCAACATCAACTGCACTTTTACTCTGCCTCAGACACTCTGCTAGATGCCTTCCCCTACAATAGTGAAGTAGGCCCAGTTAACCCTGTGTTAGACATAAGGAAGGGCTTCTCTGGTGGCTCAGCGGTAAAGAATCTACCTGCCAATGCAGGAGATGCAAGAAACGTGGTTTCGATCCCTGCGTTGGGATGATCCCCTGGAGAAGGAAATGGCAACCCACTCCTGTATTCTTACCAGGGAAATCCCATGGACAGAGGAGCCTGGCAGGCTACAGTCCATGGGGTTGCAGAAGGGTTGGACCTTACTGAGTAAGTAAAAAATAGAGATAAGGAAACTGAGACCCAGAGAAGTGCAGTGACTTGCCCTAGGCCACACAGTTTTGCAAGCTGTAACCTGTCTAGTGCCCTGTTTTCCGCCTCTTCACCTCATACTCCACCACTGAACACAACCGCTGTCCAGATGTAGGTTTTTCCAGGCAATCCATAAACACAAAATAGCCCTTCTCCTGCTCATCATAGTATTCATATACTTTTGGCAAAAACAACATCATCCAAAGTCATTTACAGGGACTTCCCTGGTGGTTCAGTGGTAAAGAATCTCTCTGCCAATGCAGGGAACAGGTGTTCAGTCCCTGGTCGAAAAACAGATCCCACATGCCATGAGGCAACTAAGCCTATGCACCACAACTACTGAGACCCTGTGCTGCAACTACTGAAGCCCAAGCGCCAAGAGGTCATGCTCTACAAGAGAAACCATTACAATAAGAAGCCTGTGTACCACAACAAAGAGTAGCCCTGGTTTACTGCATCTAGAGAAAGCCTGTGCACCACAAAGAAGACCCAGCACAGCTAAATAAATACATAAAAATTAAAAGTCATGTGCAAAGTAAATATGGTAGCAATCGTCTGATAATGCATTTGCTCCCCAAAAGTAAATAGATGAAGATCAAGTTCAGTTAAGCAGCAGCTGCAATTCATTGAACAAATTTCTAGCTCTTTTGCTTGATGTATGTAGTTTTTATTTGGTTGAATTATTTATTTTATTCTAAAGATTAACTTGGCCCTCTATAAAGAGCATAAGAATTAATATTCAGCCAAGATATGAATTTTTTTTCATTTTAGTGGAAATCAATTTTTTAAAATATTTTTGAGTGCAATTTGTTACTTATTCACTCCCACTTTCCTGCTCAAGTTGAGGTATTTGGAAAAATCTACATAAACACTTTGTCAATACTACCAAGATTTATCTTGCCAAGTTCCTATAATTGTTATCTTTAAAAGCACTTTGAATTATGCTATGTGATGTTAGATTTTATTGAACTTACATAATAAAGAAATGATCAATTAGAAAAAAAATCACAAGGATTTTTGTCTCCAGCAGGCAGTATGTAGAAATCACTTCTAGGTCATTTGATCAAAGAGATACAACCAAAACACTGGATGTAGGTCTCTACAAGTTGCCTAGTTGGTTCGGAAGCATTTCCACATATCCTTTAACACATCTCCCATGGTGGTCACTAAGCAGATGCTGCTCTGACATCACCACCTAGCCAGAGCCTTCAGCTTAGGCTTTATTCAGGTCTCCTCTTCCCATCCCTCCCTTCTCCTCCTCTGTTGTCTCTTTTTTCCAGGGCTCCCACATCAAAGTACCACTTAAACAACGGAAGTGTATTGTCTCACAGTTTTGGAGGATAGAAGTTGGAAATCAAACTGTTGCCAGGGTGATGGCCTCCCTGAAAGTGCTAGAGAAACACCTGTTCTATCCCTCCCACCTCAAGTCTGGTGGTTTGCTGACAATCTTTGGTGGTCCTGGGCTGTAGACACATAACCCTAAGCTCTGCCTTCCTGTTCATATGGCATTCTCTCTGTTTGCATATCTCCATACAACATTTCCTTTAAGGCTTCCCCAGTGGCTCAGCCATAAAGAACCCACCTGTGAAACCAATCATATTGGATTACGGCCCACCCTACACCAATATAACCTCATATGAATTAATTATATCTCCAAAATCCCTGTTTCCAAATAAGTCACATTCTAAGGTACTCAAGGTTAGAACTTCAGCATATGAATTCTGGAGGACACAATTCACCCCATAACGTTCCCCTACTCCCTCAGTATATAAGCATGCTCTACTAATCCTTTCTTATAAATAAAACTAAAGAATAATAATGGCCCCTACCATAACCTGAATTCTTTCCATCCTTTCACAGCCAGTTTCTCAAAAGAGTCATCTCTCAATTTCTTCATCCATCTATTCCTAAACCCACTGTAATCTGGCCAGGCACCCAATGTTCTCAGGGAGGCTGCTAACAACTGTCTAACCTTTAAACATCTTTCTTTTTAACCCTGATCTTGCTAAACCTCTTTGTGGCTTTTCAACCTGTGAATCACGTCCTCCTTCAGGAACTATATCCTTTCTCAAGTGTCACCATCACTAACCAGAGCTTTTCCTGCCCCCGGGCACTCTCCCCCGAAACTTCTGGAAGCATTCTGGTAGTACCGCTCTTACATCACCTCTCTTCTCACCGTTCTCTCAGTCACTCGCCCATCTTGTGTCATCACCCACCTCCTGTCCTTTGATGTCTTGAGCCCGTGAATCTAGCACACCTCTCCCCTGAGTTCTAGGACATCCCAAGGATTTACTTTCCACCTCCTTCTTGGGTCTCAAGTCACCTAAAATTCAACATATCCAAATATAAATCTTCCCCTTCTCAGTGAAAAATGGCACCATCCCTGAGCCAGGTGTCCTGGTCAGAAGTCTGGGAGTCACCCTGCCTCTTGGGAACCACTCTCACGCTCAGTCAGAAATTCACACAGAGGGGACTTCCCTGGCAGTCCAGTGGTTGGGACTCTGAACTTCCACTGCAGAGAGCACCAGTTTGATGCCTGATTGGAGAACTAAGGTCCCCCTCAAAATAGAACAAAACCAGAAATTCACTTAGAATTCCAGCAGCCTCCCAATAAAGACTTTGAAAATGTAATGCTCAATTCACAATGCTTTCTAAGAAAGCCTTCCCCGGGGCCCTGAAATTTGCATTGTTCTCACAAAGACAAACAATAAGTTGGATTACTCAAGGCCACTCAGTGGAGTAGACTATTCCTTTTAGAATCCTCCACAAGCCCTTCCCCATTCCTGTACTCCTGCGCTTCCCACCTGGGAGCTTCCTTCTTTAGGGCCAGTTAGCAGTACCTAGGGCCATGATCCTTTCAGGAGCCCACAAAATTGTTTTAATTTCATTTATCTTAAAATCAGAAGAAAAAATGAATATAATCTACACTGGATTATATTCCTCTACATATCAACCCAATTCTAAAATACAACTTTTTATTTTTTTATGGAAAAAAGGGTCCACAAAAGCAAAAGCATTTAGGGGATAAAGCAGCCTGTCTGCCTTCTCTCTCTGACTACCTTGTCAAGGACCCTTCTCTTAGCTACAAAGGAAAAGATACATAAATTAATTCACACTGCCATCCAAGGAGGATTTGCTCCAAATTTGTCTGAAGCCAAAGAGAAGGGATGTTTTTTAAAAAATGCTTAATCGTTTCTCCTTTAAGTTTGGAGGAAATACATGAGCACCGTAGACATTTCAGAGAACTCACCAAAGTTTAAAGATAGAAACAAAAATCACCTAAAATGCCAGAGACGATCACTATCAACAATTTGATATACTTTCTTCCAGTATTTCTGTGGAGAAAATTAATCAAATTGAGATCTTTTTTTACATATAATTTTGTCTTGAGCAATTTCCTATAGCGTTCAATATTTATGATCCTTAATGCCATAACAAATACATTTTTTTTTAATATGTGTTTATTTTTGGCTGAGCTGGGTCTTTGTTGCTGCTCAGGCTTTTCTCTAGTTTTAGCACACAGGGGCTACTCTCTAGTTGAGGTGCGCGGACTTCTCATTGCAGTGGCTTCTCTTGTTGCGGAGCTCAGGCTCTAGACACACAGGCTCAGTAGCTGCAGCTCCCCAGCTCTAGAGCACAGGCTCAGTAGTTGTGGCACAAGGGCTTAGTTGCTCCAAAACATGTGTGATCTTCCCAGATCAGGGATCAAATCCGTGTCTCCTACACTGGCAGGCGGATTCTTTACCACTGAACTGCCAGGGAAGCCCAATAAATACATTTGTATAAAGTTTTTGCCCACATTTTAAATTATTTTCTTAGGATAAATACTTTTGGGTGAAAATACTGGGTTGAGAGCTTAAACATTTTAAAAGTTTCTGATGCACACTGCCAAATTTTTTACCAGAAATATTATATAACCCTCTTATCCATGGTGTCAATTTTCTTATACCCCATTGGACTAAATATTATGCTTTCTAACCTCTGAGTCTGATAAGCAAAAAAAAAAAAATTCTATTGTCTGATTGCTTGTGACATTAAAAGTATTTTCTTAAACATTTACTAAACGGTTTTTTTTTCTTTCAGCAAAATTGATATTAAGTATGTTCATCATTTTGTTAAACTATGATATTGGAGGGATGATTTTTTTCTACTTAGAAGGGCTCCTTATATAATAAAGATAATAACTTTTATAAGATTGCATATCTTGGTCCAGGTTTATATGTCTTTCAATTAGGTGTTATATTTTTAATCATATACAAGCTCTTAATTAAAATTTAATAAAATCAATCATCAGTTCCTGTTTCTACTTTAGAGTTATGCTTTAAAAACCTTTTACCATCCCAAGATATTTATTTTCTTTCTAATATTTTATGGAGCTAAGTTTTTACATTAAAATCTCCTCCAAATGGAATTTACTTTGATGTAAGCAATGAGAAAATACTTTGTCACTCTTTTTTCCTAAAGAATTAGAAAATGACAGAACAAATTAGTTTTCAAAAATCCATCCAGTCACTTTCTCTGGAGAAGGAAATGCAACCCACTCCAGTGTTCTTGCCTGGAGAATCCCAGGGACGGGGGAGCCTGGTGGGCTGCCGTCTATGGGGTCGCACAGAGTTGGACGTGACTGAAGCGACTTAGCAGCAGCAGCAGCAGCAGTCACTTTCTCACTGATTCTGTTTTCCTTTACCCACCTGGAAGTAAATCTGATTCTTGATCTTCTAATCTGATCTCCTGCTAATGAGAAGAGCTGACTCTGAAAAAGACCCTGATGCTGCGAAAGATTGAAGGCAAAAGGAGAAGGGGACGGCAGAGGATGAGATGGTTAGATAGTATCACTGTAATGGACATGAGTTTGAGCAAACTCTGGGAGAGACTGAAGGACAGGGAAGCTGGATGCGCTGCAGTCCCTGGGGTCACAAAGAGTCAGACACGGCTTAGCGACTGAACAACAACTGAGGCCTAATTCCTGGTCAAGCACTGTTTTAATATTTGTAATCTTACAATATGTTTTCAAATTACTAGGTTAAGTTCCCACTTTCTATTCTACTTTTTTTTGTAATTTTGTTGGTTACCCTAGTACTTTTTTTATTTCAGCTAAAGGGAGGGCAACACAGAGAGAGACCAAGACAGAGAGACAGAGATAGAGACAGAGAGAGACACACACAAACAGAGAAGGCAGAGAGGACACTGAAGACAACTGACTATTTTAGTTCCTCCTCAACCTGATTCCTCCAGCTGAGGAACTTCGGATTCCATCAACATTTAATGAACAACTGTGACCCAAGGGCATTCACACAATTAATGTCTAGTCCTTCTCCTTTAGTGTCAATATCTAACTTTTAATCTATTTCCATTTTTTTATACATTAAAACCCAAATACTATAGACTAGGCTTTTATGTTTTCAGGATTAAGAAGTAAATTTATTCAAGCGAAGAACATTCTAAGGACTGATATTCCTAGATATCTTGATTTCTTGAGGAGAAATTTATTGACAAACATATCTCAATATTGGAGGTTCACATCTAGCAACACACTATGCAGGCAAGCACAATTAGTATTATTTTATGGCTATCAACGTTTTGAGGTTTCATTATGTAATTTTTTAAAAGTTACTTCAGATGGTAAATATCAATCCCCAGAAGAACCCCAAGATGCTGATCTGTGAAGGTTCCACACCCCAGAGCATTAGGAACAACTTTCATGTGGTCATAGGATGACTTGCTCACGTAAAGATACAGTTTCACAAAGGCACAGAGGCTGTGAAATTTCTCTCTGCCACCAAGATCTGGACCATGTCTGGAATATTGCAGACAAACCACCCTTCCCTTCCTGGGTGAATGGCTCCATGCAGCCATAAAAGGGCTGGCCTTGAGGCTGACAGAGCCATTTCCCAAGCTCAGCTCTCCCAGTCGGGGTCAATCATTTTACTTTCTGTGACTCAGTTTATCTGTGGAGCGTAAAATAATGCCAGATTCTGGGTGGTGGTGGGGATTAAAACATCTAATGCGTGTAAAATGTTCAACACAAAGGCTAGCAGAGAGCAAGCTTCCTTTCAATAATGACATACTTTTACTGAGGTTTTGAGTTTTAAAGATTTATGTCTTTTTAAATCAATCACATTAAAAACACACACCCTATCATATTGTTGTCACTTAGTAAATGTAGCCAACAACTTAATAATGCCTTAAAAATACCTCTCTGAGGTAAGGAATTTAAAAATTCATGAAAATATTTTAAAATATCAATTTTTAAAAATTCCAACATTAGATTTTTTTTCCACTCAAAAAAGTAATGCAAAAGGAAAGAGGCAAAAATGACAAGTTCTATCTAAAATGTAAATTTACAGCTTATGTTTTTAAAGCTCAGTTTTGCACTGCACAAGGAATCCCCGTCATGACTACATGTGTTCTTAAAGATGGATGTGAACAATCCACTCATTTTGAACAGCCTTCTATTCCCACCCAACTGAAAAGCATTATAAATTCCCTACATAATCCTCACCTGTCATTTCGCCCTTTTACTTTGTAGTTAACACAAAGGAACAACCAAACTGGTCTAAATGTAGATGGTCCAGCTGAGGTTCAGATCAACTGCCCCTGCCTTCATAGTAGTTTCCATTTTTGTCTTCTCAATGGAGTAAAATGTATGAGATGCTCATTTCCTATTACTTTAATTTTTCCACTTGCCACTCATTTTTATGAATATCAAAAGTAATATAAAACAATAATTTTCAGAAGTTTTTGAAATAATGAGAACCTTTCTTTAAAAAAATTCTATCCAGAAGTCAAACATCTGAAGTAGACCAAGGTGAGATTGCCCTGGTTAGAGGGAGGTGGGAGTCCTGGAGCCCTTCCAGGGACAACCACTCACAGTCTGACAAAGATCTATGCCATTCTGGGATCTCCTGGATAGAACCTAAGTTGGATCATGTTAGACCTTGCTCAAGACCTTCCAAGCCTGGATCATGTCAGACCTTGCTCAAGACCTTCCAAGCCCTGCCCATCACACGGAGTTTGTTAAAGCCTTGCCTGACTTGTTCTGGCCTCTGACTACTTCTCAGACTTTTATGTCCTAACACATTTTCCTTCCCACTCACCATCATCTCAATGCCCCATCCCACACTCACAACTGTGCTTACTATTCCTTGAACAAGTAAAACATACTCGTTCCTCAGTTCTTTGGCATTTGCTGTACCCTCTGTGCAAAACCCTGGTGGCTCAGTGATAAAGAATCTGCCTGCCAATATATATAATGCTTATTACTGCCAATGCAGGAGGCACAGGTTCGATCCCTGGGTCGGGAAGATCCCTTGGAGAAGGAAACGGCAACCCACTCCAGTATCCTTGCCAGGAAAATCTCATGGACAGAGGAGCTTGACAGGCTACAGACAGTCCATGGGGTCGCAGAAGAGTTGCACATGACTTAGCGACTAAACAACTGTGCAAAATGCTCTTTACCCACAAAACCATGGAGTTTCTTCCCTTATTTCTTTCAGGTCTCTGCTAAAATGTTATCTCCTCAGAGAGGCCTTCTTGGCTGCCCTGTACCAAGTAGTATACCCTACTCCCATCACTCTCTATCTTTTGTCATTTTTTTGTTCTTAGCACTTATATTATTGACACATTTCTCTCTTTATATACATATATATTTGTTCACTGCCTGTGCCTCTCAGTTAAATGTGAGCTCATTAGGATAGGAAATTTGTTTTGTTCACCACCAGCTCATAAAACAGCACCTGATACACAGTGCTTATTGAGCTTAGTCGCTCAGTCATGTCCGACTTTGCAACCCCATGAACTGTAGCCAGCCAGGCTTCTCTGTCCATGGGGATTCTCCAGGCAAGAATACTGGATTGGGTTGCTATTTTCTTCTCCAGGGGATCTTCCTGACCCAGGAATTGAACAGGGGTCTCCTGCATTGCAGACAGATTCTTTACCAGCTGAGCTACAAGGGAATCCCCATATTCAATTAGTACAATAAATATGTGCTGATTGAATGAATGAATGGATGAGACACCTACGCATGGCTCATGAGGCAGTTTTAAGGCGCTATGCGTAAGTCAATACTATTCTATAGACAAATATGGGAACTCTGTGTTAACTGGCATAAAAAAGGGACACTGGAATATAGACAAATATGGGAACTTATGAAAATTGGCATAGAAAAGGGACACTTGGGTGTTATCATGTACATAACACCCAAGAGTACAAGTTGCTTGGATATCCAAATTTTGTGTCCTAGTCTTAGATGCAGGAGACACAGAGATGGGTTTGTGGATGGTGGAAATAAATCTCATGAATGGAGATTATTTTTACTCAGAAGCTTCAGGAACTATCAAAAAGGATGTGAGGACTTCCCTGGTGACCCAGTGGTTAAGAACTGGCCTGCCAATGCAGAGGACATGAGTTTGATCCCTGGTCCAGGAAGATCCTGCATGCCTCGGAGCAACTAAGCTGGTCCACCACAATTACTAAAGCCCACTTGCCCAGAGCCCATGCTCCACAACAAGAAAAGTCACCACAATGAGAAGCCTGTGCACTGCAACTAGACAGTAGCTCCCATTCACCACAACTTAAGAAAGCCCGTGCACAGCAACAAAGACACAGCACAGCCAATAAGTAAATAAATAAAACTTTAAAAATAAAAGAACATGAGAATGACAGAAGCAAAGGCTACTGCTGGATGTTTCTTTCTGGCATCCACCAAGGTTGTGGTCCATGATTCATGAAAAATCCAGGATGTCCAAAGGCTGCACAGAAAGGAGGATCCCTGGCTTCTTAATACTACTTCACCCTCTTCCAGAAAAGTCATGTCAGTTCCCAGAAACAGTTATACCTGTACATGTGCATGCGTGCATGCTAAGTCACTTCAGTCGTGTCTGACTCTTTGTGACCCTATGGACCATAGCCTGCCAGGCTCCTCTGTCCATGGAATCTCCCAGGCAAGAATACTGGAGTGGTTTGCCATGCCCTCCTCCAGGGAATCTTCCTGACCCAGGGATCAAACCCATGTCTCTTACATCTCCTGCACTGGCAGGGAGGTTCTTTACCACTAGCGCCACCAGATAAGCCAAAGAGCAACAAATGTGCTTATCATCAGCTGCCTCACTGTGCCCTGATGTCCAAGGTCTCCATACTGAAATTCTTGCTGCACCTTTCTTACACAACATGTTTTCTTCCTTCATCAAGACACAGAAATTCCCTTTCATGTACACTTAAAGGCTTTTCAAGCACTGATCCAGCCCACCAAAGCACAAAGCTGATGACCACTTTAAAAAAGATACCAAGAAATTCCATGGCTTAAACAAAGGACTAGGTTCTGGACATTACTTATTTTTTGGCTGCATCATGCAGCTTGTGGGATTTTAGTTCCCTGACCAGGTATTGTACCTGAGCTCTCGGCAGTGAGAGTGTAGTCCTAACCGCTGATCTGCCAGGGAATTCCCTGGAAATGACTTAAATTATCAAAACTGAACCAAAAAAAATAAAAAACCCTGATCAACCAAAGGGTCCTGGTATTCTCATAAATATTCACTTACCAAAGGTTTTGCAGAGCATGAAGCAAGTGCAAAGAAAATGTGTCCTGAGTCACTGGGAATAAGATGGGTTATTTTGGATATTATTACTACAACCCATGTTTAAACTGAATATGCTGCAGTCAGCCATTTTACTAGTGATAAATTAATGTTTTACATATTTTATAGATTCCCTGATACCTTGATCTTAAAATTTTTTTTCTCTGCCTAGAACATCCTTCTCCTCTTTACTCCTATGTAACTCCTACCCATGCTTCAAGTCTCAGCTTCCCTGTCAGTCCTCAAGGGGGGCTGTCCCAGAACCCCTTTCCCACAACCCAGGAGACTGTCCCTCTACCCCCTCCCCATACAATCTCAAAAAATCTGGCTTTTCCTTTAATGGTCTTAACTCATCTGTAATCAATGTGCATTTGCCTGTATAATACCTGCCTCCCTTTTTAGACCACAGGTGAGCTCCAGGTGGACAGGAGTCATATTTGTATGGTTCACTGTTGTCTCCGCAACATGTCATCTAGCATGGAGTAAGTGCTCAGTGCATCTGGTGAATAAAGGAATGAATGGAACACAGTGTGAACTATGCACTAACACCACCATGGATCCTTGCAACAGTCAGCTTCACTGGGGTAATGGGTTCTCCTACAAGAATAAAGCAGCTATTCTTAGAGAAAGAGGGGGATCATTTTCTCAAGGCTCTCATTCCCAACCTCCCCCATGGGATAATTCAAATCCTTGCAAGCTCAGACAGCATCAAGAAGCTCATGTGTGGCTTCCCTGGCGGCTCAGTGGTAAAGAATCGGCCGGCAAGTGCAGAAGACATGGGTTCTATCCGTGATCTGGAAGATCCTACATGCCATGGAGCAACTAATCCTGAGTATCACAACTATTGAGCCTGTTATCTAGAGCCCGGGAGCTGCAACTGCTGAAGTCCGTGTGCCCTAGAGCCTGTGCTCAGCAACAGGAAAAGCCCATGCACTGAAACTAGAGAGTAGCCCTGGAATGATGCAACTAGAAAAAAACCCTAGCAGCAATAAAGACAGCCAGCACAGCCAAAAATAAATAAATAAAATTATTTTTAAAAAGAGGCTCATGTGGAATCTTGGGCTTGCGTTCTGATTAAAACTTGACCTTAAGATTTTTGAAACATTGGTAGGAATGGTAGAAGTCAAGTCAACCATCATTTCAAAGCTTTAAGAATAAACAAACAGCAGCCAAAAAAAAACAAACAACCAACCCAAGCAATGCTTTTCAATATCCAGAGGACCAAATGCAGCAATATCCTTGGCCCACAGTCATTCCTCCACTTCTCAGCAGTGAGAACTCCAGAGGACTGGCAGCCTTGGGAGCATCAGGAAGCAGCAGCCCCCAGTGAACACCACCTACACTGATGATGAGAGTCCAGTGTCTTTGGCACCAGACCTCAATTATGGACAGCTAAAGCAAGAGAGAAAGAATATGGCAGACACTAAATGGTGTCTACAGCTGACATTCAAGTTGTGGGGCTCACCTTTGAGGACTCTAAGAAACACCTGTTAGGAGAGGTGGTTTCAGGGCAAGAGATTCTGCAGCATGAGTGAGGGTAAGAACAGGAAATATAAACTGATGCTGTGCTTCATTTCTAACTGTAAACTGTAAGATGGTGTGCTTGATAACCTTGGACAATATCATTATACATTAGGCTCTCAGAGAAAGAAAGGAGAGGAAAGATCAGACATTGTATAACATGGAGCGAGGTTAGCATCAAAAAAAAAAACCCTCCTTGGAGAGAGAGGGGCAGCATTAGAATTGCCACTGTGGGCTGCAAGAGTTGTACAGAAGCAAGAACTGATAGGTGAATGCCAAGGCAGCAAGTAAACACAGCATGACAATGACGCCCAGAATGTCATAGATTTGGAAGCTTTCCTAATCCTTGTTTAATCTCCTGGGAGACTTTTTTCATAGAAATGCATCTTTAATTTCATAATGAAAATCAAGAGGCAAACAGATTTGATTTCATAGCCAACTTACAAAAAAATACCCATTCCATCAGTGAGTGGACATCTGTATTTATTTTTTTTAATGGGGAGGCAAGGGAGTTTCTAGGTAATGATCATTTAGCCTCTGAAGAAACTGCCATCAATTCATTAATTCAACAAATATTTATCGAGCCAGGCAGTGTTACAGATACTAGGGATACTGCAGAGAACAACACCATCTTCAAGGAGCTTCCTTTCTAGTGAGGAGAGGTACACTGCAAATGCAGGAGGCAAGCAGAAAGAAATAGTGATAAACTCTGGACAGGAAGTGGTCAGCAGGTCAGGGGAGCAGAGATGATCTCAGTGAGAACTGAGGGTTTGCTCTCTTCCTCAGGGCCTGCTCTACTTACACGGAGAATTTGATCAAAGACTTAAAGAAGGAAGGACTTCCCTGCCAGTCCAATAGTTAAAACTCCTGGCTTCCACTGCAGGTGACATGGGTTCAATCCCTGGCTGGAGAAACAAGATCCCGCATGCTATGGTGTGGCCAAAAATAAAGAAGCTGCTGAAGGAACAAGTTGTGTGGATATGCAGGGAAGAAAATTCAGGCAGAGGGAACAGCCAGCACTGAAATGGCAGCCCCTCAAGTGACCCCCAAGAAACAGCAAGGCTGGTGTGGATGGAGTGGGAGGAGCACAAAAGGATGGAAACAGAGACGGGGAGCAAGATGGGTGGATAGATAAGGAAGTTGTGGTACATATACACAATGGAATATTACTCAGCTAAAAAAAAAGGAACACATTTGAGTCAGTTCTAATGAGGTGATGAACGCAGAGCCTATTTCTACAGATTGAAGTAAGTGAGAAAGAGAAAGACAAATATGGGATATTAATGCACATATACGGAATCTAGAAAGACGATACCAACTATCTATGTGTATGGCAGCAAAGGAGACACAGAGGTAAAGAACAGACTTTTGGACTCAGTGGGAGAAGGAGAGGGTGGGATGATTTGAGAGAAAAGCATTGAAACATACACATTGCCGTTATGTAAAATACATAACCAGTGGGAGTTTGACATATGATGCAGGGCACCCAAAGCCAGTGCTCTGTGATAACCTGGAGGGACACGGTTAGGAGGGAAGTGGGAGGAGGGGACACATGTATGCCTATGGCCAATTCATACCAACATATAGCAAAAACCATCACAATATTGTAAAGTAATTATCTCCAATTAAAATAAATAAGTACATTTTTTAAAAAAAGAGGGGTGGATAGTAAGAGCCTTGGTAGGCATTGTGTGGGCTTTGGTTTGAGTGAGAGAGGAAACCAGTGGGGAGCTGAGCAAACCAGTGATGATCCAACTTCCCTTTAAAAAGCATCCTCTGAAAAAAAATAAAATAAAATAAATAAAAAGCATCCTCTGGGGCAGCAGTACTAGGCGCTGGATACACTGACCTGAAGTTCCCCAAAAAGATGGAAAATCAGCTTCCAGAGTTTGTACCCATCTACCAATTCAACTTCAATAATCCCACTGAGATTTTCAAAACTGGACTGAGAGGTCACTTGGCAAAGATGCAGAAAACAGCCATTCTGTCATTTTACACATACTACAGAGAAGACCAGAGCAGTACAGGGTGGGGTACAGAGCTGCCCCTCCACAGGACATCAGGCTCTGTGTACATCCAAGTCTACAGCCTCTGGACCACACTCAGAGCTCAGTTTTGGTCCAGGCAAAGGTTTGCAAGTACTGTGGCTGAGAGGAACCTGAGGGGAGAAGAAAGGAAGAAAACAAACAGATTGCACCTGACCCAAATCCTAAAATTCAGTCTTGATGACAGAACCAAGGATTACTGCCCCAGATGGCAGCATGCCCTCTCTACCAGGAACTCAGCACTTATTCTGATGTTGGATGGTGACCTCTAGTTCTAGAAATCCTAGGACAGTCAGTCATGGTTTCATAGTTTGTATCCCACTGGCCCCACGAATCATTTAAATGAACCTAAAGAACTTCCCACAAAGCTGCAAACAGAAAGCATCAGGGGTGTCTGTCACAGAGAGAGGAAAGAGAACGGAAGGCTGGAGGAAGAGAGATTCTTTCAAGGCAAACTAACTAAGGACTGATGAGGAAGTGGACAGAGTAGATTTAGCAGGGCACAGTGGTTGAGCCCTAGGCTGGAACCACTATTTATTTCTGTGTTCCTAGGGTCACAGTTCTGATTAAACGAGACAATGTGCGTATACCCAGGCACTTAAAAAGACCAATTCTCTTCCCTCTCTCCTGAGTTATCCTATCACCTTTTAGAATGGCAGAAGGATTGAAAAGCAGGCTTTAAACAAGTTGTATGCTATGGTTTCATTTTTGCTAAACATAAACATCAACACACATGCACATACTAACAAAGAACATCCAGAAGAATGTAAGTCAAGTGTTTACTGTCGCTTTCTGGATAGTGGTATTATGGGTAATATTTTTGTTGTTCGTTTGTATTTTTTCCTTTTTCACAATGAGCACAGATTGCTCACACTTTTTTTAAAAGAGACAGGAAAGTATGTATTATATTGTAGAAGGTTCCAATACAAATGGTTCAGATGAAAAAGCAAGTCCCTGAAAAGCTAATGTTTTGTTATCTAAATCCTCAATCACTGATCAGGAAGCTGGGTTTGGGTTTTGGAATATAGGACTGGCACGTAATCCAACCCATAAACAGACTGGTTTGAGGGTGGCATGGATGTTGGGGATGAGAGTATGTCTTCCACATCTCCTAAAGTGAATGTGCCATACCCATCCTATTGCTTAATTATAAGCTTGCCAGTAAAACCACTTCAAGTCACTGGATCTTTGGAAGGGTTTTACTGCTAGGGGAAGGACTGCTTCCTATTCCTGTCTATATAGCAGCATATGGAAAAGGCTAAGGACCGGCCATTGATACAATTTGCTCTCCATTTTCCCATTTTTCTAACTAGGAGTTTTTATGTATTTATCTTCTTCTGCCTCCATTGTGATATACCCAATGATATCCACTGGGTATTTTGGAAATGGTTAGTCACAGGTTGCTGGATCATAAAGAGCCATGCACTGGAGCTAGATGTAGTAACCAGATGTGACATTAGGTTGTTTCTCTCAGAGGGAGTATGTGAGTGTGTTTTGGTTGAACATGACAGTTATGATCAGTGAATGCATTCTAGTGATTGGACGATATGCTCATCAGACAGACAAGGGGTGGACCGTCTTGGACTCAAATAACAACTATTGGATTGCCTCTTCTCCTGGGAACTCACTCTCTGCCCTGGCTACAGTAGGAAGCATCAGACCCAGATCAACCAATCATAATATCCATCCATAGAGATTGACTGGTCTGAGGAGTGGGCATATGTTCCAAAGTAGAGCAAACCTGCTTCCTCACCTGGGATCTACATACAAACACTGGAAGGGTTCCCAGGTGGCTCAATGGTAAAGAATCCACCTGCTAATGTAGCAGACTCAGGTTCGATCCCTGAGTCTGGAAGATTCCCTGGAGTAGGAAATGGCAACCTACTCCAGTATTCTTGCCTGGAGAATTCCATGGACAGAGGAGCCTGGTGGGCTACAGTCCATAGGGTTGTAAAGAGTCGGACACAACTGAGTGACTGAGCATACACTGCACAAAAGGAACTCTCTTTACCTGGGTACTAAGCTGAGGCTGAGGGTGGCTGTGTGCTCTGCCATGTGGACAGGGTGGATCTTCAGCAGGAGAGAGTAAGGATGACTTACACAGAAGCAAGACAAGCAGGGGGACTTCCCTGCTGGCCCAGTGGCTGGGACCCCATATTCCCAGTGCAGGGGACCCAGGTTCAAACCCTGGTCAGAGAACTAGATTCCACATGCCACAACTAAAAGTTCGCATGCCACAACTAAAAGATTCTACCTGTTGCAACTAAAATTCAATACAGACAAATAAACAAATACATTTTTTAAAAAATAGGCAAGTGGGGATAAGGAATGGATGAGGAGGGAGGAGTCCTCCCAGCACCAACCCCTTGATGCCAGTGACTACACTACAACCTTGACTGCTATAGTAAATCTTTTACCCCATATCCTTCCCAGCTACATCAACTGACACAGCCCTAAGCTCCTTCAACTGGTCTGAGGTGAGTTTATTGATGACGCTGCAACCCAAGGACTTGGCCAGAATAACTATTATCAAAGAGGCACCAGACCCAAACCCACATTTTTGTCAAAAAAGAAGCCAAACTAGTTTATTTTTCATTCAAATCCACACTGATGTTCCATAGTTTCCTATTCTTAGGCTACCTTCAATTGGTGTTAAAAGGCCTCATGATTACAATGAGATATCAAATAAAGAACAGAAACATTTTATCATTTGGACACCTGTTTCAATATTTCTCACAGCAACCACTGTGGGTAAGATAGACTTATGCTTCCTCTGTGGAATTCCCTGGCAACTGAGCATAAATAAAGAAATCAGTCACAGGAGGGGGGCCCTGGATCACGGGGTGACCAGAGGGGAAGGGATGGAGTTCAAGGCTCGGAGGAGAACAGTGTTTCCTGAGCTACCTCAAAGACCCAGCACCTCGCAGGAGTGCAACCTTGACAAATATGCAGAGTGTAGTCTCTCACCACAGGAATTACCAAAGAAGCTAAAAACAGAAACACGCACTGCATAATCTCTAACCTCAGGGGACAACAAAAACAGAGAATTGCTGTGTCAATCTCATTTCCTTGTTAGGCGTATTATCATAAGTGCGGGCCTTTCGTTCTGAATGCCACACTTCACTAACATTTACTGGGCTCCAGCTCCTGAAATATTGAATTCCACAGTAATTTTATTTTTTGCTTTTGATCTTTACTGTTTTGCTCATTTATCCATAAACATGAGCTACTGAACTGAGCTGAAATTAAATAGCTGAGGTTAGAACCTGAGGCCATCCAGATAGGACTAAACCAGTAGCCCAAGAAGGACCTCACGCTGAAGTGAATAATAATAATAAATTTAAAATGTCTATCTTTGGATGATGATCCATGTCTTGATTTATCGTAGTTAGGGAAGGGAAGAGATTTCTACGACATGAATTTCCCTGGGTGTGGATGTTTCTCATAAAGTGAATTTTGTAAATCTTCCCCTTTTGTCAAAACACCCTCTTAGAGGATGGTTCTGTGAAGGGAAATTGCTAGAACCGCTCAGCAAAGCAATACTTCCTATCACTTGACTAATTTTAAAAGTAGCTCATTCAACCAATTTTGGCAACTGAACTATTTTCTGAAATCCAGAATAGCAAAAACTTGAGAGCAAGTTAGAGACAAAATGGGAGACTGTTAAAAACAAGAGCACTGTAGGTGTCTTCCATCTACTGAAACATTACCAGTGTTGGGGGAGAGGGGAAGGAGAGTGTGGAGTGCATCTGAGCCACTGGCTGCTCACCACTGCTGACCTCAGGCCTGGGGCAGCTGCCAAGTGCTCTCTCACTGACCTACCCACCCAGTAAAGCCATGAGTGTAGCAGGACCATCCTGGCTACATGACCAAGGACATTGGGATTCACAGGCACGCCTAATCTGCCTGAAGTCACAAGACTTGCCCACATTTCAAACAGTGGTGGAGCCTAAATTTGGGTCCAGGGCCGCGGGTACCAAGGTCTGTGCTCTTTATGGGGCTTGGGAAGAGGCCAGCAGAGAAGCATAAGCTTCATAGATCCCTCTCTGGGGCAGCTGTTCCTTTGGAATTAAGATATACCCAAAAGACTTCACTTGATTGTATCTAATGATACAGACAATGATAAGAACTAATCTTTACCAAATGTATTCTGTGTGCCAGGCTCTGCTTATATGCCACATTCCTTTCATCTTTAGGACAATGCTGCCAAGCTGGCACTATTATTATCCCCATTTTAAAGATGGACAAATCAAGGCACTAAGAAACATCAACAACCTCAGATATGCAGATGACACCACCCTTATGGCAGAAAGCGAAGAAGAACTAAAGAGCCTCTTGATGAAAGTGAAAAAGGAGAGTGAAAAAGTTGGCTTAAAGCTCAACATTCAGAAAACTAAGATCATGGCATCTGGTCCCATCACCTCATGGGAAATAGATGGGGAAACAGTGGAAACAGTGTCAGACTTTATTTTTTGGGGCTCCAAAATCACTGCTGATGGTGATTGCAGCCATGAAATTAAAAGACACTTACTCCTTGGAAGGAAGGTTATGACCAACCTAGATAGCATATTTAAAAGCAGAGACATTACTCTGCCAACAAAGGTCCATCTAATCAAGGCTATGGTTTTTCCAGTAGTCATGTATGGATGTGAGAGTTGGACGGTGAAGAAAGCTGAGTGCCGAAGAACTGATGCTTTTGAACTGTGGTGTTGGAGAAGACTCTTGAGAGTCCCTTGGACTGCAAGAGGATCCAACCAGTCCATCCTAAAGGAAATCAGTCCTGGGTGTTCATTGGAAGGACTGATGTTGAAGCTGAAACTCCAATACTTTGGCCACCTCATGTGAAGAGTTGACTCATTGGAAAAGACCCTAATGCTGGGTAGGATTGGGGGCAGGAGGAGAAAGGGACGACAGAGGATGAGATGGTTGGATGGCATCACCAACTCAATGGACATGGGTTTGGGTAGACTCCGGGAGTTGGTGATGGACAGGGAGGCCTGGTGTGCTGAGGTTTATGGGGTCGCAAAGAGTCGGACACGACTGAGCGACTGAACTGAACTGAACTGAAGGGTTAAGTAACTGGTGCAAGAGCGTATAGCTGGTAAGCAGAAGAGCCAACATAAAACCCAAGGCACTGGCTCCAGAGCTCATATCCCTAACTTCTACTCTATGTTTTCTACTAAGATACATGGATAATGAATGGTTAGCCCAGTCCACAACTTTGTAATCGTACATTGTACCACCCAGACTTTTACTCATGCTATCCTTCTACTAGCAAAAATGAGACACCTGGGATATGGAGCGGCTTACAAGTTTCTAAACAAAATGAGATCTCTTTCAACTTTACATCATAGAAAAACAAATCTATACTCTTGAAACCATATCTGTGTTCTTGGAAACTGGAAACATCTATGATAGTTTCAACAGGCTGAAAACACATGCCCTGAAGCTCAAGACTCCCCAAGGTGGGTGTCACATCCATGGGTCTGTTCCTATCTTCCAAATTCATGGATGACCTTTCTTGGTAAGCCTGGAGTTCCATTGGGAGAGAAAAGCAAAACAAAACCACTAGCCTGTATCATTAAAGGGAAAGTAACTAACCTAAGTAACAGCTGTTGTCATGCATGTTACAGAAAATGCTGTACCTGGTTTACAGAGCAGAATGTGTCAAGAGTAAGTCAAGTCATTGTTTGCACAGGTATACCTGTACTTGAACAAACAAGTCCAGAACCATCCTAAATTTCACCAACTAGAAAAAAGAGACAGTTAAGCCTAAAACCATTTGATTTTCACTCTTGATATTCAAGCTTGTCTTCTGTTGTCATTTCATTTTTCCCTTGCATTTCCAAAGAAGGCTTTTTCCTTGATTTAGGTAGCATTTGAATCCCATAAAAACGGTTTTTATTAAAGGCTGAAAGAAGAGCTATTAATTCACTCTCAAGATGGGGTAGAGAGCAGTTGCTTTTGTCTACCTGCATCCCTTCCTCAGGGAATCACTTTCCCATGTGCAGTACCCCGGCCTACCCCATAACAGAACTCTCTCTCCAAAACAATGAAGACTGAACCAAGGATGGCATGAGACAGCCATCTTTCTGTTGTGGATTTTAAGCTAGTAAGACAACACTTTGTGTCTACTGGAGGCCATCTCTCATGCAATATGGAGATGAGAGTTAGACGGAGAGAGAGAAAATTCTACTGTCAGTAAGTCCCTTTTTCTAATCTCAAAGACTAATTCTTTCAGTCCTTTCACCTTTCCTATGAGATATCTTAGAACCCTTCTGAGACAATAAACTTCCATTTTTGTTTATCTGGTTTGAGTTGGATTTCTGTCTCTTGCAACCAAAAGAGTTATAATATTAAAGACTCAAAGTTTAAATCACTGCCTTGACCTCTCATGAAGATGCCTGTTTGAGCTGACTGTATTTTCTCCTCTTGCAAAGAACTGAGTCTCTTTCATACCCAGTAACCTGTTGTCTGGCTAGTCTCAATCTTCTTCTGCATTAAGTCCATTTCTTCCTATGTTTCAGCCCTGCTTAGCTCAGACTCCAGGCCAATATGATTGCTCTTTAACTGCAGTCGTTCAGTTTATCTTTGGGGCGACAGGTAGATATGTTGTTCGCTCATTAATAGCAAAATGCTCAAGTATCCCAATGTATACTAGGCTTCCACAAGGCTACCTTGATACAATGATGTCTATATTCTACTGATACTGCTGTTGCTTCAATCGGTGAGTCTGAAGATAGCTGTATATTGAAATCATCCAAAGAGATTCTTAAACCACCAATGCTGAGGCCCCACCCCAGACATTCTGTTTTGACTGGCCTGAGGAAAGATCTAGGCAACAGTATGTTTGAAAATTCTCCCAGCAAAGTTAAGTCAGCCAACATTAAAACTGGTTGACTAAATATATATTTATATATGCTTCTAATAAATTTTATGTGTGACTCAACTTGTTCTCTGACCATACCTTTGGGGGTGGGGTTGGAGAAGGCAGGAGGTATTAGCGTGTTAACTCTCATTCAGCGTTTTCAAGGATGTGCTTGAATTCATTAAATTCAAGGGGCATGATGGGAATAGTCAAAGGTCCCTGCTCATAACCTCACTTACAATTGGCCCTGTGAGCTGTAGCCTTGTGGGAAGCCACTGTTTATGCCCAATTGTGCATATCTATTGTGTGCAAATAAGTCTTCTATCAATGTATTTTAAATCATACAAGTTCTGGTAGTCTTGCTTTTTAAAAAAGTCAACATTTGACCTTTCTGCCATAATTCATTTTTGTTACTAGAGATTATCATATAATCTGCCTAAACGGTATGTGCCCAGTTTGCTAGGGCTGAGGTAAGAAAGGATAGAAACAGCAATTTGAACACAGAGACAGGCACACAGGGAGAATGCCACAGGAATATGAAGGCAGAGTTGGGGTGATGCTTCTACAAGCCTAGGAACACCAGAGACAGCCAGCAAGCCAACCACCAGAAGTCAGGTGAGAGTATGGACCAGGTTGTTCTCATAGTCCTCAAAAGGAAACCAACCTGGCTGACACCTTGATTTCATATTTCCAGCCTCCAAAACTGTGAGAATTTCTGTGATTAAAGCCACTTAATTTGTGCTACTTTATTACAACAGCCCTAGGAAACTAATATCATCTCTTATCGAAAAGCAAAGTCTATGATTCTATAATCAGTCATCTTTGAAGCTATTGGGGGGTGGGGAACCTAGAAGTCTGACTAACCTGAAAACAAGGCCAAAGTGTTATCATTAACATTCATGCAACACATGACATTTATTACCAGTTGCTTTTTGAAGACAAAAGCACAGGGGGGAAAAATAAAACTTTCCTGTTTTGTAGCCTAGAAAACAGATACAAAAAGCCCAGCTGCCTGGACATTATAGAATTCAGCTAGAAAATTATCATAATTTTTGCAGGAAAACATATTTCTCTTGGTTTTCAAAAATGAGTATTTAAAGAAGCCTCATTAAGGGCTTAATTTCCAAAATATACAAACACCTCATATGATTCAATAACAACAAAACAAAAAACAACCCAATCAAAAAATGGGCAGAAGACCCAAATATACATTTCTCCAAAGAAGACAGATGGCCAAAAAACACATGAAAAAATGCTCAATAGCACTAATTATTAGAGAAATGCAAATCAAAACTACAATGAGGTATCTCCTCACACCAGTCAGAATGGCCATCATTAAAAAGTCAACAAATAACAAATGCTGCAGAGGGTGTGGAGAAAAGGGAACCCTCCCACATTGTTGGGAATGTAAATTAGTACAGCCACTATGGAAAACCGTATGGAGTCTTCTCAAAAAACTAAAATGAGAAGTACCATAGATCCAGCAATCTCACTCATGGGCATACATCCAGATGAAACTCTAATTCAAAATGACACATGCACCTCTATGTTCATAACACCATTTACAATAGCTAAGACACGGAGGCAATTTAAACTATCCATCAATACATGGATGAATAAAAAAGATGTGGTATACAAATATATAATGGAATATTACTAAGTCATAAAAGAATGAAATGATGTCACTTGTAACAATATGGATGGACCTAGAGATTATCATATTAAGTAAGTCAGAAAGAGAAAGACAAATACTATATGGTATCACTTATGTGTGGAATATAAAATATGATGCAAATGAACTTACCTATGAAACAGAAACAGACTCACAGACATAGAGTACACACTTATAGTTCCCAAGGGTGAGGTGCAGTGGCTTGACAATTTAGGACTAGAAAATGCAAACTTTTATATGTGTAACTGAACCACTTTGCTATATGTCAGAAACTAACACAACAGTGTAAATCAACTATACTTTAATAAAATTTTAAAAGCAAATAAATAAAACAAAGAAGCTCTGTTAGCAAACCATGAAATACTCCAAGCAGCCAGGACAACAGAAAAATTACTTTCTTGGTTGGGGACATATGGCATGCATTAATTCGTAAAAATCCCGGTAAAGCATACAATGTGTGATGTCACAAAACTTCAATATTTAACTGCCAAATACTTCAGATTGCATTTCACTGGCTCATTTCATAACCTTCTGCCTGGAAGTTGGGCCTCTGGTGGTATTATGTACTAAAATTCTGCCTTAAATACTAATAAACATTAGGAAATGATCATTTCCTGTTGTGATACTATACTCATATAAAAAAATTAAGAGGGACTTCCCTGACTCTGTGCTTCCAATGCAAGAGGTTCAGGTTTGATCCCTGATCAAGGAACTAAGATCCCACACGCCACATGGTCAAACAATTTTAAAATTAATTAACTGAATCTAAGAGGGCAAAATGGAAACTGACCTTGCTGGTGAAGACTGCAAATTCTTTTTAAAAACTGAATCACCCACAGTTCAATTTACTATTACTACATCTCCTTGACTTCCTCTTAATAACTTGCTCCTCTTTTTGCCCTCCAGGCTTTAATATCCAACTTGATCTTCATATATTTCTCAAGCTCATACTTCTGTCCAGGGTGTTTTCAGCCCTTTGGGAGGAATGTTCATTCAGAAATTGGAGGGAAGTGAGGAATAGAGAGTAAAAGATTATATTTACTAAGCAAGGTTAACAAGTTATATTTGCTACTCTGATTAAACATAAGAATCTTCACTTGAGTTAAACTCTTCAATTAATTCACTTTTTGACTTGGGGGAAATTCCTTCAATTCCTTGTTCTCTAGTTCTTTTCCTCTTAAGGACAACAGCCCCAACATCACAACATTGGAACGATCAAGGAACAAGTAAACTAATCAAGACACAACAAAACAATGGAAGTTAATTCTGGTATTTCCAAGAGCTGACGGGAAAAAGGTGCTCTCTTTCCTCACAAGTGATAACTGCTGGTGGCCAGATGAACACCACAAAGGAAGAGCCTGCCAGAAGATGAATCAACAGAAAGAAAACTGAAGGCAAGCAATGGAGAGAGGTAGATTCCTAATAATACTATATGAGCATGTATATCTGCTCTACACACGCCCTACCTCTAGTCTTCAGGGTTATGACACCCATAAGCATCTTTATGCATAATTCATTTGTGTTGGGTTTCTGCCACATGCTACTGAAAGCGTCCTAATGAACACAGAATCTTATTAGTGAGAAAAATAGTAATTAGACCAAAGATGACTATCCTAATCTACTGTTTAAAAGGAGGGATCCATTTCAAAAAGGTCCTAGGAATTATCACAGGAAGGAAGGAAAAAATGTTGTAAGATTTCATTCTAAATTCAAATTAGGGAGAGGATTAAACTTCTTCTGAATAACCCCAACAGCCAACAGTTAGAAGAAGCAAATTTGGGCGTGACATAAGCATAAACTTTCCACTTTCCAAAGCTGTATAAAAAGGAACAACTGCCTCTTGAATATATTCTCCATTTATCTATTTCTTTCCATTGAAACCACCACTGCAGTGGTCTAAGCAGTCTAAGTTCTCACCTGGACTATTGCCAGAGCCTCCTAAAGTCACCCATTCATCCAACAAACCTTTCCTGAGCCTCAAATCTGTGCTACTGTTGATGCTGCTGCTGCTGCTAAGTCGCTTTTGTCATGTCCCACTCTGTGCACCCCCATAGATGGCAGCCCACCAGGCTCCCTCCTCCCTGGGATTCTCCAGGCAAGAACACTGGAGTGGGTTGCCATTTCCTTCTCCAATGCATGAAAGTGAAAAGTGAAAGTGAGGTCACTCAGTCGTGTCCAACTCCTAGCAACCCCATGGACTGCAACCTACCAGGCTCTTCTGTGCATGGGATTTTCCAGGCAAGAGTACTGGAGTGGGTTGCCATTACCTTCTCCCAACTCTGTGCTAGCTGCTAGCCTAGATGCTGCAGACTCAAGGACCAGAACAAAAGACTACAAGCAATAAATGCTGGAGAGAGTGTAGAGAAAAGGGAACCCTCTTACACTGTTTGTGGGAATGCAAACTAGTACAGACACTATGGAGAACAGTGTGGAGATTCCTCAAAAAACTGGAAATAGATCTGCCATATGACCCAGCAATCCCACTGCTGGGCATACACACTCAGGAAACCAGACTTGAAAGAGACACGTGTACCCCAATGTTCATCACAGCACTGTTTATAATAGCCAGGACATGGAAGCAGCCTAGATGCCCATCAGCAGATGAATGGATAAGGAAGCTGTGGTACATATACACAATGGACTATTACTCAGCCATTAAAAAGAATACATTCGAATCAGTTCTAATGAGGTGGATGAAACTGGAGCCTATGACAGAGGGAAGTAAGCCAGAAAGAAAAACACCAATACAGTATACTAACACATATATATGGTATTTAGTCAATCGGTAAAGATAACCCTGTATGCGACACTTAATTAAGAGAGACACAGATAAATAGAACAGTATTATGGACTCTACGGGAGAGGGTGAGGGCGGGATGATATAGGAGAATGGCATGGAAGCATGTAAATTATCATATGTGAAACAAATCGCCAGTCCAGGTTCAATGCATGATACAGGGTGCTCGGGGCTGGTGCACTGAGATGACCCGGAGGGATGGGATGGGGAGGGAGGTGGAAGGGGGGTTCTGGAAGGGGAAAACATGTACACCCATGGTGGATTCATGTCAATGTATGGCAAAACAAATACAATATTGTAAAGTTAAACAATAGAAAATAAACTAATTAAAAAAAAAAGAACTTATGCCCTTAAGGAATTTGCATTCTACTCACTGGAAGCAAAAAATAAGTGAGTCATTCCTCAGAATTGGTTCCAGGATCCCCTGAAGATACCAAGATCCTCCAGTGCTCAAGTAGGTTACATAAAATGGCTGCACAATTCCCTACATAAAATGGCTATTCAAGTCTCTATGTAAAATGGCTGCACCAGTCCCTACATAAAATGGCTGCACAATTCCCATATACAAAATGGCTGTTCAAGACCTTACATAAAATGGCTGCACAATTCCTTACAGAAAATGACTGCTTAAGTCTCTAAATAAAATGGCTGCTCAAGTCTCTACATAAAATGGCTGCTCAAGTCTCTACATAAAATGGCTACACAAATCCCATACATAAAATGGCTGCCCAAGTCCCATATACAAAATGGCTGTTCAAGACCCTACATAAAATGGCTGCTCAAGTCTCTACATAAAATGGCTACATAAATCTCATACATAAAATGGCTGCACAAGTCCAATATACAAAATGGCTGTTCAAGACTCTAAATAAAATGGCTACTCAAGTCCCTCTATAAAATGGCTGCTCAAGTTCCCTCCATAAAGTGGCAGTGGTACAGTCAGCTCCAGGTATCAGTAAATCAAATTTTGAAATTCAGTCCTCGGTTGGTTGAAATCACAGATGGGGAATGCAAGGATATGCAGGACTGACCGTGTAATAAACATGATGTTACACAGCAGATAGTCTGTATAGCATGACAGATGGTGATAGGTGCTGGATAGAAAAAGAGGTGGGGAGTATGGGGGGAGGGAGGCGGGGCTTCAATTGTAAATAGGGTGACTAGTGAAGGGCTCAAAGAGATACTAGAGCAAAGACTTGAATGAGATAAGGTAGGAAGTTTTGCAGACATGTGGAGAAAGAAACATTTTAAGCAGAAGGAACATTAAAGGTAAGAATCTTGACACAGGACATTTGGAACCTGATAAAGACCATTAAGGCTGGAGTGGAGTGAGGAGAGGAGGGGAGAGAAGGAATGAGGCCTGAGAGGCAAGGGATGGTTGTAGCTCCTAAGGGGACTTTAGCAGGCAATGACACACTCTGCATTTCACTCTATGGAGGGGGAAGACAATGAAGGGCAGTGGAAACATATGATTATATTTTGAACGGGTTACTCAGTCACTGTTTAGAAAATAAATGTCTCCCTGCTGCCAGTCTGATCCTCTACAGTCCATTGTCCACAAAGCAGAAGGAATCTTTTTATTTTTTTTTCTTCTTGAAGGAATCTTTTTAAATACTGCAGAAAGACTCAGAGAAACAAAACTTGCATCTACACTAAAACCTGTACCGGACTATTCAGAGCAGCTTTATTTACAATAGTCCCAAACTGAAAACAACCAAAACATCCTACAACAGGTGAATGGTTTAACAAATTGTGGGATATTCACTGTGGAGTACTCGTCAGCAACGAAAAGGATCAAACTATTAATACAACAACATGGATGGATCTCAAGGGCATTAAAGTAAGTGAAAAATCTCAAAAGATCCCATATTGCATGATTCCACCCTTTGGAGGAAATGGATGAAGGGTACCTGGGACCTCTCTGCACTATCTTTGCAACTTCCTGTGAATCTGTAATTATTTAAAAATAATAAGCTTATTAATAAGCTTATTCTAAAATGATAAGTTTAGAATCTATAACTGTAAAAATTAAAAGGTTTTTTTTTAAAAGTGTTGCAGGAAGTAAATTGTATTTCATTGGAAAACTGCATTGTCTACGTACAGCACATCTTCCCCAGTTATCTGAATCTACTATTTCATTGTCTTTGAACTATTTTTACAATTTTGAAAGTTTAGATAACTGATAGATACGCAAACCGTCCTTCATGGTAGAGGTTCCCTTCCAGCTGTCACCCACATCCCTCATGGGAAAACCAATTAACATACACAAAACATTTATGCATTCAATTCAACATTCCTTTTTTCCACATCAAATTGTCCTTTGAATACTATGATGGCATTGAGCAAGTTAAATAAAAGCTTTAACATCTGTTCATTTTTATGTATGGGAGTCATGATTTTATGTTTTCTGAAAATTATCTTTTAAAAACATAAATCTGGTCATGTTACTCCCCAGCTTAACTGCCTCCAAGCTTCCCAACTGCTTTTAGAATGAAACCCAAACATTTCCTCAGATGGATAAGGCCCTGCGCAGCCAGGGCCCAGCCTGCCTCTCGGACCTCATCTCCTCACTCTGCCCTTTGCCAGGATACTGGGACTACTGGCCCTTTTTTCAGCTCCCTGAGAACTTCAAGCCTGTTCCTGCCTTGTGGCTCCTACAACTATTGTCCTTCAGCCTAAACCGCTCTTCTCATCAGTTCACTTCAGTTCAGTCCCTCAGTTATGTCTGACTCTTTGCAACCCCATGGACTGCAGCACACCAGGCTTCCCTGTGCATCACCAACTCTCGGCGTTTACTCAAACTCATGTCCATCGAGTCGGTGATTCCATCCAACCATCTCATCCTCTGTCGTCCCCTTTTCCTCCCGCCTTCAATCTTTCCCAGCATCAGGGTCTTTTCAAATGAGTCAGTTCTTCGCATCAGGTGGCCAAAGTACTGGAGTTTCCACTTCAGCATCAGTCCTTCCAATGAATATTCAGGACTGATTTCCTTTAGACTCTTCTCATGGATGGCTCTTTTTTAGGAGTAACTCTCAGCTGGATGGTTCCACCTCAAACAACTCTTCTCAGTCACCCTATCAAAAGCAACATCCCCATGCTGTTTTTTTTTAATCATAATTATTTCTATCTGAAATAATAATAGTGTATTATGCATTATATATTATTTAACATTTTAAATATTATAGCATATAATAAGCATAATAATTGATTATACTTTTTATAAATATGTATTTGTTATATAAATATATTAATATCATTCAGCTAGCTACTTGATCATTTCTTACCTGCCCACCCCAATTCTATCATAATAGGATCTTGATATTTGGCTCCACTATATCCAGCGACTCCCAGGCGGTGCTATTGGTAAAGAACCTGCCTACAAACTCAGAAGACTTAAGAGATGTGAGTTCGACCCCTGGGTCAGGAGGATCCCCTAGAGAAGGGAAAGGGAACCCACTCCAGTATTCTTGACTGGGAAATCCCATGGACAGAGGAGCCTGGAGGGCTACAGTCCCTGTGGTTTCAACCGAAGCCACTTAGCATGCATATTGTCCACTGCTTAGAAAAATCCCAGGCACATAGTAGGCACTCAATAAGTATTTGATGAATAAATCCCTGGGTGAATGATGCTCCTAGAAGTAGCGAAGTCCTCATCACTGGAGGTATTTGAGCATGGTTTATACAACCACTTGACAGGGTCTTAGGAAAGCTATGGGCATAGGCTCAATCACAAGAATAAAAGACCATTTTGGTCCCTCTAGGACTGTGAGCTTATGATTCCGTGGCTACCGTGCCCTTTCTACTATGCAAATGGGAAAAGCAAAGGAGTATTCCTCAGTCATTTTCCACCGAGTGATAGTACGCACATCCCTGTTCCTGCTGCAATATCATCTCAGCATTAAAATGTTGAAGCTAATCAGACATTTAATTTCAAAGTGGAAGGTCATTATCTTGTCACAAAATTTTATTCCAATTACTTTTTTTTTCTATTATACGAAATGAATTAAAAGTAGCACAAAACATTGGGAGATCAAACAGTCAATCAGAAGCTCATTAAATATCATTGAAATTGTTGCAATAAAAAGCATTTCCCATGGCTGACTTATTATTTAAAAGCTATATTCTGGATGGCTCAAGGAATTGACATGCTGCCAGTCAAAAAATCACCCTATCCATAAATAGCCACTTGGCTTTTTAAAAGTTCACTATCTTTTTTTTTAAGTAAGAGTAAATATATAAAAAGATTTAAAGCTTTAGTGTAACTACCATCCCATCAGCCCCTGAGACCCTAAAGAGAGGATATCAGCAAAATCACTATCTGATAATCTGGACTAAAATTTACAGCAAAATGCCTACAAAAGTGCTGCCAGTGATTTTATAAACACTTCAATATATTACATTTATATACAATACTCAGGTACATACAACCCCAGGCAGGGAACAGTGGTCACTTACAATTTTAAAATTAAATTCAACTCCACACTTGGGAATAAATGCCCATTTCATTTTCTAAAACGTGATTATTAAGCACTTCATTTTTCTATGGATCCAGACATAGGTGACTGCTAGCATGAGGATCTACAAGCTGGTCATTTAAAAAATTCTAATATTTTTCTCTAGGGTGTCTTTTTATTTTTTTAGCTAAACCACTAATTTTACCATTCAATTTTATAGAAACATCCACTTTTCAACATACAGAATGGCAGATCCTTTTCACTGGCAAACTATAACAACAGAAGTACTGTTCCCAGTCTCTTAAGGTGCTTAAGTGGTGAGGCTGATACAAATTAAAAATACATAAGAGAAGAAAAAGCTCCCAGCTATAGGAAATTATTTCTTCAGTAGTAGAACTGATGAATTTCTCCCCTCTAACCGCCCCCCCCCCCACCTACTCACACTGGCACCACCCAATTTCTTTTCAAAAGCCAGGAGTTATTGGCAAATTATCTGGGAGTAAAGTGGGAGGAAAACATTTCAATGCAAAATTCAGAACTGCTTTCTAGAAAGAAAAGTGTGGGGAGGTTTGTTATCATTTATTTCTTCCAGTGTATCATTCAATTTCAGCTGTCTCACCTCTGAGAAGAAGCTCCCCCATTTTTCACTATGTGCCTAAGAAACATCTCCCTGGCATCTCATTCTCTTTCCCTGTCTTTCACCAGCATTTCATTATTTCTTAACTGTCCCTCTCATGCTTGTCTCCCTTTTTCTTACTGATCCACGTGTCCTCATTTAGCAGTTTTCAGAAGCCAGGGAGAAACGTTGCAAATAATGTTAAATATGATTAATATCTTGAATTCCTTGAAATATGACATGCATGAGTTACAACGAAACCTCTTTTATTTCCCCATGAAATGCTTTTGCATAATGAGAAAGAAAATGTCCTCTATGCCCTAATCAACCCTGACAGTTCCTGGACTCCCAAATACTTTTATTTATGGCATTATTTATTTCATCTCTAATAAATGGAGGGGAGAAAACCACAGCAGGATCTGAGGAGGCCGCAGGAGAGAGGGAGACTATGGAGGGTGGAGGAACCCGGAAGCTGATCCTGCAAAGAGAGAGGTTTCCAGAGGAAGGGAAGTGTGGCGAATGAGAGACCAAGGTCCTCAACCCGGAGAAGAAAATAGGTCACTTTTCCAAGACTAAAAGGAAAGCTCTGAAAAGGAAACTAACTTCACAATGGAGAGATGACAGTCACACATCAAGGAGGAGACGTACCCAGAATTCTAACCTGGAGAGTGAAGACTGAAGGCTAGAAACCAAACCTGGGAGGGAGTTGCTGATATTGGAGTTGACCTAGGGGAGGGGTGATTTGTTCCCAAAGTGGCTGGGAGAAGCCAGGACAGTCCTCTAGATATGAAGACATCTCTAGCCCATGGGATCCTTCTCTGAACCACAGAGGCACTTCCCTCATTCAAACAACTACTGAAATTGTGCGTCGTCCAGAAACTCTGCTCTGGTGGCCCCAGACGCAGTGAGGAGCTGCCTGGGCAACGCAGAGAGCCAGAGCTTTTGGGCAATCTTGGTCCAACAAGCACGCACGCACACGCGCACACGCACGCACACCCCCCCCCCCAAACAACACTGTTAAGAGTATCTAATCACCATCCCCAAAGCGGGTATCAGGTCATATTTTTTCCCCTAAATTGCAGAGTCTACCTGCTACAAGAAGTGAGAATTTGCATATCTGGGTACATATGTGCAATTCAGCCACACACTTGAGTGTCTGACTTTGGGCAATTTCCTCAAAGTGCCTCAGTTTTCTCATCTGTAGAATGGGGAAACAGGATTCTTTTATGCCCTCTCATAGGAATCTAATGAAATAATGTAAAAGTCTGACGCTTTGTGTGCTCTTATGACAGCATTAACTCGAAGGCCATGAGCTGGATATAGACAAAAGCCCGTGGGCACGCAAACAACTCGCAGCAACCTGGGTCAAGCCTTCAGGATGTTCTTTTCAGAAAGCTGGCGGAGCGATTTCCCATAGGCAGAAGAACGCGGTGTATTATTTTTCCAAGGTACACACGCACTCCAGCTACCCCGCCCCGCCCCGCTCCGCCCCAACTACTCCCAGCTGGGTGCAACCCGAGAGTTTGGGGTCGTGCAGGGGACGCCAAGTGTTCCTTCCTAAAACTGGGCCCCGCCCATAACAGCAGGAGCCTCAAGTGCACGGGGCTCCGAAGTCTCGTCCCGGCGAGAACCTCGCGCTGTTACCAGGACGCCCTCGGGGTCCCGGCTCTTTCCTTCCCTTCCCCCGTCGGAGGCGCACGCCGGGCTCGCCGACCACGCGGGCGGCAGCGGCGGCACCAGGCTCCGCCCCCGCCCCCATTATCATTAGCAGATATTACCCTAAACACTTGCTCTTTACCTCCTTTCTCCCTCCAGGCATTGGCGAGGCAGCCTGTCAATCAGCGCTCGGGCTGCAGCCCCCCGCGCAGGGGTTCGGCGATGCCAGGCTTCGCGACAGGCGGCGGCGGTGACGGCGGCCGCGGCACAGACACCCACCCTCCCACACGCGCGCACCCGGGCAGAGCCGGCGGGCGGGCGGCAGCGGCATCCCCGGAGCCCGGCGCCGGGCGCCGAGGGGGCGTGCGGCCGGGAAGCGGCCGGGAGGCGCAGGATGGAGGAAGAGATGCAGCCGGCAGAGGAGGGGCCCAGCGTCCCCAAAATCTACAAGCAGCGCGGCCCCTACAGCGTCCTCAAGACGTTCCCCGGCAAGAGGCCCGCGCTGGCCAAGCGCTACGAGCGACCCACCCTGGTGGAGCTACCGCACGTGCGGCCGCCCCCGCCGCCTTTCGCCTCTCACGCCGCGGTCTCCATCAGCAGCAGCGAGCCGCCGCCGCCGCCGCAGCAGCAGTTCCAGGCGCAGGGATCTTTCCCCCCCGGGCCCGGTCGGGCCAACGCCGCCGCATCGTCGTCGTCTCCGTCCGGCACGCCCGCCGCGTCCCAGGGCCACCTGAGGACTACGGCGCCGCCGCCCGCGGCCCCCGCCGCGTCATCATCCTCTTCTTTCGCCGCCGTCGTCAGGTACGGGTCGAGCCCGGCGGCCGCCGCGGGCAGCAGCAGCACGGGCGGCGACGGCGCCGGTCTGGAGCTCAGCGCAGGTACCAACTCTCGGGCGCAACTTTCCGTCCCACCACGGCCGGGGGGGAGGGGTGGGGCCCCGGGAAGGAGAAGTCCGGGGACCGCGGAGAGCCTGCCGCGCCCTGGGCCCAGCGGGAGGGCCGCGAGGGGAGAGCGGGGGTGGGGAGGGGACGTGCACACCGGCTGAGGGAGGATCCGGACGTCCGAGCGCACCCCTGAGGCCTCCACGCGCGGGCGGCAACTTCTGGCGCTTCCCAGCCGCCACCGCCGCCGCGTCCCGGGCTTCCGACGGCGCGCGCGCGCCTCTTAACAGGTGTCTCCGCCGCTCGCATCCCGCTCGGCGCCCGGGGTAACGCGGCGGTGGCGATGGGCGACCTGGCTGGTGGAGGCGAGGGGAGCCGGGGATCGTGCGCGGGCTGGGAGTGGGGGCGGGACACCCTGAGGTGGCAGCGGCGGCGGCTCCAAGAGAAGCTGGTGCTACCCGGCGACTCTCGGGGAAGCCCTCTCGTTCCTTTCTGCGGCTTCACTTTTTCCTTCTACTTCTTCCCTTTCTCTCTCTCTCCCCCCTCCATATGCTTTTCGTCCTCTGTCCTTCTCATTTGCTCTTCGGTTCTTTCTCCCTCGCTCGGTCGCGGTCACTCAGCGGGCCCCAGGGCTGTTTCTTTTTTCTCTGCGAGCGCGCGCGGTCTCTGCCTGCCCCTTTTACCACCCACCCCAGGGTCCCCGCGGGTGGCTCTAAGACGCGGGGCTCCCCCTGCTCCAGTTACGCGGGTGGAGCGGGCGGCCGCGACTTCAGGGACGGAGACCCCCGCCCCTCCCCCAGCCCCGAGAACCCCGGGCGCTCGAGGTCCCGCCGCCCGCCCCGCCTCGCTCTCCCCTCCCTCGCTCCCCACACCGGGTGGGCGCTGCTGCACGGCGTGATCCCGCGCCTCTCGAGCTTTCTGGGTCCGTGCCCCTCAGAAATACCTTTCGGGGAGCACTCACGTGACCCAGGTACGAGACTTCTGGTAAAAGCCGGCCCTCCTGCCCAGCTGCGGGGAGGGAAGCGGGCTGATGGAGAGGCCGCAGCTTGGGGCCTGCGCCCAAGGGTGCTCTCTGCTCCTTGAGGACGCGCAGCCTCGTTTATCCCGCTTCTCGGAACTAAAAAGTTCCTGCTCAGGCCTTCTACGGCACTTTGGAGCCCTCCGAATTCTGCATATAAGTGAATCCAAAGCTTTTTTTTTTCTGATGAAAATAGCATTGTCTTGAAATGAGTTATAGAAGCCTAAGCTCATGTTGTGTTGTTTGTCAATATTTTGACACATGAAGGATTGGTTTTGAGAAAGAAAATCTAATTACAGGTCATAGTGAAGACTTGTCCTGTCACATCCCTTACTGATTTGGAGGGGTTCGTGTGTGGATGTCCTCATTGTTTGGTGGTTTTTTTCCTGTATTTATATTCTGTTGTGCTTTTGTATTCGTTGTTAGGCTATCCTACTTTCATTTTCCTCATTTTTCTAGTGTTTTCTCCCTTTCTTAGTGAGGTTTGTGTGCTTTCTGGGTTTGGGTTCTGATTTTCTTATAAACTACTTCGTAGTCATTCTTTGTTAGTTTCCTACCTCTGCTTTCTTGTTCAGAAGTTTGGGTCTTTTTCCCATATTCTGTACTTTGCTTACTCCTTAGCACAACCTCCAAGCCACCTTGTTCATTGGGGGTTTCCCCCTCTTTATCCGCTCACTTCAGTCTTTAATCTCATCTTGCTCTCTCCTTTCCGACTTTGCTGACTATCTTTCAGTCTTTTACCTTTTTTAAGACAGTATAAGTCTGCCCCCTTTCATTTCCATGTTCATCCATAGTTTTAACCTTGCTTTTTCCTGCTGTTTTTCCTGTATTCTGTTTTCTGCACCAGTTACTTGCTATCCTTTCCAGGGTTCCTTTTACTCTGGCAGTTTCCCCACTCTCATTCATAAAGAGTTTTTGTTGTTTTATTTTTCCTTCTTACGTTGTTCTGAATGTCCTCTCTCAGTGTTTACTCTGATGTCCTGTTTAGTTTGTCTCTGTCCCCAGGTGGAAATCATGTCAGTGAATCTAAAAGAGTGAAAAGCAGTTTGCTGATGCTCCTCAAATTCCATGTATTTATTTCCCTTTATTTTCAACATTTCTCTTTTTTTTAAGAGAGCTCATGGAGTGGTAAGCTTTATAGCCTCAAGAATAGGATGCCATGTGCTTGTTGGAAAGATAGGAATTGGATTGTAGGTTTCTTCCTTGCAGTAAGGAAAATCAGTTAAGTGGCTCAGTCTTGTCTGACTTTTTGTGACCCCATGGACTGCAGCACACCAGACTTCCTTGTTCATCACCAACTCCCGGAGCTTGCTCAAACTCTTGTCCATTGAATCAGTGACGACATCCAACCATCTCATCCTCCGTCATCCCCTTATCCTGCCTTCAGTCTTTCCCAGCGTCAGGGTCTTTTCCACTGAGTCAGTTCTTGGCTAATGGGGAAGGCAAAAAAAAAAAAGACCTTAGTGCTAGATATCATGAATTGTGGTCATGGTATTAATCACTGGGGACAAAGCCATCTCTTAACCGGCACAGTGATATGAGTGGCCCTCAGAAGGACAGGCACCTGAAGAGATGATTGGCTCTTTGAGGAACTAGTGGTTCCACTTTGAACCAATAAGCATCTGTGCCCAGACAGCCATGTAAGCATACTTGGTGGAATGGAGGTAGGAGGGGTGGTGATTTGCTTGTTGCACCCTCTCTACAGTGTTATTGCAATATCTCAGGCCACCTGGTAAACTGAAAATAATCAAAACATCAATGAGATGGAATGAGTGAAGGATAGAAGAGAGATAACTGAGTGTCCAGAGTAAATGCTGTGAAAAGATGAAAGGGTTGAAGTGAACCTTATTTGCCATTAAGGGCCATAAACCATTGAGAGGAGACACGTGATTTAAAATAGATTTTTCAGTGTTCTTATAAAATCTCCTGAAGAGAATAATTTTCCTTAAAAGGGGTAATATACCACGCTTCTAAAAGCATATTTTTCCTCTGTGGGAGGCTTAGAGTTAAAACCCACGTAGATCTTGATATGCAGCCTAAATTTGGCATCAGGAAATGGGAAATTGCATCTTTAAGCAGAGTACAATCAAAAATGAATTACAATAAATCCTATATAATTGCATAGGTCATTCTCTTTAATGAGATTTTATTAACCTGACTGTCAAGCTTTTGAGTCAGGCAGATATTTTATCTTCTTCAACTGATAAAAGTGTCAGCTATAAACCACCATATAAATATTCATAAATCTACACATCTGTGGCAGCCTATCAGCATCATTCTTTTGGACATTAAAAGCATTCTAATTACTTTCTGTCTAGCAGAGCTGAAATGCTGCCTGTTATAGTATGTGCTTGGCAGGCATGATTGCTTTTGTTTGCCATCACAAATAGCAGCATCCTATTTTATATACCGATGGTCCAGAAAATATTCAGGGATTGACTGAGCAGGATGAATATTAGGAAGCACCATCTGGTTTTGATAGCACTGGGTATATTAACTCATCTGTTAATTTTTGACACATCATTGATTTATTTATTTAGAAAAATTGCATCCTGTTTTGCTGTGTTGATGTTTGCCATTAGGGGAAAAAAAACTGATGGCATTTTTTTTTTAAGACAGAGTAGTTCATTGATTTAAGAATAGAGTAATGCTTCCAGAGATGCTTTCATTTTGTAACTTCTATTTTCTATGCCACAAAGTCCTCTCATAGAAAGAAGTTATATTAATGTTTTAAGAAAATCGTCTATTTTGAGCTAGTTGGAAATCGTTTTGGTAGATTATAATAAATATATGGATACATGGTAGTATAGGTCACAGAAATTTTTTTCTGCTTCTGCATTTTTAATATTAATATATTTCACCCTTCACCAGGCTAAAATCAAAAGGTTACCACTGATCTTGACTACTGTGATCTCCTTCATAGAAACAGAATACTCTTGGGGATCCGCTGTGATGGGCAAATTCCATTCCAGGCTTTACTTACAAAGAAGGATGTTAAAGTAGGGAGCCTGTGTTTCATTGCTGAGTTCCCATCCCTCTTCACTTAATCAGATTTAGGATGTATTAAACCTCTTAAATTCTGAAGAATTTCTAGAAATGACTTTTTGAATTACAAAAATAATCATGGGTTCAGATTCTGGAATCAGACTAGGCACAATTTGCAATATGATGTTATCTTCTGGCAGGTTTCAAAATAAAGCAAAATAAATTTGAGAAACATGGTCATTTTAGAGTGCTTTATGATTGTGATTTTTTTTAAAACATTTTATGATATTTCATTTTAGAGAAGTTAGGGATAAAGTAGGTTGTGTTAAAGCCTCTCTGTAATCTGTTGACTTTGTACTTCCTTGCTATCACTTGAGTGGAACATTCTGACTAGTGGGGGGAGAAAAGTTCAAAAAATTTAAAATACACGTTCACACTTTGCTCAATTAAGAATCATAGACCAGTGTGCCATACAACTGTGTTCATACGAAAACAGAACTTTTCTCCATTTCTTAGCAATAATGGGCATCACACAGTACTTCTATTTCTAATTATATTCTGTCTGGAAAGGTGAAGTATTGCTGGCTGCAATATGTGTTAAGTGGAAGAAAGATTTGCTGTTTTCCACCAAGTATAATAGTAACATTTTTTATCGCACTCTTCAATGTATTGACATAAAATACTATTCAAATATTATAAGGTACTGAAAAGAAGAGAATTCAACTTTTTAATGGCTACAGTGGCTATTTTTACATATATCAGTTCTGAGAACAAATTCTGAATAAAACATTTGGAAAAACTGCAGGCAAGAACTGTTTTATGGCTGTAACTATTCTCTGATGTTCTGAATGCACTTTAATACATTATCTTCATAATAAAGCATAATACATAATGACTTTTTCTCAACATATTACGAGTTTATCCTTCAGTTAAGAAAACAAATGCTTATCTATACATCAGATTTTTTTCCCCTTAAAATCTATACTGTAATGTGATTTATCAATATTTAGACAAGTGAACTCCTTTTAGGACACTGGACAAATATATTCAAGCTGTTCTTTCTAAGCAATTGTGTTTTAGTCTTTCATATGTTTTTTCTTTCTTCAAGTTTATGTTAAAGGTATATAGGCTATGAATGGATTGGGACTATTCTGATTAAAATGCAAACAGTAAATACAACTTCAGGTCTGGAATGGGATTATAGGATTAAATGAATGAAAACTGCTAATGTGCCAGAATTGAGAATCCCCAATCAATATTGTCCTTTGATTTTACTAATAAAAGAACAAAAACCCGGAAGTAAAAAATGAGAATGCAACATCTTAAACCTCCCCACTTGTATGGTTCAGCTGTTTACTTTCTGATTTATTTGGTTTTGGCCATTGTAAAATATAGTACCCAACTGTTTGAATTCTTTCTCCATTACGTTTCCCTTCAAATCATGAGCTCATTTCTTCCTTTCCACCTGGCTGGGGGCAGAGTCATCATGACTTCCAGTGTTTGGTGTAGGAAAGATAGTTCCCACATACACATCCCTTTTTCTCCAAAGTAGCAAGCCAACTTTATCTCGGCTGCTACTTGGGTCAAGTTCCAGGCCCATCAGTCAGCTCTAGCCTAACACTATTCCTGGCATCTAGTTCTTTCTTCAGCACTCAAAGTAATTGTGGTTAAAAAAACAGGCCTGTGCCTGATATTTGTGGGATTCAGGATAAGAATACAAGTGCTGTAAACTAAGATACTATTTTATCTACAAGAGTCCCCTCATGTGTTCAGTAAATATTTCTTGAGGTACTGTGCTGGCCCTCAAGCTCCAGTCCACTCATGGAATATACAGTTTCTTGGGTCTCTGCTGAGCTGAAGAGTACTGGCCTCTGTGTTCTGACTTGTCATTTTTCCTGAGGGATTTTGAAATGGTCACATTTTATAGATTTGGGAGATGTGAGGGGTGCTTCCTGTATGCTCTGGGCCTTAGATAAATTATTAAATAGTTAGAAAAGGAGACTTTTACCCCCTCCCCCTGATATCTTAGTTACTTTAGGAAGACTAGTAAGAAAAAACAAAGAAGAGCATGAAGGACTGCGTGGAGGTTTCTAAAGGTTGGTTTTGCTGGTCATTAACTGGGGTTTTCTAGAGAAATCAATTTTCTTAAGTCACAATTATTCTGGTTTGTTGTCCCCAAAGAAACCCTTGAGCATCTCACCATTTTTCACTTTTAAAGGTCTTTTTTTCCTCAGTAAAAGATACAGCTAGACAACATTTCCAGGGACAACAAGTGACTAGTTGTTGTTTCAGTCACTCAGTCGTGTCTGACTCTTTGAGACCCCATGGACTGTGGCACGCCAGGCTTCCCTGTCCTTCACCATCTCCTGAAGCTTGCTCAAACTCATGTCCACTGAGTCAGTAAGGCCATCCATCCATCTCATCGTCTCTTGTCCCTTTCTTGTCCTGCTTTCAATCTTTCCCAGCGTCTCAGGGTCTTTTCTAATGAGTAGGCTCTTTGCATCGGGTGGCCAAAGTATTGGAGCTTCAGTGTCGGTCCTTCAGTGACTAATTATATTTCTATAATAAACAATAGATATTGGCATCTAGAATCTACAGTATTTTGTTTGTTGCCACTATTTTACATAGGGGGAGAGGAAATAAGAGGCACCCTCATTGCCAAATACAAACCCTAAAAAAGTATCTCTCTCTGGGTATTTATAAATTGCCTGTTCTGGGTGGTGGTCTACAAAGAAGAGAATGTTCTTGTAGCATTTACGTTTAGGGTGAATTTTCAAAACCCTTAGACTAACAACATTGAGTCACATTTTCACACTATTGACTGGGGCGGAGGTTGGGGGGGGTGGGGGTGGCCTTTCCATATTTTTTCTTTTTGAGGTGAACTGATTGCTTTCTATTAGTTTTTTGCTTTCCACTGATTGACAGTTAATATGCTTTAGAATACATTTCTGGAAACTAACTGGCCCTCTCTGTATGTGCCAGTTAAGAGATTTGGTGGGAGAAGCCCTAAGAAGGGCACTGTTGGTTTTCAGGTGCTGCTGCTATAGATCAGGCTAAGTTATCAGATAAAGTAAAAGAAAGAATTGCAAACCCAGATGTTGGATGACACAGTCTTACTTTGGGGCTCCTCATTTGCCTCATAGGCCCACTGCTTGTTTTATCTTAGATGTTTAGTGAGCACTTCACAAATACTTCTCGTTCTTCTCCAGTTTGCATCTGGGAGCAACGTACTCTCTGGGGATTGTATCAGCTGATTAATAGCAAGGGCATGAGGGCACTCCAGAAATAGCAGTAATGATTGCTGTAAGCTCCCCTGTCAGTGAGGAGTTGAGTCTGCAGGGCTGGCTTGATTCATTAGAGTGAGGATATTAATGAAGCCAAAGGTGTAAGTTCAGAGCTGTGCATAGAGAGGGGGTCTCTATTCGGTGCCCCAGTCCCATCCAGCCATTTCCCAGAATCGAGTTGGGGTGGCTCATTGGGAGCAACAGGAAGCTGTGCATCCAGGTACATGCAGATTCACTATGTCACATTGGTGTGCGGCAGAGAGTAGAAGTCCATGTTTCTGACATTTTTAATGTTGAACTCCAAGTCAAGAACCCTATTTGTCCCTTGTCTTGGCTGTCAGTCTCTGACATGTCTTCTCCTCTGTTTCAGAGAGTCGAATGATCTTGGACGCTTTTGCTCAACAATGCAGCCGAGTCCTTAGCCTCTTAAATTGTGGAGGCAAACTTCTAGACTCCAACCATTCTCAATCTATGATATCTTGTGTGAAGCAGGAAGGCTCAAATTACACTGAAAGACAGGAACCATGTCCTGTTGGCAAAGGGGTCCACAGTCAGACCTCAGACAATTTAGACATTGAGATGCAATATATGCAAAGGAAACAACAAACTTCTGCATTTTTGAGAGTTTTCACTGACTCCCTGCAAAATTACCTGCTCTCAGGGAGCTTTCCAACTCCAAACACCTCCTCGGTCAGCGAGTATGGCCACCTGGCAGATGTGGATCCTTTATCAACATCCCCCGTGCACACACTAGGTGGCTGGACCTCCCCAGCAACATCTGAATCCCATGGTCACCCATCATCTTCTACGCTGCCTGAGGAGGAAGAGGAGGAGGAAGAGGAAGGCTACTGTCCCCGGTGTCAAGAGCTGGAGCAGGAGGTGATTTCACTGCAACAAGAAAATGAAGAGCTCAGAAGAAAGTTAGAGAGCATCCCAGGTACCCTGCCCTGTTACTTAAAAGCCACTTCCCACTCATTTTTTTCCGTTGTCCCATATGTGTGTTTGTGTGAATGTGTATATGTATGTGTGGTTTTTGTTGTTTGTTGGAACCAGTGATGTGAAAAGTTGGAAAAACAGGTATGCGCAGTTTTTAGTCTGCCAGTGCCAAACAAATTTCAGATTGAGCTACTAGTCTTGTCCTGTGTTTAAGTCACAGTCCTCTAGGGTATAGACTTGAAGGCTATAGTCCTATTGAAAGATGTCTCCATTGATACAAACGTGATTCCACTATGTAGTGCAGTGAGATTGAAATAGGCCATGTGCTATGGGCTTGAGTTTTCGTCAAAAAGTGATCCTGTTCCTTTTAAATAGCTTTTGTATCTGTAAAGATTTTGATATATGTGTTTTATCAGTCTGTGATAGAAATTGAAATGAAATGACACCTACAAAGGCAGCACTCAGAGAACAAATTGTCTCTTCTATTCCATTAATCTCTCGCCTTTCTTGTTAAGTTTCAACAGGTGTGGTTTCTTTAGCATACAAACTCCTGTTAAAGTTAACAAGCAACTGTGAACTAAAAGATAGAGCTCCAAGATCAACTAGTCCCAAACTAGTTGTGCTCCTGGCTAAACAGAGGCATTCACTGCCTCTCTAGTGTCTAGTGACACTAGGTTTGCAGAGTGGTGAAGTCATCTTTATGGCAAGATCTTCTGTGGGTTGCAAAGCCATTTTTTCCTTATTTGGAAAGGTTCTGATTTTGTATATAGCTTTGAGTTCATTGCTATGTGTCTGTGGCTTTGCAGAGAGACTGGCACAATATTATAAATCAACTATATTCAATTTTTTTTAAAAAATTGAAAAAAAGAATATATAGCAATGCTAAATAAATCAGACAGTGAAACCTTTGTTATAGGAATTCTCTGGCTGTCCAGTGGTTAGGACTCTGCATTTTCACTGCCAAGGATTTGGGTTCAATCCCTTGTCCAGGAACTAAGATCCCACAAGCTGCAAGGAATGGCCAGAAAACCAAGAGACATTAAAACCTTTTTAATCATGCAGCCTATTGATAAAAAATTGGGGGCATGTATTCACCAGTGTACACATCCATTGATTATTTATATGCATGTACTACTATACTAATATATTATGTTCAAAGTAAAACATAATACATTTAAAATTTTTAAGGCTGATCCATAAATAGAAATAGAAATTATGTTCTTTTCCTTATTCGATGTCTTTGCATCACACAATTTGGCAGCTCATGTAGAAAGAAGGAAATGTTGACGAAAGTTAGCCACTTGTCTATTAGAAGTGCCAAACCAAAAGTTTACTTTCCTTCTGTCCTTTCATTTAAAACATTTCCCAGATAGTGCTAAGGTTTGGCTCAGAATATCTTGGAGTTAGAGTGTGGTTTGTCCTGTGAGAGACAAGCAAGAGGTGAAGTAAATCCATTCTTGGTTGTTGCAATTGAGCTCTGGAGTTAGATGCAAAGTCTTGGCATCGTCCCCGCCAGGCAGACTGATTACAGGAGAGAGACTGGCGGAACCCAGGAGAATGCGGTAGAACCAGAGCCCTGTTGGTTTCTCCTGGTCAGAGAGATACGGGTGCAGCTAACAGATTGGAATTTTACAACTTTCACAGTTGTGTGAATTATGATCCATTAACTGTGGGTTTTAATACCAAAAGAGTATGTTGTATCTTACTCCCCACTGCTGTTTCATTAGGGGAGAACACGGTGTCCTGGGGTCAGCCAACTGCAGATTCTTAAATTAGCCATTCAGAACTGTGAGTAAGGGTTTCACAGTGCAAGGACAGGTAACACACATGCAGAGTTATTGTTGCCCAGTTCCTAAACCTGAATATTTGGCAAGCCATCTGTCCTTGATAAACTTCCAGAGCAAATTTGGGGTTCACTCCACCTGCTTTTTCCTGAATTTGTGCAGGTGAAATGTCTATGTCAGGAGTAAATCATTGCTCAGTTCAGTTCAGTCACTCAGTCGTGTCCGACTCTTTGTGACTGCATAAAAACTGCAGCACGCCAGGCCTCCCTATCCATCACCAACTCCTGGAGTCCACACAAACCCATGTGCATTGAGTCGGTGATGCCATCCAACCATCTCGTCCTCTGTTATCCCCTTCTCCTCCTGCCCTCAATCTTTCCCAGCATCAGGGTCTTTTCAAGTGAGTCAGCTCTTTGCATCAGGTAGCCAAAGTACTGGAGTTTCAGCTTCAACATAGTCCTTCCAATGAACACCCAGGACTGATCTCCTTTAGGATGGACCTGTTGCATCTCCTTGCAGTCCAAGGGACTCTCAAGAGTCTTCTCCAACACCACAGTTCAAAAGCATCAATTCTTCGGTGCTCAGCTTTCTTTATAGTCCAACTCTCACATCTGTACATGACCACTAGAAAAACCATAGCCTTGACTAGATGGACCTTTGTTGACAAAGTAATGTCTCTGCTTTTCAATATGCTGTCTAGATTGGTCATAAATTTCCTTCCAAGGAGTAAGCGTCTTTTAATTTCATGGCTGCAATCACCATCTGCAGTGATTTTGGAATCCAGAAAAATAAAGTCAGCCACTGTTTCCACTGTTTCCCCATCAATTTGCCATGAAGTGATGGGACCGGATGCCATGATCTTAGTTTTCTGAATGTTGAGCTTTAAGCCAACTTTTTCACTCTCTTCTTTCACTTTCATCAAGAGGCTCTTTAGTTGTTCTTCACTTTCTGCCATCAGGGTGGTGTCATCTGCATATCTGAGGTCATTGATATTTCTCCTAGCAATCTTGATTCCAGCTTGTACTTCCTCCATCCCAGCGTTTCTCATGATGTACTCTGCATATAAGTTAAATAAGCAGGGTGACAGTATACAGCCTTGACGTACTCCTTTCCCCATTTTGAACCAGTCCGTTGTTAAGGTCTGGTTCTAACTGTTGCTTCTTGACCTGCATACAGGTTACTCAGGAGGCAGGTAAGGTGGTCTGGTATTCCCATCTCTTTCAGAATTTTCCACAGTTTATTGTGATCCACACAGTGAAAGGCTTTAGCATCGTCAGTGAAGCAGAAGTAGATGTTTTTCTGGAATTCTCTGCAATTTGATCTCTGGTTCCTCTGCTTTTTCTAACATCCATCTTGAACATCTGGAAGTTCTCAGTTCACGTAATGGTGAAGTTGGGCTTGGAGAATTTCAAGCATTACTTCACTGGCATGTGAAATGAGTACAATTGTATGGTAGTTTGAACATTCTTTGGCATTGCCCTTCTTTGGGTTTGGAATGAAAACTGACCTTTTCCAGTCCTGTGGTCACTGCTGAGTTTTCCATATTTGCTGGCATATTGAATGCAGCACTTTAACAGCATCGTGTTTTAGGACTTGAAATAACTCAGCAGGAATTCCAACACCTACACTAACTTTGTTTGTAATGATGCTACCTAAGGCCCACTTGACTTTGCACTCCAGGATGTCTGGCTCTAGGTGAGTGATCATACCATCGTGGTTATCTGGGTCATTAAGATCTTTTCTATATAGTTCTGTGTATTCTTGCCACCTCTTCTTAATATCTTCTGCTTCTGTTAGGTCCATACCATTTCTGTCCTTTCTTGTGCCCATCTTTGCATGAAACATTCCCTTAGTATCTCTGATTTTCTTGAAGAGATCTCTAGTCTTTCCTATTCTATTGTTTTCCTCTATTTCTTTGCATTGTTCACTTAGGAAGGCTTCCTTATCTCTCCTTGCTGTTCTTTGGAACTCTGCATTCAGTTGGGTATATGTTTCCCTTTCTCCTTTGCCTTTTACTTCTCTTCTTTTCTTAGCTATTTGTAAGGCCACCTAAGACAGCCATTTTGCCTTTTTGCATTTCTTTTTCTTTTGAATGGTTTTGATCACCACCACCTATATAAGGTCACAAACCTCCATCCATAGTTTTTCAGGCACTCTGTCTATCAGATCTAGTCCCTTGAATCCATTGGTCACTTCCACTGTATAATCATAAGGGATTTGATTTAGGTCATAGTAAAGGAAATCAGCCCTGAATATTCATTGGAAGGACTGATGCTGAAGCTGAAACTCCAGTACTTTGGCCACCTGATGCGAAGAACTGACTCAGTGGAAAAGACCCTGATGCTGGGAAAGATTAAAGGCAGGAGGAGAAGGGGATGACAGAGGATGAGATGGCTGGATGGCATCACTGAATCAATGGACATGAGTTTGAGTAAACTCTAGGAGTTGGCAACGGACAGGAAGGCCTGTAATGGTGCAGTCCATGGGGTCACAAAGAGTCAGACACTACTGAGCAACTGAACTGAACTGAATTGAACTGATACTTTAATGGCCTAGTGGTTTTCCCTACTTTGTTCCATTTAAGTCTGAATTTTGCAATAAGGAGTTCATGATCTGAGCCACATTCAGTTCCCTGTCTTGTTTTTGCTGACTGTATGGAGCTTCTCCATCTTTGGCTGCAAAAAGTATAATCAGTCTGATTTCAGTATTGACCATCTGGTGATGTCCACGTGTAGAGTCATCTCTTGTGTTGTTGGAAGAGGGTGTTTGCTATGACCAGTGCGTTCCCTTGGCAAAACTCTGTTAGCCCTTGCCCTGCTTCATTTTGTTCTCCAAGGCCAAATTTGCCTGTTATTCCAGGTATCTCTTGACTTCTGACTTTTGCATTCCAGTCCCCTATGATGAAAAGGACATCTTTTTTTGGTGTTAGTTCTAGAACGTCTTGTAAGTCTTCATAGAAACGTTCAACTTCAGCTTCTTTGGCATTAGTGATTGGGGCACAGACTTGGATTACTGTGATATTGAATGGATTGCCTTAATAATGAACAGAGATCATTCTGTCATTCTTGAGATTGCACCTGAGACAGCCTTTGTTTATTGTATTATTTATGAAACATCCAACAAAGTTGTATTGATTATCAGCTACATGCAAGTGAGGGACTTCTAGAAAGTACTCTCTAACTTACTTTCCAGAGTTATTTGCACATGTAGGTAACTAAACATTTTATCCCAAGAAGTAGCATTAGCACATTTTCTTTTGTATTAGAAGTTACACTAGACATTACACTAGACACTACATCACACTAGAAATTACAAAGTCTTTAGAAGTTTAAATTTTTTTAAAGAAATAGGTTAAAAGAAAAAAGACAAAAGGAAGATATTGGGTCAGGGATACAAAGAGCTGAGAGGTTATTAAAAGAAGAAAAATGATGGGCAAAAGGTGGCAGGTTACAGTAGTCACATTTAGAAAGCTTGCAGTCAGCACTGGTTAAAGGGAACTCATAAGGGAGATGCGTATAAAATACCATATTTCATCTAATTTCAACCCTCATTGAATGTAAAACACACCAATAGTTTATGTTCCATTAAGAAGAAAAAACACTTTAAATCTTAATTGCCCTTTATAATTGTCTTTGAACACCAAGTTAAGAGATTTTAAAATATGATAAAATGTCGGTATTAAAAACATAAAATATGGTAATTAAAAAACCACTTCCAACAGTACTCTATACAAAATAGATAACCAACAAGGGATCTGCTATGTAGAACCAGGAACTGTGCTCAATATTATGTGATAACCTGTATGGGAAAAGAATCTGGAAAAAACATATATAGGCCTGGCATGCTGCAATTCGTGGGGTTGCAACGAGTTGGACACAACTGAATGACTGAACTGAACTGATATATACATATTTATATATAACTGAGAGCTTCTCAGGTGCCGCTAGTGGTAAAGAACCTGCCTGCCAATGTAGGAGATCATAAAAATGCAGGTTTGATCCCTGGGTCAGGAAGATCTGCTGGAGGAGGATGTGGCAACCCACTCCAGTATTCTTGTCTGGAGAATCCTATGGACAGAGGAGCCTGGCAGGCTACAGTCCGTGGGGTCTCAAGAGTTGGACATGACTGAGTGACTTTCACTTTCATGCATATATAACTGAATCACTGTGCTGTATACCTGAAACTAACATGATATTGTTAATCAACTTATACTTCAATAAAATTTTAAAAATAATGATAACTTCCAAAGTAAAATAGCTGTGACATTAAAAATATCTTGAAATTTTATAAATGCAGATATAGGGAAGGTACACTTAACTGTTGATATTAAAGAACATTCTACTTTTTTAAACGTACATTTTTGATCATCTCAATTTATAACTCCAAACAAAAATTAATGTTCACATTTTACAGAGCTAGTTTATTACCCTCTTCCACCCTCAAAATGTAGTCGATTCTTGTTATTCACTGTAGTTCTGTGCAGCCTCAGGTCACAATGTTTTTGTCAGCCAATCAATTCATAACCTCATTTTAAGCATGTTTTTGTTTAAAGAGGCCTTATTTAATATATAGTGCTGGTCGGTTGACACTGAATTCACAGCCCTGTGATTCACATCTGCACAAAGCTTATCTAATACACATCTTCCCCTTGAAGCGCATCATGGCCTTGTGCTCAGGAACTCTAGACAGCACTTCAACTCTACATTTGGGACCCCTTTTAAACAGCAAAATCACCATGCAGGAAAAGCACAAAAATGAAACAAACATGGCACTAAATAGACCATGAAAAGAACCCTCATTGTCACATGAGGGCTGAAACAAGCGGGTAGAATGTATCCTTTCAGCCTCAGCCGGGAGTGTATGATTCCAGCAACTCAGGTTTCTTGGTGACCTGCCAAAGTCCACCAGTGCCAACAAGAGCACCCCAAATTTGAATTTGACCATTACAAATTCATGTCAGTGAGTCATGTGTGTGTGCTAAATCACTTCATTCGTGTCCGACTCTTTGCAACCCTATGGCCTGTAGCCCGCCAGGCTCCTCTGTCCATGGGATTCTCCAGGCGAGAATACTGGAGTGGGTTGCCAAGCCTTCCTCCAGGGGATCTTCCCGACCCAGAGATCGAACCTGAGTCTCGCACGTCTCCTGCGTTGGCAGGTAGGTTCTTTACAACTAGCACCACCTGGGAAGTCCATTAGTGAGTAGGCAAATGTACAGAGTCTGCAAATAATGAGGATTAATTGCACTAACTCACAAGGCTACACGCTAGAGAACTAACCTTGAATTATGCAGTCTGATCTTAAGTAAGGATATTCTAAGAAGATTTTAAGAAGATAAATCAGTGTCCGTTTTTGGATAACTAGTTTTGCAAGAACAGAAAGCCCTTGGAGGAGCTGCAGTGTCTCTGCTGATACCTACCATGCTCTCACTGCCCTCCAGCTCGCACGTGCCAGAAGTGCCTGCGGGAGAAGGCTCAGGTCGACTTCCGGTCCTGAGTAACACAGTGATCATATTTAATGCGGGCGTTCTAGGGAGAATGAAGAGATACAAATATGTTCTGAGTAAAAACAAATTAGAGCAAGTGATAGGAACAGAGGAGTAAACAATTGAGTTCTTTGACTTAGAATTTGGAAAAAGTCACACAACTCTTGCTGTAGCTGTGAGACTGCGGGACACAAAAGAGCATGAGCTGAAGAAAATGGCCTCAGAGTCAAACCTGGGTTTGGATTTCTGCTCCTGCTACTTGATAGCAGTGGTTTGGGCAAATTACTTAACGATTCTGAGCCTCAGTTTCTGTTTTCTGTAACATGAGGTTAGTAACACTGGAATGCTGAAGAATTAAGTTCATCAAGTAACAACGAAGTGTCTGCTAAATCTTCTAAGAAACACTCCATACCGAGCAACCTTAAGAGACCAAGACGGACACTGTCCTGTGCCTGAGAATACAGAAATCTTAAGTGGTTTTCTTAGATGGGTAGTGGTGGTCTTAACCTTGTAAAGAGGTCAGCATTCAGTTAGTTACCCAGGTGGGGAACTTCAGCTCCATTCATAAGCATCACTGTTCCTATTTCATGTCAGTCTTCTGTCCTTTGGGTTCCACCTCATATATACCCATCGGTATGGAGTCCTCCTCTCTCTCCCCATAGCTTTCATCCGTGCCTGACTCAGAACATGGCCTCTTGCAGTATCTATTCAATTCCAGGCTCTCCCAGTTGAAAAAGCCCACTGCTGAATGCCTCTTGGCTTCACATGGTCCATGGAGTAAATTCCAGCACCTTTAGTGTGGCACGACATGATGTCCTTCACTACCTGAGTCTTCCTGTTCGTTTTTGGAGGCTCGCCCCTCAGTTCCCACCATACCCCGAGTGCTCCAGCCCCTCTGCACAGTTTGTGATTCCTAAACCTCCATGCACTTGTTTCTGCATGCTCACTCACTCAGTCAGGTCTGACTCTTTGCAATGCCATGGACTGTAGTCTGCCAGGCTCCTCTGTCCATGGAATTTTCCAGGCAAGAATACTGAGGTGGGTTGCCATTTCCTACTCCAGGGAATCTTCCTGAACCAGGGATCGAACCCACGTCTCCTGCACTGGCAGGCACATTCTTTACCACTTGCTTCCGATCTTCCCTTAACTCCTGCTGTCCCTCCGGTCTAAGGACATACCCTCCCTTTTCTCCACTCGAGGAACTCCTACTCATCCTTCAGTACCCTAGTCAGGTGACACTTCCCTAACAAACCCCTCCCCCAGTTCCCAGGCAGAATTAACCACTTTCAATAGTACATCATGCTTGCTTCTGTTGAAGTCAGTAGTAGGGCAAGTTTTTACTCTTTGTCTCTCCTGGTGTCTTGGTACAAGGAAAGGCAGGCCATGTAGGTTCTTGAGGGCAGAGACTTAAGTCAGAGTTATCCTTTTATCCCTGATTTCCAGCCCAGTTTCAGGCATGTTCTGTTATAACATCTATACATATCAATTAAATTAATCAGAGACAACATTTTCATTATCAAGAGAATAGCCATGTATCTGTAGGCTGAGTAATACTTAAAGCTCACTGTTTATTTCTAGATGTTTACAATTCAGGAACTTATACTCTCCAGAGACAGTGTGACTAGGACAGACACTTAAAGGTGATACAGCACACAGATGGTATGCTTGTCAGAGGATGGTAAATAATTTGTCTCCCTATAAAATAGTATGTGCTGTATTTCGAGTAAATGTTTTGAGTCTTTAAAAACAATTACATAGCAGAGTAGATTAGATAATGCTGAATGAACAAGAAGAGAAGCTGATCAAGATGTTAATGCAATGATCTGCCAGGAAAATTAGGTACTTGACACCCAAGCACCCTTAACAAGGGCAAAAACAGCAGTTTTCCGTGGAAGAACCTTACTTAACAAGTCTTTCAGACAATACAACAGCCAGCTCTGCGGAGTCGATTTAGGTAGCTAGACCTGAGCCTTGTCCTCAGTGTTCCTGGCTTCAGCCCTGTGCCCAGATATCAGCCCACGGGACCCACTTGCCTTCAGTAGAGCCCCATGGCCTGTAAATGCAGGTTAAATTCCATTTTCTTCCAGAATGTTTGGGTTAGCTGGCCTTGCTCAGAGGTTAGCACTGCTGCCTGAATATTAGGGGTGTAGAGATGGGAGAGTCTGCCTCCAGGCCTATACAGGCAACACTGAAGGTCATAGATGGCAAAGGTAGGGGAGATAACAGTTATGTAGACATTCTTTAAACAACTTTGAAGTTATTATGGTCCATGCCTACGGTAGAAATTTTTTTAAATTGGTCTTTACAAGGATGGTAAAGGATAAAGTTTTTAATTATTTTAAATTAGTTTTTAAAAATAATTTTAAAATCATTTTTAATTATTGACACTTTGGTTTATTTCTTTCCAGTCTCTTCTCTTTGCACATAATTATTTTTAACACGGTTGAGGTCACACTGAATATTCAGTTTTCTAAGCATTTTGTTCTTAAACATTTTTTCTGTAAACATATGTAAAATATGGATAAAGTAGCCAAAGGAGTTTCATTCAAACCCTAATCAATCAGTGAGTATTTACAAATTTTACTAAAACTTCCAAACTAAATCCAGAGTAATACCTCACACAGGTCACTTGGCAATGCAGTGACATATGTACAGTTGCATTGCTGCTACTGAAACCCTTATATTTGGCAATGTATAGAAGAGACTTAGACACAGAAGTTAAATGGAGTCCCAAAGGCCACACAGTTAGTGAAAAGCTAGAACTCAATAGCAAACTTGTTTCCTGTCTCCATTAGCTTCTCAAGTCTTCTACTTTTTTCCTGTAATCAATTCCCATTGCCAGAAGATTCATTCTTACTCACTATGGCGTCAGCAAGTGGGTTGGACTGTTTATGGAACTCTAGTAATGTGGGAAATAACTTTGTAATTCAGTTAACTTGCTCAGACTTTTCCGTGAACTTTGCATACCTGAGCAGAAATGGTATTGTTTAGAAAGTGGATTTTCTAGCTCTCAGTGACTCAAACTCTACTCAGCCATATCCAGGGTAAAAGTGTCTATCAGAACATAGAACTGTTATTCAGTAAGTGCACCCCTTAAGAGGAATTTGGGCGAGATCTGGCAGAATTGTAAATCACAGGATTTAGTTACACCAGGATGGACTTTAAAGTGAGTTAGGCTTTTAATAAGGGTGGTGAAATTGGAGATACTTGACAGGTTTTATTAAACTTTGGCTTAGTAAAAGTCCTGCTTCAAACTGAAACACGTATGCCTTCTTTTTGTTGACTTTTGTGGCCATCCCCAAAATGCTTCTTTAATTTAAAGAATATATTCAGATGACTATGCAAGAGTGACTTGTGACACCGATCTGTAAGACAAATCTATAAGGATGTTATTTAAGAAACTATGGCAAAAAGAAAAGTTTCCTAACCTACTTCTACTTATCATTCAAATTCTCCCGAAAGATGTTGATATAGTGTTCGATTTCTTATGTTGCAATGTAATGTCACCTAAAAAAACCCAGAGCTATTAGCAGGGGATAAAGATGATAACTTCGGTTTGCTCTCTTAAAAAAACAGTGAGAAAAAAAGTGAAGAAAGCTCAGTGATAATACTTTAAAATTAGGGTTTAGGTTAAATATTTACTATTTCTGTAACGTGACAAAAACATCCTAAGAAAACACAGAGCCAGGACAGATAATGCCAATGATCCATGTCAATTAGGTTATTAACTAAGCTACCAAGACCTTTAAAAGCAATTAGTTAATACTCCAGAAAGGGCTCTAATATCTTAAGGTGTAAGAATTATTTCTGCAGTGATACAAAAATATGTCAGGCTCTATATTGGGCTAGTGTGTTCGGTTTTATTGTAATTATTCAATAGTTCTATAAGACTATGCCTCAAAAAATACAGTACAACAGTTAATGATATACATACTGACTGAATCTGAATTGGACCAGATCAGGTGAGTGTCTGGAGAGGGGATGAGCTACATGGTCAGGCATGTCCATGTCAGGAAGCAGGTCTAAAGTGCATGACTTACTGCTTTCCTGAAGAACTAGGGATGAATGGCACTAATAATGAGCATTGTATCATCAATTTAAAAAGAGTGAAACATTATAGTCTTCAGTACGTTAATTTTCAAAAGCACCATCAGGTGCTCATGTTACAACTTGAATCAAAGAAGACATGTCTGTTCGGTGAGTTGTTCAATGTGACATGATTATTATTGACCCAAATTCATCTTAGAGTCAGTTTGACTTAAATTATGCTGAACCCAAAATTTCTCCCCAAACTGTAGCATCTGTTCCATGTTTACAAACTGAAATAACTGCGGATGTCAAATGAAAGAAGATTCTATTTCCTTTAGAAAATGAGTCTTTTTTTTTTTCAGATGTTTACATCAAAAATCTTTTTAAACCTTTAAAGCTTTCTATTTTCCCAGCACAGTTCAGCTCATGTGCAATTGTTGCAATTTCTTCCACCCAGTGCCCTGCCAGACCGTTTTAGATTACTTGAAGATGGTGCTCCAGCACCACAACCAGCTCATGATCCCACAACCAGCTGACCAGCCAACCGAGGTAGGTCTCCAGTGGCAAGGTAAACGGTACACCATGTAGAATGTCCTTAAGATGAAGCATCTCGATACTTTAACCATCTGTACACCAGGACAGATTGGCTAACAGAAGACATGGTAGACTCTGAGGTTTATGAATGAGTAAACATCCTGTGGAGAAAGGTCATGCATCATGAAGTACATTCACCTCTGTACTCTGAGGGGGAGAAACAGAAGTTTAATATTGTGGGCAAGTCTCCCACCATTCTGTTGGCTCAGAGGGACCTGAAATAGGAGAACCCACCTGTCTTTCCCTCAGGCAGAGACAGTGTTTGTTCCAACTCTTCCCACTGAAAATCAGCCCCTCTTTGATGCTCCCTCCCTTCCTCAACGATTATCTTTTCTTTCTCCTTCCATCACCCAAAGCACCCTGCGGCACTTTCAACCTAACACCACAACGAGTCCTGCTCCTTGAAGGGCAGGTTCTGGTCTCAGCCCCGTTGCCTGTCATTGAAGGCATTTGCTGAATCGTAACCTCAGTGATCAAACCCTTGAAAGACTGGTCTGTATTCATTTCTCCACTCTTATTTCCGTTTGCTCTGCCCCCACCCTGCCCTGTCTGTAGTCTGGCTCCACCTCCACTCCTTATCAGAATGCTCTGAGAGAGCTGCCCCCGCCCCACCCCAGGCTACTCTCCCAGTTGTCCCGTCCGGGGGCCCATTTTCCCAGCCCTCATCATCCCCAGAGTCTCGCCTCTCCTCCCTGCTGCACCTGCTCTCTTGCTCTGGGCCCTTGTGTCAGGACTCTCTTCTGGTTCCCCATTCCTTTCTTTTTTTTTTTTCCTTTCTCTATTTTATTTCTGACTGTGCTGGGTCTTCATTGCTGTGCATGGGCTTTGTCCAGCTGAGGCAAGCGGGGACTACTCTTCATTCTGGTGTGTGGGCTTCTCATTGTGGTGGCTTCTCTTGTTGCAGCTCCCAGGCTCTAGAATGTAGGCTCAGTAGTTGTGGCTCATGAGTTTAGTTGCTCTGCAGTGTGTGGAATCTTCCCGGACCAGGGGCTGAACCTGTGTCGCCTGCACTAGGAGCACAGAGTCTTAACCCGTGGACCACCAGGGGAGTCCCTGCAGTAGTCATTCAACAGATGTTCACTGCACCTACTGTGTGACCAACACTGTTCCTCATTGCTGTCTGCCTCCTCCATCCCCCAACCATAACCCACAGTTCCTTATCTTTGTGGAGGACATCCTGTTTCACCTGGGAATCAGCAACACCTCGGTCCCCCGTACCCTGGCTCACGGGATTGGTTGCCTAACCCCCTTGGTTTTATGTCTTTCATCCTCGCTTTTCTGTCTGCACTGCCACACATGCCAGTCAACCTTCTGTCTCGCCCCTCCTGCCATGAAACAGCAGTCTGGGCTAAGGGGCCCTTAGGAACCTCTGGGCTCCTGCCCATCTTTTGATCATATGTAGGACACAGCCAAGGGCTGGTTTATGCTCCCAAATACTCATAGTTTAGAACTATGATAACTTAGTTCTTCCTCTCAGTTGAAGTAACTTGCTCAAGAAACACCAAATAAGACGCAGAACTAAGATTCGGTTCAAACCCAAACTGACTAAATTCAAACCTGAAACCATGTCCCTCAGTTGCTTCGTATAAAAAGGACACTCAGTCACACTCCTACTACTTCACGGGAATATGAAGCTGCAGTGATAAGTTTCTGTGGGTATAATTCAGTGACAGTTTCATAGCTGTGTCTGCTGCCTCTTCCTTTCCTGTTGGCTCCTATACCATTTACCCTTCTCAGACCTTAAGTGAACAGAGCACTTTTTAAAATAAAAACCTGTGAGACCCAAACAGTGCCAATTTATAACCTGTAGTAAATTTGCAAAGTTGTAAAACTGAATGAGTTTCCCTTCTTTATTTTGTACACCTTAATTACTGGGGAAGAAGTACTTTAAAACTGAGATCATGGGTTAATTAATTTGTCCTGGACTGTAGAATTTTATGGACAACCAGAACTAAAATAATGGTTGTGTAGGTGCAATTGACTAAACATGGCTTATAAATGTTACAGAAATTCCTATAGTTAGTCCCATTGCAGCTATTTAGCCTGGGAATTTTATAGCAGACATAAATTATAAAGGTGAAAAGTAAGAAAAATTTTGAGTTGATAAAATAGTGGCATTTGCAGAAGCTATAATTTGAGGAAACTTGTTTTGCATTATTAGTGGGTTTTTTTCTGTTGCCACAATTCCACTTTTTTTAAATTCATTTTTTAATGTTCCACTGAAATGCAGCAGCTATCAGATATTAGGTACATTAAACACACAAAAAAATACCTTATGGAAATAACCCACCAGCATCATTTCTAAAAGTACTTAACCGCCAACCAAAGGATGAGGAGACCTGTTTGATCACACTCTTCAAAGTCATTTTTGCATATTTTAATAGATTGAAAAGGAAAGTTACAGGCTATATTTAAATAGTGTTTCCTGTCATTGGATCTTGACACGTTTTAACCTACCTGTTAAAATGCAAGTTATAAATAGCTCCTCTTTCAAAAGTGTTCATTAAACCTCATTGGCTCTTGTTATAGAAAATGCAAATGTAATTTGAAAAGTGCCCGTTTTGAGAGTGAGCAATTACTTGTGCTCTTCAGTACCCGGTTCATTGTCAGCATAGCCACTTGGTTAAAAAGCATGTTTGCCTTTGAAATGGAGATCGCCCGGGCTGCCGGCTGGCCGGCTAAGTAGGTAATGAGAAAATATTTCGCTTTTCCAGGGAAGCAAGCAGCTGTTGAACAACTATCCTGTCTACATAACGAGCAAACAGTGGGATGAGGCTGTAAATTCTTCAAAGAAAGACGGGAGGCGGCTCCTTCGATACCTCATCAGATTTGTTTTCACTACCGATGAGCTTAAGTACTCATGCGGCCTTGGGAAAAGGAAAAGGTCAGTGCAGTCAGGAGAGACAGGTCCTGAAAGACGCCCTCTGGATCCAGTTAAAGTAACATGCCTCCGAGGTACTGCATCCTTCCGCTCAGTGTCCATCTGTGATCTCATTTCACCACATTGGCTGTGGCTCCCCGTGCAAGTGTTCAGCCTTGACTGTATTTTGGTGTTTTTCCGCTGAGACTTTATAGGCTTCATGTAGCCCATCTCTTTGGTATTGAGAAGTTCTTTAAAAATTCTTTGTTTGCTTTAGCACTTAGTAGCACATAAGCACTGCATAGCACCTCATGTTTCACGCTTTTAAGTTCAGATTTTCTTTGCTGCCTGGGAAGGCCACCTCCAGGAAAACTGGGTAAAGCACAGAGGAAAAAAAGACAAGGGATTTTAAAATTTACCCCGTTTTCATTTGAAGCCTGTGGCACCCTCCCCCAGTCTAGCTACCCTTGTCGAGAATACCTGCCCCTGCTCCTTAAATTTATTCAGTTAATTTTCCATAGGCCTAAAGTATTTCTTTCCCAGTCAGAGTCTGTTCTAGTTTTTTTAAAGTTTCCATATTAAAAAATACTGCTCAGATAACACCATTTCATCAGTATTAACAGCTGATTACTCTGTAGCTGATCCACACTACGGATAGGCCAAGGCAGAGGGTAAGGAGGAAGAAGCCAGATGTATATGATTGATTCAGTGGGTGCAAATCAACACAGACAAGTAGAAACATTACAATGCCAACATAAGCTCTATCCGCACCTGAAAAGTCCATATCAAAATATTAACTTATATATAGTTCAAGAGTAATTCTATTGGTTGGAAAGACTTAACCTGTATAGTTTGAGTGATTTTATTGGTTTGAAAGACTTAATCATGATTTACTCCTAATAAGAATCAAAATATTTCCTGGTAAAGAAGTCACAGTGGAAAAACCTTATCACTGATAAGGCCTTCATCATCAGAAAGACACTCACTCCTGCACCCCTCTCCTGATGCCCACAGTGACTAAGGTGCACGTGCAGTATTTATTAGCAACAGAGATTCCCAGACCCACCCTGAACTTCTGATTCAGTGGGCCTGGGGTGAGGACAGGGGAGTCATGCGTTATTGCACCTCGTGACCACCCCAGGTGATTGATTCAGGTGGCCTATACTTGACAAAGCCACCTAGAATGAAGATACTAGTATTAATATATACGGGAGACCTGGGTTTGATCCCCGGGTCAAGAAGATCCTGGAGATCTTGGCACCCCACTCCAGTACTCTTGCCTAGAAAATTCCATGGATGGAGGAGCCTGGTGGGCTACAGTCCATGGGGTCGCAAAGAGTCTGACACAACTAAGCGACTTCACTTTCACTTGGCACAGGTGTGCTGGAGCGCCCCCTGTTGGCCAGTCTAAAAATGCCATTTAGAGTATCTGGGTGATGGAAATTACCAGTGTCTGTCTTAGCAAATTAGCCATAGGTTCCTTTATTCCCCAATATCATCAGAGCAGACAGGTACCAAAGTGGTAGTAAGCTTGGTGGGGGTGGGGGTGGGGGAGAGCGTGCTCAGTATGTATTCAGGAATTTGCCCTGAGGCTTATGAAGAATCAGGATGAGGTGGCTCACTGTCCCTTTCCATAAATCCTTGTGAAACATTTTACATTTTAATGAGCAAGTCTGTGAAACTGAGGGATTAACTTACATCCCAAAGCACTAGTGTTGCTGCCCTGGGAATGCTGCAGGCCCACTGGGACACCGATGCAGCCCGGGCTGCCCAATCAGAACATGCACTCTCGAGCACAGGAAAGCTGGGCAGGACACACAGGCCTCCCCTGCCCATGGGTGGAGAATGCATAGGCAGGAACTGCTGATGTGTCAGGGCAGCTGGTTAGAGCCCTTGTATCTGTCCCAAATGCTGAAATCTTGGGGCCTGCTTGACCTAGATGGGATTCCCTTCCTGAAGCCTTCGGTGTGATGCCTCCCAGGGTGACATCCTTGTGGTCAGCAAGCTTAGGAAGGCCAAGGAAGTTGCAGACATTTGGACACTTGAGGGATGGAGAGCAGGGTGCTTCAGGGAGTGAAATCAAATTCTAGGCTGGCCTGTTTCTTGGGGTGGTTTGACCCCAGCAGGAAGAGGGGGTAGTGACATGACAATGCTTCCAGTCTGTGTAACAGAATGACCTCTACTTGGAGCTTGTAATCGTCTGGCACAGTGTTGGGGAAAGTCCTGTCACAACAGTGGGTGCGAAGGAGGGAGCAGTGTAGATATCACAGAGCAGCACATTCTTAGAGTGGCAGGGCTACAGCGCCCTCAACAATTAGCCTTGATTTCTGCTCATGGGTACCTTTCTTTAATTTCTCTATGTTCCTATGAGAATGGGGCATCTGGGCAGAGGTAGGGAAACTCCTTAAACAGTTATGGGATCCTTACGAATACTTGAGGTAGGAAACCTGAGAAAGGCAGAGAGGAGTAGAAAACAGAATCCCTGACTTCTGGAGCTCATAGCCTACCTGGAGGTGATCTGAGGACAGTTACAGTTGTGAATAAGTGTGAACACAAGGAAAATAATAGAGATCTAGATATGTGAGCCCTAGTGGTCCCATTTGCTTTCTCTCTGTTCAGCCTTGTAGTGACCATGACCTGGGTTTGAGGATGTAGGTGTCCTTCAGTGTTTCCTAGGTTTGCACCCCACCATCAGCCATCTGGTTCCTGACAGTTTTGCAGGATGAGATGCTGAATAAACACAGTTCTCACCCCAGGGAAGGCCACCAGAGCTGGGACTTGGACAAGATGAACGAGTCTCTCACCTCAAGCATGAAACTGAAGGGAATGCCCCTGTTTATCTGCTAAGATAGATACAGTTCAGTTCATGAGATTTTTCTGGTCCAAGTTCTTAAAAGCATCAGCTTCTAAGGGCAAATAGGATCAGGGCTTCATAAATAAATTTCAGACAAATCCAATCCTATGACCAAAACTGTTGTCTTATAGAGGGAGCAGTGCTGGAGAAGAAATGATGTGTAAATAGCAGTCACCCTGAACTTTCAATCAGCTATGCAAAAAAAAAAACCACACACACACATACAGTTTGACTTAGGACTTTTTCCAGAATGCTCAATTCAGTTTTCAGATGCCCATGTTATTAATGAAATAGCTGTATGGGAACTCTGCATGTCCCCTGACTCTGAGAAAACAGGAAAGGTTGATTTGAACTCAGCTAGAGGGAGGCCGAGATTGTTTCACTGGAGTCTTAGCTACTCTTTATACACTCTTTCTTCCTAATTGCTATCTGGTAAAATTAAATGTTTAGAGGAAAATCATCTAAAAAATATTTATCATTACATGTATAGATATCACAATTAGAGAAATAAATACAGCCTGTAATAATATGGAAATCTCTTCTGAACCAAAACTTATGCAGGTTCTCACTGAGATTTTATTTTCTTGCACTTAATCTACAAATTAGTAGCTGGTTAAAGAATACCATGCTAATGATACTTGCTGTGCTTCTGGAAAGAGTTAACATTCTAAAAATGTGGGCATGTAACAACAGGGTTTTGAACCTAGCATGGTGCAGACCGTGCCTCACAAATCAGATTTACCTTTCATAGCAAATGTTTTCTTAGAGGGATCACTCACATAATTTTTATTTTTCCACATGAGTAGAAAATGTAGATGGTGTAAGTTTTAAAGTCTAGTAAGTGACGTCATCATGGCACTACATCTGATGTCCCGTAAAGCTTTTCTTATAGAGCCGCTGTTAAAGTTTAAGCATCCTTCCTGTCATCCACTGCAAAAACCAGCTGTTTCTCTTCTTTTTTTTTTTTTTTTTTTTTTTTACTGTTGTGTATATTCCCACAGAATTCATTAGGATGCACTGTACCTCCAACCCCGACTGGTGGATGCCCTCAGAGGAGCAGATAAACAAAGTGTTCAGCGATGCTGTGGGTCACGCCCGGCAGGGGCGAGCCGTGGGCACTTTCCTGCACAACGGAGGCTCCTTTTATGAAGGGATCGATCACCAGCCTTCCCAGGATGAAGTCTTCAATAAAAATTCCCAGGATGGATCTGGTGATTAGTGGACAAAATCTTTCCACAGGAGCAGCCAGTCCTCTCAAGTTACAATGGTGAATGTTCTGTTACCATCACTTTAGAATCCAAAGCATGTCACTCTGTCAGACGTTACACATCCTAAACCTTAACTCTCTTCACCTACTGCCAAACAGTTCCCAATACAAGCCCATTTTCGGGTTGTTTGGAAAGTGTATGGAGCCTGCAGAGATTTTCAGAGTACTATATTATACAAAGAAAAAACTACAGTTGATTTCAAATGATGACTAGGTAGATAGTGAGGGTGAAAAAAGATGGGTGAGTTCTTGGTCACCTGTCTGATACCTTCAGGTAAGCTCTGCTTCATGAGCAGGGCTGGTCCCCATGGAGATTGGTTTGGTGCTCATGGGAGAAGATGGAGACACGGCATTGTCCTGAGGGACAAGGAACAGGCATTCTCATTTTAATTCAGATAAGTTGTCTTTACGTTTTCCAAAGACTTGAATTTATACTTCTCAGCAAAGACATAGGATAGGTGACATTGTATGCTGTGTCTACATTGACAGAGCCTGTTACTAAAACAGAAACCAGAGATCAGAGGTCACCTCTAGACAATGATTAGTTGGAAACTAGCTGTTTCTCTCTGTTAACTTTTTACCAAAAAATAAAATTTCTACTGCATTGATAAGGAAGGCACTATATGATCTCTGGAGTTGACAAACAGGAAAGGTTTTCACTGTGTCAGTCAAGAAACATCCAAAGATCCAAAACCATGTTCAAATGCTCAATTTTGTAGGTTCATAGATGCATAATTTCCACAGCCTTAAATCAGGCTCTGTTGACACAATGCCAAAGTGATGGGCTGAACAATGAGAATTTCAATCAGCTAGTCGTTTGGTGCACTGAGGACCAAACAAGTGGTGAGGCTGATGGTATTCACTGAATTTGTTCTGAAATTGTATACACACAGCTTCAAGGCCATTCTGACAACTATGCAACGGGGCTTGTTTGTAATTTCCCTGAAATTTGAGGGTCTTTTTGTGCTGAGTTGATCTTTAGAATTTGCATAAATCTTGTTTCTCATTGTCACCAATGGAAATGTTTCACCCCAATTGTTGTAGTTGCTTCCCTCCAGTATTCCCCTGAATTTCTGGCTTTGGCTGAGTTAGCACTGACCTTTCCCACCTACTTTCCCCAGTTTAATTTGTTGAGCTCAAGTTTGTAGTAATGTCTTTGGAACCATTTTGTATCAGCAGATGCTCTAGAGATTGATAGAATCTGTTTCTGCTTCAGGTGTGGATAGGAGGGGAGGCTTCCTTTATCACCCTAATCCAGATAACTGCATTCTTTGTAAAGCTTAGGGCTAAATGGGCAGCTTTTATTAAAGGCTGCTGCTGTTTTAGGCTTCACTGGGAATGGAGAGGATAACATTAGAGCGTTTGCAAAAAAAAAGTCATCATCTCTTTTGATAGGGAAATTGAAAGATGTTATATATGTGGCTACTTCACAGCTGTAGAGCAAGTGGGTGGTTTTATATTCTTGATCTTTCTTAGCCCTTCATTAGCCATATACATTGACTGTGTAGTCTTTTGTCAGTCATAAACACATTGACCTTCATCAGAATTATAAGGTGACATATTAATATATTATTTGATCCAGTTCCTCCATGTGTCAGATAGCCGTAGGATGGTTAAGTCCAGTAACATTTTTTCCCAAAGTCTAGACAGCAGTGCCAACTTGGGCATCTGCAAGTTCATGATGTCTGCATTTTCCTGCCTCTTTTAATGGCTTGACCTGTTGCTATCAGAAAACAGATGGAGTATCACATAGGAAACAAGCACTGTTTTCAGAAAAACGAATGAATGTTGCCCTCATTTGAACGCTGCCGTTCAGCGTGTGCTCTAGAACCTGAACCTACTGCCCACAGACTACCTCCTTAGTTTTTCTTAGATTTCATTCATTTTAAAAAAGTCTCATTCTTGGACAGCTTCATTTTTAGAAAAGATTTAAACTTTTCTCATTCAATGCTATGTCATTTCACCACACAGATGCTTGTAATTTTTGACAGCTCTTATATACCAATTTTTAAAAATGTAATAGTGATTTTCAACATATGGTGCAAGTCTTGCTGGTGTATGTTTAATGTAGTGACACTTGCCAAAACTGCTTGGCAAAACATGTCAAATAGGATGCTTGAGTCAGAACGCTAGTGTAAATGTCTCTAAACAGCAGTATGTATCATTACGATATATTTTTGTAAACATAGTGATGGCTTCTTTCAGTCATGTAAGTACTGGATAAAAATAACCACTTCACTTGGAATAATGTAGAAAAATGCCACCCAGTTGAGGGCCCTCTGCAATTACTTGCATTATCAGCCAGTGGTTAGAGGACAGTGAAGAATTAATGCTGGACAACATGAAGTGCAAAAGTAATAACTCACCAGTACTTGCCTCCTACTTAAAATTCAAAACTACAATGAATATGTTTATCTGTTAGAGACCACTTTTACCCTCCATGGAGTATTCAGTTGCAAAGAACATTCAGAGGACTTCACTCATCTAATGACCAGCTCAGTCAGTATGGCTTACTGATAGCACTAAATTACCAAATCTTTGTGGTAAAAGTACCAGATTAAATTTCCTCATGACTCTCCAAAACTGGCTAATAAAAGCACTAGGCTTTCACTGAATCACAATTCACCAAATTACAATAAAAATACATCTGCTAAGATGACTTACTCAAAAGTGTGTTCATTGTCAGAATTGCCCCAGTACAAGTAGCCTGATGGGTCTTGCCTGCATTGGAAAACTATTCAGGCCCGTTCAAAACCACTGACAATAGCTATAGCTTATCGTTTAGAGTCCTTGTGTGCCAGGTGTTTTGCTAAGCACTTTATGCCTCCTCTCATTTTGATCCTCACAAGCACCCCCTAGGCTGTTATTGTTATCCCATTTTATTGAGCTTATTACTCAGCTAGTAAGGGGAAATCTTTGGGTTTAGAAAGTGGAATGACTTGTTCAGTTTTCTCCAGTAGTTCCCATTTTCTCCAGTTCTCAAAACCCATGAACACTTTGGGATAGATTTGTTGTTTAATCGAAGTAGTGAATAAAATGACTAATTTGTTCACATTTCCATCATAGGGTTCCCAGTACAAAAATGCAGGGATATAAAAGCAAAACTTTGAACTCAGTGAAGTGATGTTCTTTGGGAACAGATAGATGTTAGATGTGGCGCTGGACATCAGTTAGGCAACATTCATTCACTTTTCACATTTGTTATATTTGTAGCCTTAGATTTGATGAGTCTGGTTTGGAAGAGAGGGTTTTAACCATGATTGTCACTGTGAGAATTGTAGTAAAGATTTTGTAGGAAAATACAGTAATCTGTTGATCCTTTCCTGTAGTTGTGGCTTTAACACCTCTGGCTGTGTTTTAAGTTTCAAGAGCTTGCCTCAGCCATCAGAGCCTGGCTTTGTTTCTAGGGAACAGGGCATGCCAGGCCGTGAGAGGGGTCCTGAAACCTTGAAGGTCGCTGCTCCAGTCCGACCCTGCCCCATTTAAGCATTGCCTTTGTGTGTGTCTCCTCTCTGGAACTTCCTGTAGCAGCCTGACACTGGGGCCAACTTGCCTTTACTCTGTTTTCTATGAAGAACACATGTGCAGAAACTGTGACAAATCCATTGATCCTGATATTTTTATTGTTGAAGTCTTGTTGATTCTCTGAATAATTTCTATTTGATTGTACTGTGTAGAGTTAATACCCACTAGAGATATGTTAATAAAACTATAAATGCATAGTGTAATACAGGATAGCAAGATTTTTTGTGAACAATTTATATAGAAGAGTAAGTTGTTTTTTAAGTGTTAGGCACATTTCTTTTAGGAACTTAAAATGTTACAAGAGTTTTTTAAACATTGGATATTTTTAATTATAAGAAACATTTGTTACTAGAGCCAGTTATTTCGGGTGTTCTAATTGGAGTATTGGTTTTATTACTTCATATACCTCTAGAATGCCACATGTTCTGTTGGAGATAAAATTGCACAATAAATGTTAAGTTTCTGTTAAGTGTTTTAACTTGCTTTTTGCATCTTTCTCCAATTTATTCAAGATGCTTTTCTGGGTGTTTTTTTTCTTTAACAAGATTTTTTTTTGCCTTGACACTAGGGCTTTTCTGCTTGACTCAGAATGCCAAGAAAATGTTACATGCTTAATACCCATATAAAAGATAGTTATGTCAAGGAACTGACCAGAACTCATCCAAAAAATCCATTTGATCTGGTGAATGAAAGAGACAGCCAGTGATGAACTAAAAGTGACACGTGATCCAAAATTTCTGTCCAGCATTTTGTACATTCACACTTTAAACATACATGCTTCTGTAGTTCCATTGTCCAGGTAGAAGAGGAATGCTACAGTTGCTTCTCTTGACCTTTTAACAGTGAAAAGATGTTGATCGTTTATGAACAGTGACCTCATTACAAAAGCAAAGTAGCTATGGCTAAATGAGGTGGCATGGTGGCTGCCCACTAGTTATTACATAAAATAAATCTGACATATCAAATATTATTGAACAGTGAGACTGAATGTATCATTCATAAGTTAGACCAAGTAAAAACTAATACATTTTTTTCATTTAGGGAAAATGTTTTATTTTTGCACTACAAGATGAGTGTCCTAAACAGTAGTTCTGGATGAAAAAGCAGTTTAGTCCAAATAATTTGAGTTTGAATTGGGATATCAATTAAAATCAAATTATTTTACTATTCTAAAGCATTGAAACAGGATTATTAAGTAACTTGGGTTTTTAATATTTTGTAGCAGATCACACCGTAAAAGCTACAAATCAAACAAATGTTAGGAACAAATTCAGCAAGGTTTCAGGAAACAAGATCAGTCTATGTAAATCAACTCTATACACTAGCAACACTCTGAAATTTAAAAAACAATGTTATTTTCAATCATATCAGAAACAAACCCTTTGGAATAAATTTTAAAAAATAAGTGCCAGACATGTACTCTGCGAACTACAATATATTAGCGGAAGAAACTGTTAAAGTTGTAAATAACGGGGAAGATACTCCATGATAGTGAAGTGGAGGAATCAATATTGTTAAGATGGCAATACTTCCCAGATTGATCTATGAGTCCATTGCAATTCCTAACCAAATCTCAGGTGACTTCTCTGCAGAAATTGACAACCTTATTCTAAAGTTCTTACGGAAATGCAAACAATGCTTACATTTGTGGCCAGTTGATTTTTAACAAGGGTGCTAAGATAATAAGGAAAGAAGACAAATTATCCTGAGTCAATAGGATATCCACATCCAAAAGAATGAAGTTGGACGCCTACTTTTATACCATGTGCAAAAGGTAATTCAAAATAAATGAGCTAAAACTACAAAACTCTTAGAAGAAAACAGGAGTAAATCTTGGGTTAAGCAATAGTTTTCTTCAATATGACACTGGAAAGTATAACTGATAAAAAAAGATAAATTTTACTTCTTCATCAAAGTTAAAAACTTTTACATTTTCAAAAACATAAAGAACAAAAAGCCCATAGAATGAGAGGAAATACTTAACAAATTATATATCTGATAAAAGACTTGTAGCCAGAATATACGATCTTTTACAACTCAATAATAAACACAACCTAATTAATTAAAGCACAAATAACCTATTTAAAAGTGGGCAAGGGTTCTGAATACACATATCTACAATGAAGATATATACAAATGGCCAATAAGCACATGAAAAGATGGTTAACACCACTTGTCATTCAGTTCAGTTCAGTCACGCAGTCGTGTTCGACTCTGCGACTCCATGAACCGCAGCACACCAGGCCTCCCTGTCCATCACCAGCTCCCGGAGTCCACCCACTTGTCATTAGGAAAATTCATATTAAACCACAGTGAAATAGCAATGAAAAAGGTAATGTGGTAACGTATCAGGATATGGAAAGATGAAATACTCATACACTGCTGGTAAGAATGTAAAATGGTGTTAGTCACTTTGGAAAACAATATGGCAGTTCCTTAAAAAGTTTAATGTAGTTTGACCCATCAATTGCACTAGTGGGTATATACCCGAGAGAATTGAAAACATATGTCTTCACAAAAACTTGTACATGAATATTCATAAGAGCTTTATTTATGATACCAAAAGTGAAATCAATTGACATCCATCAGGTGATGAATGGACAAATAAAATGTGATATATCTACAAAACGGAGTGGTGTTCAGTTATCAAAAAGGAATGAAATACATGCTATAACATGGATGAACCCTTTTAAGTTGATTATACGTTCATGCAATATATTTACTGAGAGCCTGATTGCCTGGCACTACATCAGGTACTGTGTCCCAAGAACAGAATAAATACAGCTGAGAAAAAGAACCAACACCTATTATGAGAAAATTCCAAGTTCCACTGAGCAACTCGTTCTTCCAACAAATTTTTTAAAAACCGCATCAGGGATAAAAAAAATATATGCCTGTCTCCATCATACTAAGATAATTCAATCTGAGCATCTCAGCCAAAGTACATGCCAGTTCAGGTAACTATTCATATATAATTTGATGTGCTCCCAAACCCTGGTTGACTCACTCGTAATTCCCCCCTCCTCTTAAAGCAGTTTTTCAGGCCTCACATAAGACACCGTCTTAGTGATACACACCTGGTGTTTCAACCAGTCTGTCAGGAAATAGTTGGCACAGTCAATTTGAGGATAACATGATAAAAACAGAGTCGAAAGGTGTGAGCAGGTTAGCTTGGAACTACAGTGGGGAGTGGTATCTAGCCCTTGCATTGGCAGGGTGCTGTCCTCAGCCTGAAGAAGTGAGGTGAGCAGTGGCGGCACTGGAATTAGGAGTCCCTGCTAGGAAATGTGGTCTCCAGGTGAGGAAACATGGTTGGACTCCACAAAGCCTACAGGGAAGGAGCCAGGAGAATCACTACCCTGACCTCCCTCCTTCTCTGTCTCCTGATGCTCCCCTCTAGCCAAAAGCACCTGGAAGCCAAAGGGCAGCAGAACACGTGGAAGCCCTTACAGGTCAGCCCCCTGGGACTCAGAGCAAAGGTGGAGACGGAGGAAGGGGAAGAAGTCACAACTGATAATAGGGATGAGTTGGAGAATTCAAAGGATCTGTTTGGTTCCCCTTCACTGAAATCCTGAGAGTTGACTTCTTTAGATAAATGACATTTTAGTTCTTAATAATTTGAATAGTTAACATCTCAAGCCAGTAGTTTAACGCTTTGCTATCATTGTTGCGGTGAATCTTCTTACAGCCTGTGAGGAAAACTTAACAGGATCCCTTGCTCAACAGATGAGTGAACTAATGCTTAGAGACATGGACCCAAGGTCACAGAGCTAGCAGTGGTGGCGTGCTGAAGGCAAGATGCTCATCCAGGCAGTCCAACTCCAGGTGAGAAGCCCAGGTTTCACCCACGCCAGTTAAACTGATCTTTGAAGACCTTCAAGGCTGAAAAAAGAATTGCAACAATAACACTGATAAAACAGTGGAAGTGGAAGTCACCCAGTCGTGTCTGACTCTGCGACTACGTGGACTATGCAGTCCATGGAATTTTCCAGGCCAGAATGCTGGAGTGGGTAGCCTTTCCCTTCTCCAGGGGATCTTCCCAACCCAGGGATCAAACCCAGGTCTCCCACATTGCAGGGGAATTCTTTACCAGCTGAGCCACAAGGGAAGACCATAACTACTTCTTAAGTCTACCCAACTTTGACTGATCAAGTTATAATTCATCTACCCATATGGCCTGAGTTCAGTTCAGTTCAGTCGCTCGGTAGTGTCTGACTTTGCGACCCCGTGAACTGCAGCACGCCAGGCCTCCCTGTCCATCACCAACTGCCAGAATCTACCCAAACCCATGTCCATTGAGTCGGTGATGCCATCCAACCATCTCATCCTCTGTCGTCCCCTTCTCCTGCCCTCAATCTTTCCCAGCGTCAGGGTCTTTTCCAATGAGTCAGCTCTTCACATCAGGTGGCCAAAGTACTGGAGTTTCAGCTTCAACATCAGTCCTTCCAATGAACACCCAGGACTGATCTCCTTTAGGATGGACTGGTTGGATCTCCTTGCAGTCCAAGGGACTCTCAAGAGTCTTCTCCAGCACCACAGTTCAGAAGCATCAATTCTTCGGTGCTCAGCTTTCTTTATAGTCCAACTCTCCCATCCATACATGACCACTGGAAAAACCATAGCCTTGACTAGATGGACCTTTGTTGACAAAGTAATGTCTCTGCTTTTTAATATGCTGTCTCGGTTGGTCATAACTTACCTTCCAAGGAGTAAGCATCTTAATTTCATGGCTGCAGTCACCATCTGCAGTGAAAACAGCTCAAAATCCTAAAAACAAAAAAAGCCCCAATGAATATTGGTGCAATTCCTGGGTCCCGGGTGAGTCTCATTTCTAATTCAGTCCTAAAGATCTATAGAGACATAGTCTTAATTCCTCTATCAGTAGTCCTCTGTCGTCACTGATCCTGATGTTTAAAACGTATGTTGCTTCTATAAATAGATGAGTGACTAGATGATTGATAGATAATAGATAAGGTAGAGTGAGATACATCAAAACAGACTATCTTGAACTTGTTCTGATCCATTGTCAAATTTTAATAAATTAGGTTAAAACAAGGGTTTGAAATACAACTTTCATTCTCACCTAACAAAAATGTTATGGACCATAATGGTTATGATTCCAGGCTTTCACTGTCAAGGGCCTGGGTTCGATCCTTGGTCAGGAAACCAAGATCCTGCAAGTTGCATGACACGGCCAAAAAAAAAAAAATGTCATGGACCAGATTAGTTTTGATTTTTTTTTTTAACTTCTTTACTACTAAATAATAAAAATTCATCAAGGCACAGTGTATATAAGAATATCACTAATGAAAATGAAATATAGTGAACAATAAACTGTGTGGTTGGATACACACAGAGAGACCAGAAAATGTATAAATATAGGCTGTTTTTAAAGGCTAAGGTCCACTTCCCAGCAGTAAGTGAGATTTAAAACATTCTTCAGTCTCTGCCAGATTCTAGGAAGAAACACAGGCCCTGTCAAGATGTGAGGAACAGGGGTAGGGAAATGTCTTCTAGTCTGTCTCTTTCTTGGTCCCAATGACAATGATTGTTTTCTCCTTCCTGGCAACATAGAAGCATTTTCAATTCAATTTTTAAAACATAATAATTGTGTTTGATTGTGACTTGTGTTATGTTTTCTATTAACACATTGTACTAAATAATTACCCTTTCATTTCTTATGTAATTTTGGATATTTTTTTTCTGTGACTGCAGAACAATGTCAAAGTAAAAACTAGGCACATGACATGTGAAATATATGTTAACTTTAAAATTAGTAAAGATTAGATAATTCTGTCACATTTCTCTTTAAGGATGCTTAATGAGGAAAACCTCATGAACCTCCTATGAGCTATAAACATATGTTTAATGAAGAAGTGAGTAATCCTGATGAAATGTACAAAGGAAGACATTCCTTTGAAGTGTCATTAATAATTGAGAAGTTATGAATAAAACAAATTTAGATACTGTCTAATTCAGCAGGCAGTTACTATCACTTATAGAAAAGTGAGGCCCAGAACATTCTAGTAACCTGTTCAAGTTCATGAGGCTATTTGCTAGCAGTGCCTATATGAATATCAAAACTATAGGACCCTAGAACCATAAAATTTTTACAGCTACTTGTCCAAATTTCTATTGGTTCTTCCCTTTTCCCATGGCTGCCAGGAAGCCCAGTGTTAAGTTATATCTCAACTGCAGCTTCCTTTAGCTCACCTTTTCCAGTCTGCTTATTCTCCACCACCACCAACCATCTTTTTCTATTCTCATCTTTGCATTTATCTTTGAAAGTTTATTGTAACAGTGCTTTATTATTATGAGCTATTTTTACCTAGAAATAGAGGAAGTATGGATGATAAGTATATTAGAATACTTCCTAGAACATACATTGTCATGTTCAAAAGCTAACCCCAGAAATTAAAAATCTTCACCCCTTTATGCCACCTACCCCACCCACCCTTCCCCAACATTAACAAAAACAATTCAGACTACTTGTCCCAACTTATCTATCTGGAATCTACTTTCTAAACCCTTGTGGTCACTTCCCTGCCAGGATTCTCTCTACTCTTTGTCTGCAATGAGGATAAGAATCTGGTGGATGACAGAGAAAGATAAATATCATATGATACGTTTTATATATGAAATCAAAAAAAAATGTTACAGTTGAACTTATTTACAAAACAGAAATAGAGTCACAGGTGTAGAAAACAAACTTACGGATATCAGGGGGAAGAAGGGGGGGAGGGGTAAATTGGGAGGTTGATATTGACATATACACACTACTATATATAAAATAGATGATTAACAAGGACCTACTATATACCACAGGGAACTCTACTCAATACTCTAATGTCCAATATGGGAAAAGAATCTAAAAAAGAGTGGATATATGTATATGTGCAACTGATTCACTTTGCTGTACGGTGGAAACTAACACAACTTTTAAATTAACTAAACTTCAATTATTTAAATTGAATCTGGTGGATAAGGAAAAATGAGGAACTTGTCCAGAGGTAAAGACATGTGATGTCCAGGGAACCTGCTTCCTCTCTCTCTGGGGCCCTAGTTAGTTAGGAGACTTTGAGCAGGACGCCCTCTGAACAAGTATCTGTTGTCTGACACAAGTGGGAAGTGGAAGTAACTTAGGGAGTGAGAAGCAGTGGTGGTTTTAAGCTATCAAGGTCTCAAAATTAGCTTGTTACTGCAGCATAACTTAGTCTATCTGGACTCACACACACACACACACACTACAAGAGTTTAACTGTTTGGGTAAAGACCATTCTGAAAATCTTATAAAAACTTGGGACTCTCTCCCTACACACACTCAGAATTTTCCAGGAAATTCCAAGGGATTCTTACGCTAAGTTTTATCCATGGTCCCCATGTTAAGAACTCCTACTAATCTAGAATCTTCTCCTCAGCTCTGAATCACTTTTTCCCTGGCAGCTTATCTTACAGCTTTTTTGTTTCTTTTAGTAGTTGTTGGCTACATTGAAAGGCTTTGCAGTAAAATATGTTGCTGTAAAATATTAAAAGTATTATGCCCAAATTATTAGTCTAGAAAGAGGATATCAGAAAGACAAATGGATGAACCTGTTCCAAAATTGAAATCCCACTTTTAAGAAAGCATTGTGCTGGGACTTCCCAGCACAATGCTGCAACTACTGAAGCCCATGCACCTAGAGCCCATGCTGTGTAACAACAGAAAGCTGCACAACTAGAAGCCCATGCACCACAATGAGGAGTAGCCCCCACTCGCCACAACTAGAGAAAGGCTGCGTGCAGCAATGAAGACCTAGCACAGTCCAAAATATGAATTAATTAATTAATCAATAATAAAACATCACCTGCGCAAAATGAGCAAATGTTATTTTATTAAAAAAGCATTGTGCTACAATCCTTATGGAAACAAAGCAGCTTTGCTCCCCAAATACCCTAAAAACGAATGCATATACCTTCTCAAAATGATGCCCAGCCTTAATCTGGTGGGTTCTTTAATATTAATACTAAAAACTTTATGGTATACTAATAAAAATATTTATTAGGAAACATTTTCTAAGGATGGTTATTCTGTGCTAGAAACAATCCTTCCCACTTTGTTAAGCAGACAAGCCTGCCAATTTATATTGCAAGCAGACAGGCACTGCAGACTCAGCCACCCACATTATTCCCTCATGTTCCTGCCTCCCCTCCCTCCCCTTCACCCTAATCAGAAAAGCAAATGCAGTTGTTTGAGTGCCTTTACTCTACACCGTGATATCTGTTCAGAGAGCAGATGTTCCTATTGCCTGGGTGCTAAGTGTCTAACCAGGAAAATACTTGGGGAGAATGTTTAAAATCTGGTCACTTCAATTTGTTCCCAAAATAAAGCAATTTTTACATACAAGTCATCAAACAATGATCCAGTGTTTTTGTAAAATATCTTTAAAATCATTGTTTCTTTTTTTACTTTTTTTATTGGAGTATAATTGCTTTACAATGTTGTGTTCTTCTCTGCTGTACAATGAAGTGAATCGGCTGTATGTTTACAAATATCCCCTCGCTCTTGAGCCTCCCTCCCACCCCTCATAGCACCCTTCTAGGTCATCAGAGAGCACCAAGCTGAGCTGCCTGGGCTGTACAGCTGAGTACCACAAGCTAGCTATTTCACATGTGATAGTGTATATATATCAATGCTACTCTCCCAATTTGTCCCACCCTCCTCTTCCCCTACTGTGTCCACATGTCTTTTCAATACACCTGCATCTCTGTTCCTGTCCTGCAAATAGGTTCATCTATACCATTTTTCTAGATTCCATATACATGCATTAATATGCGTTATTTTTCTCTTTCTGACTTACTTCACTCTGTATGACAGACTCTAGGTTCATCCACCTCACTATTAAATGACCCAATTTCATTCCTTTTTATGGCTGAGTAATATTCCATTGTATATCTGCACCACATCTTCTTTATCCATTTATTTGTCAATGGATATCTAGGTTACTTCCATGTCCTGACTACTGTAAATAGCACTACGTGAACATTGATGTACATGTGTCTTTTGAATTGTGGTTTTCTCGGTATATATGCCCAGTAGTGGGATTGTTGGGTCATATTATTTTCTATCTCTTCCTGATCCAGTTCTTATCCAACAACTAACAAAAATTGGTTTTATTTCCATCTTCCTTTTGAGCTATCCGAACACAAACACTCAATTTTGTTTTATTTTTTCTTTTTTAAGCATTTATTGAGTCTTCAGTATGTGTAGGCACTGTGCAAGTGGTTGGTCCTGGGCCTGTCCTTGGGTCTCCAGTTCCCTATCACCAGGGAAAGATGTGATCTGAAGGAAAGAGTATTGTGGTCTTTTCAGAGTGACATGGTGCAGCTTTCACACTGACTGCAGCTGGTCACTGGGCTCCAACCAGTGGGCTCTGGTTGGAGAGAATCAGAAATAGCCCCTGTGTGATCTGGTCTTGTTGAGACAAGGAAGCAGGCTACTCCCAGAATCACACCTGCTCAGCTTCCCCCAGAACACAGCTCAGAATGAACACAGCAGGGTCTAGGTGAGCCCCTTACACTCTATCAGCTACAGCTGATTTTACTGCTCTTTTAAAAGCATCCACAGCCATTTTTTAAATGCATTGCTGGAATTGAAGAGTTTTATTCTAAAGTCCTGTAGTTAAAGCCTGAATTGTAATGAAAAATTCCTAGTTAAATCTTTACTCTTAGAAAACCATCATTCTTTTAGCAGATTGGAAAGAAAAGGCTGAATAACTTTCAAAATAATTGCAAGTGACAGCGCTTCATATTCAAGAGAATAGAAATATATTCTGTTAGAAATATATCACATGGCTCCAAGCATGCTAAAGTTGAAATAATTTTTTTATTAATAAATTATCTTACTTCTAGGTTGGTGGCTAGGATAGTATTAGTATAGCAGTAGTATTACTAAAATACCAACTTATAGCTTGGTGGCTAGAATAGTAATAGTATTAGTATAGTAGTAGTGTTACAAATAATGGTAGTATTTGTAATAGTTTCAAAGTCTTCAATATATTTGTAAAAGAAGAAAATGTCTATTCCATTAAAAGTGAAAGTGAAGTCGCTCAGTCGTGTCCGATTCTTTGAGACTCCATGGACTGTAGCCTACCAGCTTCCTCTGTCCATGGGGTTTTCCAGGCAAGAATACTGGAGTGGGTTGCCATTTCCTTCTCCAGGAGATCTTCCTGACCCAGGGATTGAACCCAGGTCTCCCGCATTGTAGGCAGACGCTTTACCGTCTGAGCCACCAGGGAAACTGATGACCTGAAAATAGGTCATCCTGTTATCAATCATGATAACCTGCTGCTCTCATATGATTTATGACATTATTGTATATATTTGTGTGATTCTCTGTATAAAGTTTGCATGCCTCATCAGACTTCTAATCCTATGATATCAGGAGACATAATTTGTTCATTTTTTAATATCTTTTGCCTACCGCAGAATCTTGCATATTGTCTGGAGTGCCAAAATGTGTTTAACGTGTTAGTGTACTATGCTCATATGTGTGTATTATACATAGATGATGAACACAGCAATAAGTTCATAAAGATTTGAAGAGGTTTGTGAGGAGAGACTTAGGTCATCCTCACTGTGGTCAGTGAAGCAGGGCCAGACAACACTGACACCATCTCATCCCACTCCCTCAGTTGTAGAGAACCTAGACCTGCGGTGGAGAGTGAAGACAGATAGGAAACCCCCAAGAAATAATTCTATATACTGTCACTGTAATTTAAAAAGTGAGAATATATTTTAGTTACATAGGCATGCAGAATTGTAAATGTCAATTATATGCACAAATGTTGGAAGACATAGATTTAGTTGCTCAAATTATTCTGTACACATAGTAGCTAGAGAGGATTTCCAGGTGGCACAGTGGTAAAGAACCCTCCTGCCAATGCAGGAGATGCAAGAGACAGGGGTGGGGGGAGTAGGGGGGTGTTGATCCCTGGGTCGAGAAGATCCCCTGCAGAAGGAAAAGGCAACCACTCCAGTATTCTTACCTGGGAAATTCCAAGGACAGGGGAGTTAGCATGCTACAGTCCATGCGATTGCAAAGAGTTGGACATGACTGAGCATGCCACACAGTAGTAGCAGTAGTTAGAATGTATACACACACACACACCCGGCTACTGCTACTACAGTACCTTGGCATTAAATAAAGGGCAGAGATCTTGGAAGATAGGGGACCTGAATTGAAATCCCAGCCCCTGGCTGTGTCACTTTGGGCAAGTTATTTAAAGCTCTCTAAGTCTTAGTTTCCTTATCTGTAAAATATCTACCACTTTGAATTAACATAAGAATTGAAGTTAACATCTTACTATTTGATTTTTGTCTCATCTTTTCTTTATTTCTTGTTTAGGATTTACTGAATATTTATTATGATTCCATTTTACCTCCACTGTTGGCTTATTAGCCAGTGGTGCAAGAGTTTTTATAGACAGAAGGAAGGGGCCACATGCAGAAACAGCACAGTCAGCTCTGAGAGTCACCTTCAAATTGGTCATCGTCTGACCAGCATCATCTTAATTGTTCCATGTACAGTTAATCTTCAATTCCAGGGTCCATTTCTTTCCATTTCTCTGAGGCCAATTCTCAGGATTGTGGCAGCTCATGTCCTGGACAGTCTGGTTTCCATGTAGTTAACTTCTCCACCAGGTGCTTTAGTATCTGTAATATGGTTCAGAATATTATCTATAGCCCTTGAGAAAGAACTAGAGGTCCTTGACTATGCTTAATGACCACATTACTATTATTTAGTCTCCTTTGACTGTTTTCCTTTGTTTCTGCATTTCTCACTTCTCTGAGTAAACCTATTCTTTGGCTAAAGCTTTCCACAGACAAAAGGCAGGCAGAGGACATGGTGGTGGGAGGGGGCAAGGACCATAGGGTACTGCTTTATTTTACATGAACTGTAGCCCACCAGGCTCCTCTGTCCATGGAAATTTCCAGGCAAGAATGCTGGAGTGGGTAGCCATTTCCTTCTCCAGGGAATCTTCCCAACCCAGGGACTGAATGCACATCTCCTGCACTGAGCCACCAAGGAAGCCCTTATGAATCAATGTCACCTCAATAACAAAGATGTACAGAAAATGTGGTGTGTTATTCTGCCATAAGAAAGGAAGTCCTGCCATTTGCAGCAACATGGATGACCATGTTCAAGGGCATTATGCTAAGTGGAGTAAGTCAGATGGAGAAACACAAATATTATATGCTATCACTTCTACGTGGAGTCTTAAAAAAAAAAAACTTAGAGAAACAGAGAACAGATCGGTGAAGGTGCTATAAAATGGGTGAAATTGGTGAAGGGAGTCAAAAATTACAAGCCTTCCAGTTATAAAAAAGTCACGAGGATGTAACATGCAGCACAGTGACTGTAGCAGAAAGAAAAGTGTTAGCTGCTCAGTCATGTCCGACTCTTTGCGACCCCATGGACTGTATAGTCTACCAGGCTCCTCTGTCTATGGAGTTTTTCCAGGCAAGAATACTGGAGTGGGTTGCCATTTCCTTCTCCAGGGGATCTTCCCAACCCAGGCATTGAACCCAGGTCTCCCGCGTTGCAGGCAGATTCTTTACCGTCTGAGCCACAAGCCACTAGGGAAGCCCCAGAATACTGGAGTGGGTTGCCATGCCCTTTTCCAGGGGATCTTCCTGACCCGGGGATCGAACACTGGTCTCTGCATTGCAGGCAGATTCTTTGACATCTGAGCCACCAGGGAAGCCCCAGAGGGGATACTGTGGCTGCATGGGTGGGGAATCAAACCCATGCCTCCTGCCTGGCAGGCAAGAATTCTACTACTGAATCACTCATGCACTGGTTATCAATATTATATTGCGTGTTTGAAAATTGCTAAAAGTAGTTCTCATTGTAAAAGTTCTCATTACAAGAAAAAAAGTTTTTAACTATGACTGTTGATGGGTGTTAACTAAATTTGCACTGATCATTTTACAATGCATACAAATAGTGACTCATAATGCTGTGTACCTGAAACTTATATAATGTATGTAATATGTTAGTTATACCTCAATAAAATTAAATAAGTAAATAACTTGTAAGAAAATTGAAGCCCCTTAATCTGAAAACACTGCCAAGCTTTGAGGGGTGGTCCGACTGCAACACTAAGCCTATCTTCAGGACACAGCAAGGCCTTGGGCTTCAGAGATGTGAAGGTAGAGCTAAGAGGCCTAGGAGGAACCTTGCAGGCTGGGGCAGAAAAGAAGTCCCAGGCAACAAAGGAAAGAGCTGTGACATCTAGTTCATCCCTTCTGAAGGTCCAAACTTTTCCCCATTTAGAATAAACTGAGAAATTTTATACCAAATACAACTGCCCGTAAAATTTTAAATTACTTCAATCTGAGTTTAACAGCCACCTTTCCCTTCACCTCTTATTAAATCATCTTAAAGCTACATCTAGAATTCAATAGGAAAAATTACAATAAAAATAGGTTTCAGAGTTTTTGCAGATTTATTCAATATTTCTGCTGAGAACAAATAAATCACAATTCAGAACTCCAGCAAGAAACAATACCTTGAAGCTACACTTATGAGGAAACAAGTTAAATCTACTGAACCACCAGAGACACTCTATCTACCATTTCAAAATAAGCATGAGACTCTCATCCTTTATGCCTCTCCAGATCTAGCAGAGATGTAGCAGAGTGGAATTCACTCAGTATTGACAGCTAGAGACAATCTGCGTGAACGCTCGAGGAACAGGTTCTCAGGAATGAAAATGCACTCTGATATTCCTGTTAGAATGAGGTTGCATGAGCCTAATTAGACAGAGCTATCAATTAAAGATCAATACTGTTGGGAGCCATTCTGGAACTACTGCCGAATGGCAAAGTCGCGGCACCACTCAAGAAGAAACTGCAAAGCAGTTCTCTCCAGAATCGGAACCTTCACTCCTTCCTGTTTTTCTATGCTTTTGTTGTTGCTAACTCTGTTTCATTCTTTGATGGCTGGAGTTGTAGGGGCTTCCATAACGAGGTCACGAGAGTCCAGGGAAAAGAAAAACGATCCCTTGCCCCAGAGAAACATTCCAAAAATGATTAAACCTACAAGGCCCCTGGCTGGTGGGTCCCTAACACTCAGCCAGGGAATAAGGCCATGTTCATTTGGAAAACAAGCCCTAAGCCCATTGTGACCTGGCCTCATGAGGAGATTATTATTGATGACTGGAAAACTTGGGTCATGTATCAGGGAAAATTACAGAAACTAAGCCAATTACCTTTTCCCATAAAGATTGGGACACTAGAGTTATTTGTGCCCCTTAGAATCTAAGTGTAAACAGAAAGAAATATGTGAATTGTATTGTAAATTGTTTCAAGGTAAACTGCAAAAGACTTGTCCCTCCACAAATAGTCTTGGGACTATTTGTGGGTATGTGGGTAGATGGCAAACAAAGCACCACTGACAATGGCTGTACTATGAGGAACTCTTGACTTTAGATGCTGCTATAGAGCTTATTCGCTGAAGCAAGACGCTGTATTCGCTGAAGTAGCAGGCTGTACAGAATACGTAGATGGAATAATATGATTCATAGACCATGTTTTAGTGGAATAAAAATAGGTTTTGGGGTAAACATGTAACTAAAATGTGACAAAGGACTAGGAAAAAACTTTTAACACATCTTAGAATCAGGGGATGTTGATCTGAACGGAAAAATATTGTAAGAGTCATTACAAAGAAAAACATATGCTGTATAAGTAGAGACTAAAAGCAATAAAGATTTTGTCCTTGGACCATCAAAAGACTCTGTGTTTTTCTTTCCTCTCGCCGACGCCATTCATCCCTTGGGTACTCCTGGACCCGCTGGAGCAGGACTCCAGCGTAATACCATATTTTTGTACACATTCCTTTCCTCTTTGCTGAAACACACCACCCCGCTCTCTCTCTGTCTGACCTCAAATAGCACAGCCTGGAGGAGGCTTTCCTATCGCTACTGCCTAGGTAGGAATGAGGTACTACAGTGCCTAGTGACACAGGGTGGTCATAAAATATCTGTTGAGTGAATGCAATAATTGAAGGCTCAGTTTTTTAAATTTCTCTTTCAGTTTTCCAATTTTGTAAGACAATTTCTCTAGGCTTCCCTGGCAGAGAAGTATCTGTTTTTACAATAACCCATAGTGAGATCCAAGAGCATGACAGGTTATATAAACGAAGAATTAACCACACAGCCATGTTGAGTTCGAAATACAACTACTTTTTTTAATTTATTTTTAAATTGGAGGATAATTGCTTTACAATGTGGTGTTGGTTTCTGCTGTACAACAATGCAAATCAGTCATAACTATATTTATACCCCCTCCCTCTTGAATCTCCTTCCCACCCATCCATCTCACCCTCTAGGTCATCAGAAAGCACCAGTCTGGGCATCCTATGTTGTATAGCACCATACACCCCTATTATTAAGGGTGGAAGTGCCTATGGGAAAGTTGAAATCTAATGGTATTAAACTCAAGTTAAAAAATAATTGAAAGAAACCAGCTTATCTTCAGCCTTTTTCCTTTAAAATTTTTGGTTCTTATTTCCTTTTGAAAGGGAGTATTAAAGTTAGAATTCTAATTCAGAAATTCTCACATCTTAATTTTATGATACTCTATAATGTTTTCAATTATATCAGGACAATTGAAGAGTTGTCAGTCCTTTTCAATTATCTTTTTGTTATATTCTATAACATCTTATGGAAAAACCTAAACAAGCTTTATGATCAACCCAATAAAAGACACATTCATCATTGGAAATCTCTAAGTGACAAAAAAAAGAGAAAAGTCATATTGAACATTGTTACTGCTTAGTGTATGTCTTAGGTTGGTGCAAGTTTTGCATTGTTGAAATTTGCCATTTGATATTGGGATACATTCTTAAATAAATGTGGTTATGTTATACAACTTAATGGACATTTCTTGTTTTATGTTTTCTGCTAATGAATTATTACTTGCTATTTATTTTATATGTGTTTTAGTTATGGAAATGATGCTAGACAGAAGCAAACTTGAGCAATATTCTTATTCCAGTTCAAAATGGATCATAAAGCAGCGGAGACAACTCCCAACATCAACAACTCATTTGGCCTAGGAACCGCTAATGAATGTATAGTGCAGTGGTGGTTCAGGATGTTTTGAAAATGAGACTAGAACCTTGAAGATGAGGAGCTCAGTGGCCAGCCATTGGAAGTTGACAATGACCAATCAAGAGCCATCACTGAAGCTGATCCTCTTACATGAGAAGTTGCCCAAGAACTCAACATCGACCATTTTACGATCGTTTGGTATTTGAAGCCAATTAGAAAGGTGAAAAAGCTCTTTAAGTGGGTGCCTCATGAACTGATGGCAAATCAAAAAAATTGTGTTTTGAAGTGTTGTCTTCTCTTATTCGATGCAACAACAAATCATTTCTTGATTAGATTGTGACATGAGATGAAAAGTGGGTTTTATAAGACAATCAGAGAAGACCAGCTCAGTGGCTGCACCAAGAAGAAGCTCCAAAGCCAAACTTGCACCAAAAAAATGATCATGGTCACTGTTTGGTGGCCTGCTGCAGGTCTGATCCATTGCAGCTTTCTGAATTCTGGCAAAACTGTTACATCTGAGAAGTATGCTCAGCAAGTCAATGAGATGCACGAAAAACTGCAGTGCCTGCAGCCGGCATTGGTTAATAAAAAGGGGCCAATTCTCCACGACAATGCCTGACCTCATGTCGTACAACCAAAGATTCAAAAGTCGAACAAATTGGGCTACAAATTTTGCCTCATCTGCCATATTCACTTGACCTTCTGTCAGCCGACCACCACTTCTTAAAGCATCTCGACAACCTTTTGCAAGGAAAACACTACCACAACCATCAGGACGCAAAAAATGCTTTCCAAGAGTTCATTGAATCCCGAAGTATGAATGTTTTTATGCTACAGGAATAAACCAACTTATTTCTTGTCAGCAAAAATTTTGATTCATAAAGATGTGTTTGATACTAGTTATAACGATTTAAAATTCAGAGTCCAAAGCCATAATTCTTTTTGCACCAACCTAATATTTCCTTTCAGTCCTTTTTCTAGGTACACAAAATTGGAATTATTCTGAATATAGTCATGTGTCCTATTCTTATTTTTCCACTAAAAAATGAGTCCTAAGCACCTTCAGTTAATAAAACTAATTCTTGCTCATAAAATATTTTTAGTATGAATAATAAAAAGTAAAGGACATCTCCCACCCCAATCTCAACCCTTAACAGTAACAACTTAAAGTGACAGATATGTATTCTTTGGTCTTTCTCTATCATAAACATTTTGCCATCTTATTAAATATGCTTTAAAAAATTATTCCAAAGACTGCATCATGGTTTGTCTATCTTACAAATATGCCATACATTGTTTAATTATTTTCCTAATTTTTTTCAAATTTTTTCATACTAGAGCAGCACCATTTCCTTAGATTATGTTCCTACAAGTGGAATGACTGGGTTGAAAAGTAAGAACATTTTCCATTCTACATGTACTGAAAAGTACCCTCCATATAGATGGCTCCAGTTCACATTACCATGAGCAGCATGTCAACATGCCCTTCTCACAAACCTATCTTTGATGAGATTAATATTAATCCAATTAAATGTTTTTGGATTATTACACTGTACTGTAATTATTTGTAAGGGTCTCTTATTTTTCATTTAATTAGTTCAGTTCAGTCACTCAGTCATGTCCGACTCTTTGTGACCCCATGGACTGCAGCACACCAGGCCTCCCTGTCCATCACCAATTTCCGGATATTGCTAAAACTCATGTCCATTGAGTTGGGGATACCATCCAACCATCGCATCCTCTGTCACCCTCTTCTCCTCCTGCCTTCAATCTTTCCCAGCATCAGGGTCTTTTCAAATGAGTCAGGTCTTTGCATCAGGTGGCCAAAGTATTGGAGTTTCAGCTTCAGCGTCAGTCTTTCCAATGAACACCCAGGACTGATCTCATTTAGGATGCACTAGTTGGATCTCCTTGCTGTCCAAGGGACTCTCAAGAGTCTTCTCCAACACTATAGTTCAAAAGCATCAATTCTTCGGCACTCAGCTTTCTTTCTAGTCCAACTCTCATATCCATACATGACTACTGGAAAAACCATAGCTTTGACTAGACGGACATTTGTCAGCAAAGTAATGTCTCTGCTTTTTAATATGCTGTCTAGGTTGGTCATAACTTTTCTTGTAAGGAGCAAGCATCTTTTAATTTCATGGCTGCAGTCACCATCTGCAGTGATTTTGGAGCCCAAAAAAATAAAGTCTGTCACTGTTTCCACTGTTTCCCCATCTATTTGCCATGAAGTGATGGGACCAGATGCCATGATCTAAGTTTTCTGAATGTTGAGTTTTAAACCAACTTTTTGACTCTCCTCTTTCACTTTCAAAAAGAGGCTCTTTAGTTGTTCTTCACTTTCTGCCATAAGGGTGGTGTCATCTGCATATCTGAGGTTATTGATATTTCTCCCTGCAATCTTCATTCCAGCTTGTGTTTCATCCAGTCCTGCATTTCACATGATGTACTTGCATATAAGTTAAGTAAGCAGGATGACAATATACAGCCTTGATGTACTCCTTTCCTGATTTGGAACCAGTCTGTTCCATATCCAGTTCTAACTGTTGCTTCCTGACCTGCATACAGATTTCTAAGAAGGCAGGTCAGGTGGTCTGGTATTCCCATCTCTTTCAGAATTTTCCACAATTTGTTGTGATCCACACAGTCAAAGGCTTTGACATAGTCAATAAAGCAGAAGTAGATGTTTTTCTGGAACTCTCTTGCTTTTTTGATGATCCAACAGATGTTGGCAATTTGATCTCTGGTTTCTCTGCCTTTTCTAAGTCCAGCTTGAACATCTGGAAGTTTCTTGGTTCACATACTATTGAAGCCTGGCTTGGAGAATTTTGAGCATTACTTTGGTGGTGTGTGAGATGAATGCAATTGTGTGGCAGTTTGAGCAATCTTTGGCATTGCCTTTCTTTGAGATTGGAATGAAAATAGACTTTTCCAGTCCTGTGGCCACTGCTGAGTTTTCCAAATTTGCTGGCATGTTGGGTGCAGCACTTTCACAACATCATCTTTTAGGATTTGAAATAGCTCAACTGGAATTCCATCACCTCCACCAGATTTGTTCGTAGTGATGCTTCCTAGGGCCCATTTGACTTCGCATTCCAGGATGTCTGGCTCCAGGTGAGTGATCATACCATTGTGGTTATCTGAGTCACAAAGATCTTTTTTGTATAGTTCTTCTGTGTATTCTTGCCACCTCTTCTTAATATCTTCCTCTTCTGTTAGGTCCATACCATTTTTGTCCTTTATTGTGCCCATCTTTGCATGAAAAATTCCCTTGGTATCTCTAATTTTCTTGAAGAGATCTCTAGTCTTTCCTACTCTGTTGTTTTCCTGTATTTCTTTGCATTGATCGCTGAGGAAGGCTTTCTTATCTCTCCTTGCTATTGTTTGGAACTCTGCATTCAAATGGGTATATCTTTCCTTTTCTCCTTTGCTTTTAGCTGTTTGTAAGGCCTCCTCAGACAACCATTTTGTCTTTTTGCATTTCTTTTTCTTGGGAATGGTCTTGATCACTTCCTCCTGTGCAATGTTACAAACCTCTGTCCATAGTTCTACAGGCACTCTGCTATCAGATCTAATTCCTTGAATCTATTTGTCACTTCCACTGTGTAGTCGTAAGGGATTTGATTTAGGTCATACCTGAATAGTCTAGTGGTTTTCCCTACTTTCTTCAATTTCAGTCTGAATTTGGTAATAAGGAGTTCATGATCTGAGCCACAGTCAGCTCCCGGTTTTGTTTTTGCTGACTGTATAGAGTTTCTCCATCTTTGGCTGCAAAGAATATAATCAATCTGATTTTGGTATTGACCATCTGGTGATGTCCATGTGTAGAGTCTTCTCTTGTGTTGTTGGAAGAGGATGTTTGCTATGATCAATGCATTCTGTTGGCAAAACTCTATTAGCCTTTGCCCTGCTTCATTCTGTACTCCAAGGCCAAATTTGCTTGTTACTCCAGTTATTTCTTGACTTCCTACTTTGGCATTCCAGTCCTCTATAATAAAAAGGACATCTTTTTTGGATGTTAGTTCTAGAAGGTCTTGTAGGTCTTCATAGGACCGTTCAACTTCAGCTTCTTCAGCATTACTGGTCGGGGCATAGACTTGGATTACCGTAATATTAAATGGTTTGCCTTGGAAACGAACAGAGATCATTCTGTAATTTTTGAGACTGCATTCAAGTTCTGCATTTCGGACTCTTTTGTTGATTGTGATGGCTACTCCTTTTCTTCTAAGGGATTCCTGCCCATAGTAGTAGATATAATGGTCATCTGAGTTAAATTAACCCATGCCAGTCCATTTTAGTTTGCTGATTCCTAAAATGTCAATGTTCACTCTTGCCATCTTCTGTTTGACCACTTCCAAATTGCTTTGATACCTGGACTTAACATTCCAGGTACCTATGCAATATTGCTCTTTACAGCATCGGATTTTACTTCCATCACCAGTCACATCTACAACTGAGTGTTGTTTTTGCTTTGGCTCTGTCTCTTCATTCTTTCTGAAGTTCATTCTCCACTGATCTCCATTAGCATATTGAGCACCTACCGACCTGGGGAGTTCATCTTTCAGTGTCCTATCTTTTTGCCTTTTCATACTGTTCATGGGGTTCTCAAGGCAAGAATACTGAAGTGGTTTGCCATTCCCTTCTCCAGTTTTTTCAGAACTCTCCACCATGACCCGTCTGTTTTGAGTGGCCCTACAGGGCATGGCTCATAGTTTCACTGAGTTGACAAGGCTGTGGTCCGTGTGATTAGATTGGTTAGTTTTCTGTGATTGTGGTTTTCAGTCTGTCTGCCTTCTGATGGAGAAGGATAAGAGGCTTATGGAAGCTTCCTGATGGGAGAGACTGACCGAGGCGGAAACTGAGTCTTGTTCTGATGGATGGGGCCATGCTCTTTAATCTTAAATCCAATTTTCTGTTGAAGGGTGGGGCTGTGTTCTCTTCCTGTTATTTGACCTGAGGCCAAACTATGGTAGAGGTAATTAAGATAATGGTGACCTCCTTCAAAAGGTCCCATGCAGGCACTGCTACACTGAGTGCCCCCAGCCCCACAGCAGGCCACCGCCGACCCACACCTCCGCGAGAGACTCCTGGACACTCACAGGCAAGTCTGGATCAGTGGCTTGTGGGGTCACTGCTCCTTTCTCCTGGGTCCTTGTGTGCACAAGGTCTGTTTGTGCCCTCCAGGAGTCTGTTTCCCCAGTCCTGTGTAAGTTCTGGTGGCTCTATGGTGGGGTTAATGGTGAACTCCTCCAAGAGGGCTTATGCCATACCCAGGTCTACTGCACCCAGAGCCCGTGCCCCTGCAGCTGTCCACTGCTAACCCATACCTCCTCAGGAGACACCCAAACACAGTTCTGTCTCAGACTCTGTGGGGTCTCTGGGTCCTGATGCACACAAGGTATATTTGAGCCCTCTAAAAATCTCTGGCAGGTATGAGGTTTGATTATAAACACAGTATTTTCCCTCCTACCATATTGCTGGGGCTTCTCCTTTGCCCTTGGACGTGGGGTATCTCCTCAAAGTTGCTCCAGTGCCGCATAGCCACCGCTCCAGTGACTATCATCTTGCTAGGGCTTCTCTGCCCTTGGGTGTGGGATATCACGTCACAGTCTTTCCAGCGCCATGCAGCTGTGCTGCACTAGTCATTTAACTAGACTGTGAGTCTATTTTTTTTTAACCTTTATATTTCTAGAGATAGCATCATACATGAAATATTCACTTGTCAACATATATTTATTGAATGCCTACTATGCCAGTCTAGATGCCAATCTAGTTTCTGAAGATCCAGCTCTCATGGATGTTACATGTTAGTAGAGATAGACAATAAACAAAATAAAATTATAGTATGCAGGTAATAAATGCTATTGTCAAAAATAAAACAAGGAAAAATTAGAGGTGTGGGGAGAGAAATGGAGAGGGTTTGCTACTTTATAAAGTGTGGTGAGGAAAGGCCTCACTGATAAAGTAAACTTTAATCTATGCTTTTTAAAAAAAATACTTATTTATTTATTTGGCTGCACCAGGTCTTATTTGCCACTTGTGGAATCTTTGATCTTTGTTGCAGCATGTGCAAACTCTTAATTGTGGCATGTGGGATCTAGTTCCCTGACCAGGGATTGAACCCCAGCCCCCTACATTGGGGGAGTACAGAGTCTTAGCCAATGGGCCACCAGGGAAGTCCCTGATAAGGTAGACTTTGAACAGATATTTGAAGAAGCAAAGTAACATGCTGTGTAGGCATGTGGTGGAAAGAGTATTTCAGGCAGTACAAAGGCCCTAGGTGGAGAGCATACTTGGGATGTATGAAAAGCAGAAAGGAGGCCAGTCTAGCTGGAAGAGGGAGGGAAAAAATAGTAGAAAATGGGGTCTGAAAGAAACTCAGATGGGGTGGAGAAACTCATCATGGAGGACTTGTAAGCTTTGTCTGAACAGACTTTGTTAGTCTGTATGAGATGAGAAACTACAGGGAGGGCTTCAAGAAGTGACATGATCTAATATATTTTCAAAAAATCACAAGCTGCTGTGTTGAAGCAATGTGAGGGCTAGGATCAGGAGGAAATCACTGAAGAGTCTATTTTGAAAATTCAAGCAAGATATGATGATGGCTGATGTGAAAATAATAATTGAGATACTGAGAAGTGGATTCTAAGTATATTTTGGAGCTAGAATCTGTAGATCTTGCTAAGGGGTTGAATGTTTATTGTATGAAAAATAAAGAGGAGCCAGGCATAAAGCCAATGTTTAGGGCAACTGAAAGGATGAAGATGTCATTTAATGAGGAGGAAAAAACTGTAAGAGAATTGTTTTGAAGGTGAGACAAAGAAACTGGGAGTTTTCTTTTTTGATATGTTGAGTTTGAGATATTTGTGATCTCCCAAATCTCAGTAATGCTCACATTGCAATGGTTATGGGTTGGTTGTCTTTCTGTTCCATGTGCCTTTTTTATTCAGGAAGCCGCATTAAAATAAAACAGCCCCTATCTGGAACATGCCATTCTCAAGAAAGAGGGAAAACAGCTATGGTAGAATCATGCAATAGCTCTTAAAATATCTGCTCGATTAACACAACACTGTAAATCAACTATACTTCAATTTAAAAAAAAGACAAGACATCTGCTCAGACATGGCATATACCACTCCTGCTCATAATATATTGGCCAAAGCCTGTTGCATGACAAAGCCTGATGTTAATGGGAAGTACTGTAGGTCTTATGGCAATGGGATAATTATTCAACAGGGATGTGTAATGTTCTTTCCTAAGGGCAGTGAATAATCAGGATCAATTACCTAATTTACCCAAGTGGAATGTCAAGTTGACAACTGGGTGTATGAACTTAGGGTTCAAGATAGAAAATACAGATTTCAATAAATAGTGGTTTTTGAAGGCATTGAATTGAATCACCCAGTGAATGAGTGTGGCCGGAGAAGAGATGTAACCCTGGGGCACGCCAATTCTTGGATGTAAGGGAAATGAGGAATAACTTGCAGAAGAGACTGAAAAAGAGAGGCAACTGAGGTAGGAGGAGAACTCAAGAGAGTGGGGTTCAGAAAGTCAAAGATTCAGCATCACATGTTGCTGGTAGGTCAAGTCAAATGATCATTTATGATTGACCATCATATTTAGTAGTATGGAGGTCAAGGACGGGGTTAGCAGAGAGAGAATGAAAATGGGAAAAAAGAAGAGCAGCTAATATAGATGACTCCTTTGATCTTTTTTCCTGTAAAGGGAAACAGAAAATTGGGAAAGTAGTTGAAGGATTTTTTTTTGTTTGTTTTCAGGAATTCATGAGTGTGTGTGTGATTGATGTTTGTTTTAGTTCATTTTCTATGATGGGAGAAATAAGAACATATTGATAAAAATCCAGAAATTTTGTGAAGATTTCATACATTGTCAAACTTAGCAAGACTGGCCAAAAGTTTGCACCAACTAGCCAGGTTGTGAATGCAAAGGAAAAGTTCTTAAAGGAAATTTTAGTGCTACTCCAATGAACAGATGAATGATAAGAAAACAAAAGTCTGATTGCTTATATGGAGAAAATTTTAGTAGTCTGGCTAGAAGACAAACAAGCCACAACATTTCTTAAGCCAAAACCTAATCCAGTGCAAGGACCTACCTAACTCTCTCCAACTCTGTGAAGGCTGAGAGATGAGGCAGCTGCAGAAGAAAAGATTGAAGCTAGCGAAGGTTGGTTCATGAAGTTTAAGGTAAGAATCCATTTCCATAATATAAAAGTGCTAATATAGAACTTTACATTAGCAGGTGTAATGGAAAAGCTGCAAGTGCTAATGTAGAAGCTGCCACAAGTTATCTAGAAGATTTAGCTCAGATAATAAATGAAGGTGGCTACACTATGTAACAGACTTTCAATGTTGACAAAACAGCCTTATATTGGAAGATGCCCTCTAGGACTTTCAAAGCTAAAGAGAAGTCAATGCCTGGCTTCAAAGCTTCAAGGGGCAGACTGACTTTTTTGTTGGGGCTAAGGCAGCCGATGACTTGAAGCCAACGCTCTTTTACCATTCCAAAACTCCTAGGGCCCTCAAAAGTTAGGCTCAATCTACTCTACCTGTGCTCTGTGAGTGGAAGAACAAAGCCTTCAGAAGACAACATATCTGTTTACAAGGTTTACTGAATATTTTAAGACAACTGTTGAAACCCACAGCTCAAAAAAAAAAAAAAATTCCTTTCAAAATATTGCTCTTGCTCTTTCTATGATCCAACAGATGTTGGCAATTTGATCTCTGGTTCCTCCGCCTTTTCTAAATCCAGCTTTTATATCTGGAAGTTCTCAGTTCATGTATTGCTGAAGCCTAGTTTGAAGGATTTTGACCATTACTTTTCTAGCATATGAAATGAGCACAATTGTGGGGTAGTTTGAGCATTCTTTGGCATTGCCTTTCTTTGTGAATGGAGTGAAAACCAACTTTTTCCAGTCCTGTGGCCGCTGCTGAGTTTTCCAAATTTGATGTCATGTTGAACGCAGCATTTTAACAGCATTGCTTTTAGGATTTGAAATAGCTCAGTTGGAATCCCATCACCTCCATTAGCTTTGTTCGAAGTAATGCTTCCTAAGGCCCACCTGACTTCACACTCCAGAATGTCTGTATCTAGGTAAGTGATCACACCATTGTGGTTATCTGGGTCATTAAGATCTTTTTTTGTACAGTTCTGTATATTTTTGCACCTCATCTTAATCTCTTCTGCTTCTGTTACGTTCTTATGGTTTCTGTCCTTTATTGTGCCCATCTTTACATGAAGTGTTTCCTTGGTATCTCTGATTTTCTTTAAGAGACCTCTGGCCTTGCCTATTGTTTTTCTCTATTTCTTTGCATCATTCACTTAAGAAGGCTTACTTATTTCTCCTTGCTATTCTTTGGAACACTACATATCTTTCCCTTTCTATTTTGCCTTTCACTTCTCTTCTCTCAGCTATTTGTAAAGCCTCCTTAGACAACCATTTTGCCTTCTTGCATTTCTTTTTCTTTGGGATGGTTTTGGTTACCTCCTCCCGTACAATGTTATGAACCTCCGTCCATAGTTCTTCAGGCACTCTATCAGATCTAATCCCTTGAATCTATTTGTCACTTCCACTGTAAAATCATTAAGGGATTTGATTTAGGTCATACCTAAATGGCATCTGGTCCCATCACTTCATGGCAGATAGATGGGGAAACAGTGGAAACAGTGGCTGACTTTATTTTTCTGGGCTCCAAAATCACTGCAGATGGTGATTGCAGCAATGAAATTAAAAGACGTTTACTCCTTGGAAGGAAAGTTATGACCAACCTAGACAGCATATTAAAAAGCAGAAACATCACTTTGCCAACAAAGGTCCGTCTAGTCAAGGCTATGATTTTTCCAGTGGTCACGTATGGATGTGAGAGCTGGACTAGAAAGAAAGCTGAACACCGAAGAATTGATGCTTTTGAACTATAATGTTGGAGAAGACTCTTGAGAGTCCCTTGGACTGCAAGGAGATCAAGTCCATCCTAAAGGAGATCAGTCATTGGAAGGACTGATGTTGAAGCTGAAGCTCCAATACTTTGGCCACCTGATGGGAAGGGCTGACTCATTTGAAAAGACCCTGATGCTGGGAAAGATTGAGGGCAGAAGGAGAAGGGGATGACAGAGGATGAGATGGCTGGATGGCATCATCAACTCGATGGACATGGGTTTGGGTAAACTCTGGGAGTTGGTGAAGGACAGGGAGGCCTGGCATGCTGTGGTTCATGGGGTCACAGAGTTGGACACGACTAAGTGACTGAACTGAACTGAACTGAAATGGCCTAGTAGTTTTCCCTACTTTCTTCAATTTAAGTCTGAATATTGCAATGAGCTAATGATCTGAGCCACAGTCAGATACAGGACTTGTTTTTGCTGACTGTATGGAGCTTCTCCACTATTGACAACGTACCTGGTCACCCCAGAGCTCTGATGGAGATGTACCACAAAACTAATGTTTTCAATGCTTGCTAACACAACATCCATTCTGGAGCCCATGGACCAAGACTTTCAAATCTAATTATTTAAGAAATGTATTTCATAAAGCTATAGTGATTCCTCTAATGGATCTGGGTAAAGTTAATTGAAAACCTGGAAAGGATTCACCATTATAGATGTCATTAAGAACAGAAGTGATTCACAGAAAGAGGACAAATTATCAACATTAACAGCAGGTTGGAAGATGTTGCTTCCAACCATCATAGATGACTTTGAGGCGTTCAAGAACTTCAGTGGAGGGAGTTAACTGCAGATGCGGTAGAAATAGCAAGGAAACTGGAATTTGAATTGGAGCCTAAAGATGTGACTGAACTACTTCAATCTCATGATAAAATTGTAATAGATGAGAAGTTGCTTTTTACGAATGAGCAAAAAAAGTGGTTTCTTGGGGTGGACTGATGCCTGGTGAAGATGCTGTGAAGAATATTGAAATGACAACAAAGTACTGAAAATATAATGTAAATTGATAAAGCAGGGCAGGGTTTGGGAGGATTAACTTCAATTTTCTACTGTATAGAAAATTGGAGAATCTACAAAGTTCTACTGTGGGTAAAATGCTATCAAATGACATAGCATGCTACAGAGACACTGTTGAAGAAAGCAAGTCCAACGATGTAGAGAAACTTCATTATCTTAAGAAATTGCCACAGCAACTCCCAACCTTCAGCAACTGCCACCGCCCTGGTCAGTCAGCAGCCATCAACATGAAGACAAGACTCCATCAGCAAGAAGCCTCTCAAAAGGCCCAGATGATGGTTAGCATTTCTTGGCAATAAAGTACTTTTAAATTAAGGTATTTACATTGTGCTTTTAGGCATAATGCTATTGCACACTTAATAGACTACAATATAGTCTAAACATAACTTCTAAACATTTATTTGGCTGTGCCAGGTCTTCATTTTTGGCATGTGCTATCTTTTTTTTTTTTAGCTGCGGCATTGGGGAACTTTAGTTGCAGCATGCAAACTCTTTAAGTTGTGGCATGTGGGATTTAGCTACCTGAACAGGGATCCCTGTCCCAGGCCCCCTGCACTGGGAGCATGAAGTCAGCCACTGAACGACCAGGGAAGCCCAACATAACCTTTATATGCAATGGGAAGCCAAAAAATTTGTATGACTTGCTTTAATGTTTGTTTTATTGCAGTGGTCGGGGACAGAACTTGCAATCTCTCTGAGGGATGCGTGTATGTAAAAAATAGTACTTGGCATAAACACCTCAATTTATCCTGTTGATAGCCATTATATACAATGGATATTTTTTTTTTTTTACTTTTGTCTATGTTAAAACTTCTATAAGCTCTTAAAGACACAAACATATTTTATATTTTGCTTCATAAATTCTAAACTGTACTGCTTTTATTTTCAATATGTTTTGATTTGGAGGAGGGAGATATGCCCTCTCAAAATAGCAAGTTACTTTGAATAACTAATGTGGCTCAGTTTCTTGTGAAAAAGGAAACATAGTTAGGCTTCCTGCAGGATTAGTACAGAATTCAACCTGGACCCCATTGCAGGCTGGCTCTAGACTCAATCTTTTGTTGTTTTAATTTTTGTACTTTTTCCCCCCTAAATATACTATATAGGTATATCTCAAAAGATATAACCCAACTAACATGTTTCAATCGTCTTATTTTGTCAAAATGCAGTGATATAGTACAGTATGTGTCACTAAGGAATATACATTTTAAAATTTTCACTTTACCAAGCACATGATATCCTAACAGTATATTAATAATAGTTCTCTTTATACTGAAAATGGATTATAGAACAATTAAGGGTTTTTGTATCTTAGTTTTGTAAAACTGAGGACACGTACAAATTAACAACCATGCTCAAGAAATAATAAATTGTTTGGAAACAAAGGCATGATATTTAAGGTTAGCACATGAGGTAAAGAAGTATTTGTTTAACAAACATTTATTTATCAGGGGGGAAAAATCCAAAACTAAGAAGTAAAACATTCTTATTTACATACATTTATTAAGGAAGAACGCATCCTGAGGGACCAGGGAAATCTAACCTGCCACAGAGATCATACAGATGAAATACAATGTAATAGAAACAAAAATTTTCTCTTTTCCATAAAACCAAGTCTAGAGATGCTAGTAAACTTAAATGCAAATATAACGGCTGCCAGACCAATCTTCTATATAAATGCTTTCAAAGTTCCATTTCAGAGACAAAGATGAGGGATTTAGGGGGGATAATCTTTGAATCAGCATTTTACCTTCAATTCTTTGGTTCACTGACTTTTGACAGTTGGGCAAATTGGGGATCATCACATTTAAAAGAAATGCCAAAGCTTGACAAATGCAATCTAATAGTATAAATTCCAAATGCCTGTGCAATTTTCTGTAGTTCCCAGCATTCTCAAAAAGTTATCAGATTTACAACTTAAGCCATTTCCTTTAGATGGTATAATTTTACCAAAAAGCATTACCCAAAGTACAGAATAACTAAGGTAACACACTGAAGTCATATACCCAAAATTCAAATCTAACGCCATTTTGTTGTTCTGGGTTATTTGGTGTGTAGGAGGATGTATGCAGATATAAGTTTATTTTTGAAAAAACTTGAAGGTTTTCCAATCTGATTCTATCTTAGTTTCCTAAGTATATGGTTCAGGAATCTCCCTCTTTGGAACTGAATATTACTGGCCACTAACATAGTCCACTTAAAAATATATCTCTACTCCTCATCCTCTGCTGTGGTCTAAGAGACATGCCACCTTCCATAGTCTGGGGCCTGTTACTTACAGCCAGGGCTGAAAACAAGTATATTTCACCTTTGCTAGTTTTCAGATTTCAGCTTAATACAAAGAGAAGTAATGGCCTTAACTGACCTCTTCTTTGTCCAACATTAGATATTATTTTTAAAGAAAGGGAATCAAATTCCCTGACTTCATAATTCAAATTTGACTCATTTAAAAGGAACAAAAAAAAAAGGACCAGTATTGTTATACATTAAATTCATAGATAGGCTGTACTTCTTTACGTCAAATTTCACTTAAACTTTAAAGTATCAGTGCAGGACAAGACCGGGAAGAAAGGACAGTAACATAACCTTCAATTGTGATTTAAGAACAGGTATTACTTCAATCAAAATCAGATTGGAAAAGTCAAAGAAGTATCAGGAATTGGCTTCTTTCAGGGAGTTCTTTAAACAAAATCTACCATTTGGAATAACTATTGCACATCAACTTGAGATTTTTTTTAATAAATTAATCTTGTCTAGCTATGTGATATATTTCAGAGTAATTTTACTAGGAGGAAATTGGATATAAGTTGGTACCTTCCCATATGGCACTGACCTGGAATAACAAAATGGCAGGTGGAAAAGGGGAGGGAGGAAGACATAGAAAGTATAGAATGAATTATAATGGGTAAAAAAAGTTTCTTAAAAAGGGTGAAGAATTTGAAACCATAAGAACAAATTGTGGGTGTATACAGGTATATGTATAAAAGAGTTTCATATCTTAAAAAATAAAATTGGACTGTTATTTCACTTAAAATGTACAGCATGCAAAATGCTTTGTAATGGTAAAAAATGTACACCAAACTTGATTTTCACAATTTTCCAGTAAATGACAGTTCTGGGTCAAAAAATTAACACTACAAACCCTTTAATCAAATGTTTATTTTTTGTTTCCAGCATTACAATTTGCTATAATTGATAAACTTCAATCTAAATAAGTTTATTAGGTCCTTAAATACCCCCTTATCCAGCAAAGAGATTATTCACCTAGCCATCACTCTTGCATGGACAATGCTCACTGGTACCTGAACAATTTAAAGTGCATGTGAACTATTTTGATGAATGGAGAGACACAGCTGTAGTTTTGCACTAAGTTTTCAATTACTGAATTACATGTTTTTTCACCTTGATACTTTATGATCATTAGAAAGCTACTTACATAATGTTATAATCATACTTTATGCTAAATGCCCATTTGTAACTGCAAGAAACTCATGTTATACTACTGACTATGACATTAAACAAAGTCATGGTCACAAGTTTCTGTATAAGAGGTTTACATCTTTATCTCTTAAAGCAAGAAATATCACACAGTTCAGACTTACATAAGTAGTGCCTCTTAAAATAAATTAAAAATAAAATGCTGTGGTGTCTGTAAAATTATAAATATTTCTAGTCCACTTTACAGATTGTTAAAATGCTTATAAATGCATTATCTCCTAGTAAATATACATGGCAGCATTGGAGCCAGTTAAAAAAACAAACACTAAAAACCAGTCATCATACTAGCCCATGGAAACATATAGGGTTATTTTATATTTCCTACCATTAGAAAAATTAAACTAACTAAGGAAAAAAAACAAAGGAGAAAAGAAATTTTACAAAATGGCAACTAGCAGTGATCTAAAAGAGGGTACTGAAGTTATCTTCCTTCAATTTAGTAACAAAGTCCTATTGGAATGAACATTTATGGGTAACTAAGTTATTAGGACAGTGTTCCTCTTAGTGCTCAGGGCAAAAATACAAGCTATGTCGAAATAATTTCTACATTCTATAAGGAAAGACAGACTTTGAAAACGGAGTGACTGTTTTAAAAACCAGAATACAAGATTTAGCCAGAATGTTCAAGATTGACAGGTTTTGATGGAGTGAAATCTTACTGGCAACAAAATAAAAAACCATAATCTTATGGATGCTGCTTATTTTTACCCATGTGAAGGAAGGAAACATGATTGCAGGTACAATATACACTGACAGGCTAAAATAAGCAACTATGAACAATTTAAGTAACTAAAACGTTTCCCATTGAAACATAAAAATATGATTTCCAAATTGATTCAACTTGTAATATGTCTCTTAGAAGAAGCTGTTTTAGTTCTATGGACTGTTGAATTGCCCTTTTCATATAAATATTTCCTCCATCTTCAAATAAACGGCTTCTGAATGGCATTGACTCCTTCAGTGTGGGAAAGCAGTCTTTGCAAGCTTGGTTCCAAGGCTCCCTCCAAGGTGATTCATCCCATCAAGTCTATAATATCTCTAAATCTACATGCCGAACTTCAGGATTTCGTTTCTGGAAGGAAAAAAATCACTGTTACATTATTAATAGCAAAAGACAATCTTCTATTTCCTTTATTCCTTTTTATCAGTTCTACTTTATTTACTTAGATGCACCATATGGCATGTGGGATCTTAGTTCCCCGACCAGGGATCGTGTACACCCATGTGCCTCCAGCATTGGAAGCTCAGAGTCTGAACCACTGGACTGCAAGGAAAGTCGCTCTTTTTATTTCTTTTGCTCCCTAAAGTCAATGAAAACATTTGGTCAAACTATTTCACTATAGTACAGTATCAAGAGAAATATTTACATAGGGAAAAACACAAGATCAATAGATAATGACCAATTATACACTATAAATAATAACCGTAAGTAGTCCAACCCCCCTGAGTTTTGTCCATATGTTCATTAACACAATAATGAATTAAGAATCTAGTACATGCAAAGTATTGCAAAGCAGTGCAAATACTCTCATTTGTGGTGAAAAATCACTGCAGAACAATAATAATCAAAACTAAGCTGATATTAACTTATTTTACATATTCCAGTACAGTCCATACAGTCTTGATCTAAGACTGTTCTAGAAAGTAGAGCTATGATTATTAAATAAGACTCTGCTTCTGACCCTGAGGGACTTAGTTTAGTCAGAGGCAAGTATATGAATAACCTTTATGAGTTAAAGCATTATAACTAATAATAATAATCAGTTAACATTTAATGAGCAGTTACTCTTGTGTCAAACACTGTGTAAGAGGCTTCATGGAACAGTGTGTGCTTTAAAACTGTCATAATAACCCAATTATTTCCATTTTACATATGGGAAAACTGAAGGTTAAAGAAATTAACTAACCATTCAAAGTCACACAGCTAGTAACTGATGGAGCCAAGACAGATTCCAGGCCTGACTCTAGACCCCAAAGTGCCTAACTATTTTTATGTACTAAATAATGATTCTCATTACAATAGCATGAGATCTATTACTTTCGTTCATGAGATCCAGAAAGAATTCACTGAGGATATAATAAATAACCAAGGTTTGAATACAGTGAATTTTCCAGACATGTGAGGAAAAGGGTCTAGCCAGAAGAAACACCATGAGCAAAGTCTGAGAGCCTGCAGAGTATGCACTGGCAATATGGTATAATCAGCACAGAAACTGCAAAAAGGGAGGCTTAGTAAAAAGGCTGGAAAGATAAGCAGAAGTCAGACTGTGGAAAAAGCTAAAGAAATTTCAACAACAAAAATTATTATATGCCTAGACTGTAGCAAGCACTGAAGTATACAACAATGAACAAGAAACAGCACTTGACCTGAAAGAACTTACCTTTAGTGAGGAAACACACGTTAAGTAAGCAGACATCATAAACGTTATGCTACTACAGAGCAAGTTAAGATTCAGGAGGATTTTCCCACTATGGATATGAAACATAACACAAGAACTTTGACTTGAGATTAATTGTACCTTATGACCACCTTCTCCTCCTCTCCTCCTGCAGGAGGAGAAGGGGACGACAGAGGATGAGATGGATGGATGACATCACCAACTCAATGGACATGAGTGTGAGTAAACTCCAGGAGTTGGTGATGGACAGGGAGGCCTGGTGTGCTGCAGTCCATAGTGTCACAGAGTCGGACATGACTGAGCAACTGAACTGAACTGATGACCACCTTAGCTATGCTTCCCTCATAGTTCAGTCTGTAAAGAATCTGCCCGCACTGCAGGAGACCTGGGTTCAGTTTCTGGGTTGGGAAGATCCCCTGGAGAAGGAAATGGCAAACCACTCCAGTATTCTTGCCTGGAGAATCCCATGGACAAAGGAGCTAGGGGGCTACAGTCCCATGGGTTGGCAAGAGTTGGACACAATTTTAGTGACTAAACCACCACAACCACATTAGTCAGGGATGTTTTCACCTACAAGTGTAGGTAAAATGTGGCTTCTTGGTTTTAAAGACTTATATAACTCAAAAACATGAGATAATTCAGTCTATTAATGATTTCAGTGCAGTTGCTCAGAAGTGTCCAACTCTTTGAGACCCCATGGACTGCAGCATGCCAGGCTTCCCTGTTTATCAGCAACTCCCAGTGCTTGCTCAAACTCATGTCCATTGAGCTGGTGTTGCCATCCAACCATCTCATCCTCTGTTGTCCCCCTATCCTCCTGCCTTCAATCTTTCCCAGCATCAGGGTCGTTTCAAATGAGTTCGATCTTCGCATCAGGTGGCCAAAATATTAGCATTTCAGCTTCAGCATCAGTACTTCCAAAGAATATTCAGGACGGATTTCCGTCAGGATTAAATGGTTTGATCTCCTTGCATTCCAATGCACTCTCAAGAGTGTTCTCCAACACCATAGTTCAAAAGCATCAATTCTTCGGCACTCAGCTTTCTCTATAGTACAACTTTCACATCCATACATGACTGTTGGAAAAACCACAGCTTTGACTAGACGGACCTTTGTCGGCAAAGTAATCTCTCTGCTTTTTAATATGCTGTCTAGGTTGGTCATAGTTTTTCCTCCAAGGAGCAAGGGTCTTTTAATTTCATGGCTGCAGTCACCATCTGTAGCGATTCTGGAGCCCCAAAAAATAAAGTCAATCACTGTTTCCATTGTTTCCTCATGTATTTGCCATAAAGTGATGGGACCAGATGCCATGATCTAAGTTTTCTGAATGTTGAGTTTTAAGCCAACTTTTTGACTCTCCTCTTTCACTTTCAACAAGAGGCTCTTTAGTTCTTCTTCACTTTCTACCATAAGGGTGGTGTCATCTGCATATCTGAGATTATAGATATTTCTCCTGGCAATCTTTTTGATACCAGCTTGTGCTTTCTCCAGTCCTGCATTTTGCATGATGTACTCTGCATATAAGTTAAATAAGCAGGGTGACAGTATACAGCCTTGACGTACTCCTTTCCCGATTTGGAACCAGTCTGTTGTTCCATATCCAGTTCAAACTATTGCTTCCTGACCTGCATACAGGTTTCTCAAGAGGCAGGTCAGGTGGTCTGGTATTCCCATCTCTTTCAGAATTTTCCACAGTTTATTGTGATCCACACAGTCAAAGGCTTTGGCATAGTCAATAAAGCAGAAGTTTTTCTGGAACTCTCTTGCTTTTTCGATGATCCAACAGATGTTGGCAATTTGATCACTGGTTCCTCTGCCTTTTCTAAACTCAGCTTGAACATCTAGAATTTCATCCTTCATGTGCTGTTGAAGCCTGGCTTGGAGAATTTTGAGCATTACCTTGCTAGCGTGTGAGATGAGTGCAATCACGCAGTAGTTTGAGCATTCTTTGGCATTGCCTTTCTTTGGGATTGGAATGAAAATGGACCTTTTCCAGTCCTGTGGCCACTGCTGAGTTTTCCAAATTTGCTGACATATTGAGTGCAGCACTTTCACAGCATCATCTCTGAGGGTTTGAAATAGCTCAACTGGAATTCCACCACCTCCACTAGCTTTGTTTGTAGTGATGCTTCCTTTCTAAGGCCCACTTGACTGCGCATTCCAGGAAGTCTGCCTCTAGGTGAGTGATCACACCATGGTGGTTATCTGGGTCATGAAGATCTTTTTTGTATAGTTCTATGTATTCTTGCCACCTCTTCTTAATATCTTCTGCTTCTGTTAGGTCCACACCATTTCTGTCCTTTATCGTGCCCATCTTTGCATGAAATGTTCCCTTGGTATCTCTAATTTTCTTGAAGAGATCTCTGGTCTTTCCCATTCTATTGTTTCCCTCTATTTTTTGCACTGATCACTGAGGAAGGCTTTTTATCTCTCCTTGCTATTCTTTGCAACTCTGCATTCAGATGGGTATTATCTTTCCTTTTCTGCTTTGCTTTTAGCTTCTCTTTTCTCAGTTATTTGGAAAGCCTCCTCCGACAACCATTTTGCCTTCCTGCATTTCTTTTTCTTAGGGATGGTCTTGATCACTGCCTCCTGTACAATGTCATGAACCTCCATCCATAGTTCTTCAGGCACTCTGTCTATCAGATCTAATCCCTTGAATCTATTTGTCACTTCCACTGTATGATCGTAAGGGATTTTATTTCGGTCGTACCTGAATAGTCTAGTGGTTTTCCCTACTTTCTTCAATTTAAGTCTGAATTTGGCAGTAAGGAGTTCATGATCTGAGCCACAGTCAGCTCCCAGTCTTGTTTTTGCTGACTGTATAGACCTTCTCCATCTTTGGCTGCAAAGAATATAATTAATGATTTAATGGCTTCTAATTAAATCATGTGCATGGTGAGTTGCATCCAACTCTTTGTGACCACCATGGACTGCAGCCCACCAGGGTCCTCTGTCCATGGAATTTTCCAGGCAAGAATACTGGAGCAGGTTGTCATTTCCTACTCCAGGGGATCTTCCAGACACAGGGATTAAAACTGCATCTCCTACACTGGCAGGTGGATTTTTTACCACTGAGCCACCTGGGATGTCTCAATTAAAGCACAAAATAAGCTTAAAAAACAATAAGCTTATTTGATTGTGATAAGAATAGATACACTTAAGAATGGCCAACTTGTTAATTATTCTCCAATCCATACTGTGACGTTCTGTTTCTAATAAGAGTAAAGCCAAAATAAAGAATTAGTTTTAAAAGTCCTTATTTCCCTTGCCAGGGAAATAAAAACAGATAGAATGGAAATGTAACATATATTCATTCACCAATTACCCGGCATAAAAAGAATCACATTTTATTAAGAACAATGGTTTTCAAAGTTTGGTCCAAGGATTACTGGGTTAGTGAGACATTTTCAGGGGTGACTCCAAGGTCAAACTATTTTCCTAATTACAATAAGATGCTTTTTGCCTTTTGTATTATGCTGACATTTCCTCCAATGGCATAAAAGCAATGGTGGATAAAACTGCTCAACATCACTCATTATTAGAGAAATGCAAATCAAAACCACAATGAGGGACCATTTCACACCAGTCAGAATGGCTGCTATCCAAAAGTCTACAAGCAATAAATGCTGGAGAGGGTGTGGAGAAAAGGGAACCCTCTTACACTGTTGGTGGGAATGCAAACTAGTACAGCCACTATGGAGAAGAGTGTGGAGATTCCTTAAAAAACTGGGAATAGAACTGCCATATGACCCAGCAATCCCACTGCTGGGCATACACACTGAGGAAACCAGAATTGAAAGAGACACGTGTACCCCAATGTTCATCGCAGCACTGTTTACAATAGCCAGGACATGGAAGCAACCTAGATGTCCATCAGCAGACGAATGGATAAGGAAGCTGTGGTACATATACACAATGGAATATTACTCAGCCATTAAAAAGAATACATTTGAATCGGTTCTACTGAGATGGATGAAACTGGAGCCCATAATACAGAGTGAAGTAAGCCAGAAAGAAAAACACCAATACAGTATACTACTGCATATGTATGGAATTTGAAATATGGTAACAATAACCCTATATGCGAGACAGAATAAGAGACACAGATGCATAGAACAGTCTTATGGACTCTGAGGAAGAAGGTAAGGGTGGGATGTTCTGGGAGAATAGCATTGAAACATGTATATTATCATATGTGAAACAGAACACCATTCCAGGTTCGATGCATGAGACAAATGCTCAGGGCTGGGGCAATGGGATGATCCAGAGGGATGGGATGGGGAGGGAGGTGGGAGGGGGGTCCAGGAAGGGGAACACATGTAAACCCATGGCTGATTCATGTCAATGTATGGCAAAAACTACTACAATATTGTAAAGTAATTATCCCCCAACTAAAATAAATAAATTTCTTTAAAAAAAAAAGAAAAAAGAACTGCAAAGAAAAAAAAAAAAACTGCTGGGACCTTGACACAACTCAAGACAACTTATACCCAACTATACTGACATTCATTTTGCTTCTTTACTGCCACTCTATTTTTTTTTCAAGCCAGTTTCACTTTGAAATGTCCTTCATGAAGCAGTAAAAAGTATTGATTTATTAAACTGAAATCCTTGAATACAACTTTGAAAAAATGTTTTGTGACAAATGGGAAGTATGTATAAAGCCCTCTAGTTCCTCATCGAAGTCTGATGTCACAAGGAAAGGAACCCCCATGACTGGTTGAATTACAAGCTCAATCAGATGCTTTTTATCTGAACACCATTTTTACTTGAAAGAATAACTAACAAACCATGGTTATTCAAATCTGGTTATTTGGTAGGCACCCTCTTAGGAGATAAACAAAATGAGTCTACATCAAGAAAAACAACTAATAGTATTTTGTTGCTAATAATAAAATGCAAGCTTTCAGGTCAAAATTAGGATGTTTAAAAACTCATATCCACCATGATGAGTCTGACAGCTTCCCAATATTTAGAAATGTATCAACATTTGAATGATGTGCATAAATTCAATGAGCCAGTATTTTCCAAATGACCAATTCATAATGCTAAAGAATCATGCATGGGTTAAAAGATCCCACCAGACAGAAAACAAAGATAGCCTAACAGATTTTAATATAATAGTGTATAGGAGAGAACTTATTGTACCCAAAGAGAGGTCTGACAGTTGCTCTTGGCTATTGGGAGGTAATCTTTAGGCCCTTGGAAATCCTGCCTGATAATTATGTTTTTGTTTATCTTTGGCCACATGGTGGCTGCTGTACCTCCAGAAAGGGGTGGAGACTAAAGATGTCAGCTCTTCCTTAGAGGGGCTGGAGATGAGAGATCGGCTACTCAAGCAGTCAACTAGAGCCCCAAGAAAACTCCTGGATATCAAAGCTCAGCTGAGCTTCTCTGGTTGGCAGCACTCCATGCAAACTGTCACACATCATTACCATGAATGTAACACTGTCCATGACTCCATGGGGAGAGGACAGTGAAACTCCAGGTTCAGAACTCTGCTCTATACACTTCTTCCTTTGGCTAGCTTTAATCTGTGTCCTTTCACTGTAACAAACCATTCAGTGAGTTCTGTGAGTCCTCCTAGTGAATTATCAAACCTGAGGACAGTCTTAGAATCTCCTTGAATTTTGCAACTGGTGTCACAAATGAAGATGTTCTTGTGGACTGTGCCCTCTAACTTCAAACACTGTATGAAAAGTTCATTGAATGGTTTCATATTTCACATCACAACTAAGCTTTAAGAGGTTACCAACTGCCAGGTTTTGATATAATATTAAAAGAGAATATAACGACTTAGCCTTTTAAATGAATAAATATTCTTAAATTTCTCAATTGTAATTTATAATTTGGTAAGTATCAATAAATATAACCTGCCAAAAAAAGCTCATGTCCTCAATAATATTTAAGACTATAGAATCTTAGTATCAAAATTTGTGACAATTACTCATCTAGAAGTTCTGAAAAGCATGCCTGATAAAGCTCATGAACTATATTAATATTAACAAAATCATCAAAATTAAAACAAATACATTAACAAAATCTTTTTTTGAAGTGCTTCTATTAATCTAATCACATACATAGATTCTAAAAGATAGTGAAATAGTGACATAAATGTTTCCCTTCAGTTTGTCGTTTCTCATCAATTTTTAACAATACTAAAGATTGATCAACATCAGCTAAAGAAAATTCACTGCCTTCAACAAGCTATAGATGTTAAAAATCATTTACAAATTTTCTTCACTGCAAACAATTAGAACTCAAATGTCAACAAATGACAATTTGAGAACACAGAGGTATTTTTAAAGGCAGTCTGGTTATGTAATATTTTAGTAAAAAAACCAATAGGTTGTAATGCTATCCAAATGAACAGAAATAAACAGAAAATATAAATTAATGTCATACAGAGTAAAGAAAGATGTATATATTTAAAGTCTTTTTTTTTTTTTAACAGAATCTAAGGCTTCCCCTTTACCTTTCTCTAGAAATATTAGAGACCACTTTTTACTTAAAGACAAACAAACCTCTGACTATTTTAGAAACTAAGCAATCAGTATAGAACAGGGGTTAAAAATACTGAATCTTAAACTAAATAATAAAGGTTCAAATCCCAAGTTCCCTATTTCCTTGAGTGTATTATCTAACTTCCTTAACCTGGTCATTTTGTTGACCATAACTACCAATACGTTATGAGGTTACTGAGAAGATAAAAGCACACAAGTAATGCAATTAGCAAAGTGCTAATATTTTTTGATAAATATTCAAAAAATAGGTGCCACTGTTAGCATATTATTATTATGAATATATCTTACTTTCAGTTCCTTCTCAAGTCTATCTACTTCAGCTCCTAAAGTATCAATAATATTTTCTCCATGTTTAAGCATAAAGGTCTCTAGTTCTTCAGGAGTCTTCACTTCTTGAATTTCCTATAAAAGAAAATGATAGCATAAAAACAAAATAAATTCTTAAAAGAAAATCAGTCATACATTGATAATTTCTTTAAAAAATTATAACAAATACCACTGAGTTTTGTGAAATATGGAAAACTTTCAAGCCATAAGCAATGGACCACCTATTTCTAAAAAACAAAACCAATTTCAGAAAAAATTGAGTACAATGCTCCACAGAGGTAGCACTGCAAAATCAGTGAGAAAAGAATGGACAAATCAGTAAGTAGTGCTGAGAAAATTATTTTTTAATAGGAAAAAAACTAAACCCTTACCTTAGACTAATAAATAATTCGAAGTGGACTGAAAACCGAAAGTAACTCTTCAACCCTTAGCTATATAAGAAAAAAAATCAATAAATACATAAACTTACTTGTAGCATTTGGTCAAAATCTTGTTTTTCCAAATACGATCTTGTAACAACCCGTCCATCGAAATCTACTTCTGCCTTAAATCTCACTTTCCCTAATCCCAGGTCTGTGGCTTTAACATCATGAATTGCCCTGCAATCAATAACAATGTATACAAATTTATATACACACACATACATTTTAGTGGCAAAAATCTAGAATTCTTATTTTTTTCCACCAGTGATGAAAATGGACTAAGATGGCTTCCAGAGTGTTCACCATTAAGCACCACCTACCATTTTCCAAACAAATTGCTCATTTAGCTTTTTTTTTTGCTATAATATCATACAAAGGTGCAAACAATACTATTTCATGGTAATTTTTATATACATTAATTACATAGTTTGTGGATTAAAAAATCAACTCTAAATTGCTTTCTGCAATATTGTCATTTTATCTCATAATCTTTTTTTCAATAGCTCCTTTTTCACACAATGCTGAGAAGTACTGTATTAGAATGAGGTTAATAATAACTACCTAACAGGATGGACTATAGAGTTTTGCCAAGAGAGCGCACTGGTCATAGCAAACACCCTCTTCCAACAACACAAGAGAAGACTCTACACATGGACATCACCAGATGGCCAACACCACAATCAGACTGATTATATTCTTTGCAGCCAAAGATGGAGAAGCTCTATACAGTCAGCAAAAACAAGACTGGGAGCTGACCGTGGCTCAGATCAGGAACTCCTTATTGCCAAATTCAGACTTAAACTGAAGAAAGTGGGGAAAACCATTAGACCATTCAGATATGGCCTAAATCAAGTCCCTTATGATTATACAGTGGAAGTGAGAAATAGATTTAAGGGACTAGATCTGATAGACAGAGTGCCTGAAGAGCTATGGACAGAGCTTTGTGACACTGTAGAGGAGACAGGGATCAAGACCATCCCCAAGAAAAAGAAATGCAAAAAAGCAAAATAGCTGTCTGAGGAGGCCTTACAAATAGCTGTGAAAAGAAGAGAAGTGAAAAGTAAAGGAGGAAAGGAACGATATACCTGTTTGAATGCAGAGTTCCAAGGAATAGCAAGGAGAGACAAGAGAGCCTTCCTCAGCGATCAATACAAAGACATAGAGGAAAACAATAGAATGGGAAAGACTAAAGATCTGTTCAAGAAAATTAGAGATACCACGGGAACATATCATGCAAAGATGGGCTCAAAAAGGACAGAAATGGTATGGACCTAACAGAAGCAGAAGATATTAAGAAGAGGTGGCAAGAATACATAGAAGAACTGTACAAAAAAGATCTTAATGACCCAGATAACCACGACGGTGTGATCACTCACCTAGAGCCAGACATCCTGGAGTGTGAAGTCAAGTGGGACTTAGGAAGCATCACTATGAACAAAGCTAGTGGAGGTGATGGAATTCCAGTTGAGCTATTTCAAATCCTGAAAGATGATGCTGTGAAAGTGCTGCACTCAATATGTCAGCAAATTTGGAAAACTCAGCAGTGGCCAAAGGACTGGAAAAGGTCCATTTTCATTCCAATCCCAAAGAAAGGCAATGCCAAAGAATGCTCAAACTACCACACAATTGCACTCATCTCACACGCTAGGAAAGTAATGCACAAAATTCTCCAAGCCAGGCTTCAGCAATATGTGAACCGTGAACTTCCAGATGTTCAAGCTGGTTTTAGAAAAGGCAGAGGAACCAGAGATCAAATTGCCAACATCCGCTGGATCATCGAAAAAGCAAGAGAGTTCCAGAAGAACATCTACTTCTCCTTTATTGACTATGCCAAAGCCTTTGACTGTGTGGATCACAATAAACTGTGGAAAATTCTGAAAGAGATGGGAATACCAGACCATCTGACCTGCCTCTTGAGAAACCTGTGTGCAGGTCAGGAAGCAATAGTTTGAACTGGACATGGAACAACAGACAGGTCCCAAATAGGAAAAGGAGTACGTCAAGTCTGTATACTGTCACCCTGCTTATTTAACTTATATGCAGAGTACATCATGAGAAACGCTGGGCTGGAAGAAGCACAAGCTGGAGTCAAGAATGCCAGGGGAATTATCAATAACCTCAGATATGCCGATGATACCACCCTTATGGCAGAAAGTGAAGAAGAACTAAACAGCCTCTTGATGAAAGTGAAAGAGGAGAGTGAAAAAGTTGGCTTAAAGTTCAACATTCAGAAAACTAAGATCGTGGCATCCGGTCCCATCACTTCATGGCAAATAGATGGGGAAACAGTGGAAACAGTGGCTGACTTTATTTTTTGGGGCTCCAAAATCACTGCAGATGGTGACTGCAGCCATGAAATTAAAAGATGCTTACTCCTTGGAAGGAAAGTTATGACCAACCTAGACACCATATTAAAAAGCAAAGACATCACTTTGCCAACAAAGGTCTGTCTAGTCAAGGCTATGGTTTTTCCAGTGGTCATGCATGGATGTGAGAGTTGGACTATCAAGAAAGCTGAGCGAGAAGAATTGATGCTTCTGAACTGTGGTGTTGGAGGAGACTCGTGAGAGTCCCTTGGACTGCAAGGAGATCCAACCAGTCCATCCTAAAGGAGATCAGTCCTGGTCGTTCATTGGAAGGACTGATGTTGAAGCTGAAACTCCAATATTTTGGCCACCTTATGCGAAGAGCTGACTCATTGGAAAAGACCCTGATGCTGCGAATGATTGAGGGCAGAAGAAGGGGACGACAGAGGATGAGATGGTTGGATGTATCACCGACTCAATGGACACAAGTTTGGGTAAACTCTGGGAGTTGGTGATGGACAAGGAGGCCTGGCGTGCTGTGGTTCAGAGGGTCGCAAAGAATCGGACACGACTGAGTGACTGAACTGAACTGAACAGGATGGATGTGGGAAATAATGAACCAAGATATGCTGCTGCTGCTGCGTTGCTTCAGTCGTGTCCAACTCTGTGCGACCCCATAGACGGAAGCCCACCAGGCTCCCCCGTCCCTGATTCTCCAGGCAAGAACACTGGAGTGGGTTGCCATTTCCTTCTCCAATGCATGAAAGTGAAAAGTGAAAGTGAGATATAGGAAATGTTTAATATGGTACCAATTACACAGCAGGCATTTAATCAATGACATTCATAAAGTAGATTAAGACGGCATGTTTACTTTATATGTTAAAGAGTCTCAGAGGGATATGAGAGACCTGCCTAAGGTAATTTATCTAGTCAATAGCAGAGCCAGGACTCACCCCCAGATCTTTAGATATCCAAACCTAGTGGCTTTCCCATTATACCTTTCTGCCTTCCAGAAAAGGAAGCAGATGCTCAAGCATAACTGATTTTCATCCTTCCTGCCCTAATCCTCAGGCATCAATATTCCCTAGAACACTGTTGATAAATTCCTTTCTTTCTATGGTAATCACTATAACATCTTTTGTTTACAGGATACATAAGAAAATTAAAAACCCTCTGAATTCTAAGGACATTGAAATTTTCTACTGGGAAAACAAGCCTAAATGAGGCACCAAGTACTCTTAAAACATCTGCCTGAGAGATCTTAAGCAAGTTACTACAGAGTCTAAAATTCTTTATCCATATGAATAAAGATGTATAGATGAAAATAAGAATTAATGGCTAAATATTTATAAAGTTTTATATGTCCAAATTGAAACAGAACTTGTCCAGATTTGTAAGAGGCTATACAATTTATTCACTTTAGAAAAGCGTATCTAACTCAGTCTTAACAAATGATTTAAAATACTCATGACTTGACTAAAATTAAACAGCAGTTAATAAAAATATTCTGATATACTTTTCCCTTATATTCTTACACATAACTAACTGCAGGTAGAAAACTGTGATAGGCAGTGTTTATCATGGTTCCAGCAATCCTCTCCTCTTGTGTTCAGGCCCTTGTGTAACCCTCTCTCTTTCAATGCAGGGTACCCCTAGTGATTTGCTCCTAACCAAAAGAATATGGCAAGATGATGAGGTGTCATTTCAAGATCAGATGACTGATGTGTGACTTTTATCTTGTCTACACTCAGTATCTATTGTCTTCTCCATTTGCATACTTTGATTAAGCAAACTGCCATGTTGGAGAGCTCCACATGGCAAGGGAACTAAATTCTGTTGATAATTGCGGGAGTAAGCTTAGAAGCTGATCCTTCCCCAGGAGATAACTGAAGTCTCAGTCAACACCTTAACTGCAATATGTGAGAAACCCTAGAGTAGAGACCCAGGTAAACCGTGCTCAGATTCCTGACCCACAGAAACTGTGAGGCAATAAATGGTGTATTAAATCAACAAGTTTTTGGGTAATTTGTCACAGAGCAATATAGATAACTAATACACTGCTTTAAAAACCGTATAAACTTTCTGAAATACTAACATTTATTTTTCCAACAATTTAATCTACAGATCTTCACTATTTCAGGAAATTTCAAATTTGTCACAATCTTTCCATTTACAGTTCTTTTGTAGACTTTAATTATAAACAACATATGCAAATTATAAACACATTATTCCTAACAAATGGGTGTCAAAATACATGAAGTAAAAATTGACAGAAATGAAAGGAGAAATAGCCAGTTCAACAATAATGATAGGTGACTTCAATATCCTACTTTCAATAATGGAGAGAACAACGAGGCAAGAGGATTAATAGGGAAACAGAAAACTTGAGCACTATAAACCAACCAAATCTAACAGACATCTACACAACACTTCTTACAATAGCAGAATAAACATCCTCAAGTACACATGAAACACTATCCAAGACAGATCATATGTTAGGCTATAAAATAAAGCTCAGTAAATGTAAAAGGACAGAAATAATAAAAAGAGTGCTTGACAACCACAATGGAACGAAATAAGAAGTAACAAAGATATTTGAGAAATTAAACCACACACTGCTAACCAACCAATGGTCGAAGAAGAAATCGAAAGTGAAATTAGAAAATACTTTGAAGGAAATGTAAATGAAGACAATATAATAAAATTTATAGGATGAAGTGAAAGCAGTACTTAGAAGGAAATTTATAACTGTAAAAGCCTATATTAAAAAAATAAGATGGATATCAGATAAAAAACTTAACATACCATCTTAAAAGACATCAAAAAAAGAGCAAACCTAAATCAATACTAAACATAAATCAAGCAGAAGGAAGGAAATAATATAGATTAGAGCAGGATTCAAGAAATAGAAAAAACTACAGAAAATCAATTAAACCAAAAGTTTGTCCTCTGAAAAGATCAACAAAATTGATAAATCTTTAGCTGGCTGCTGCTGCTGCTAAGTCGCTTCAGTCGTGTCCGACTCTGTGCGACCCCATAGACGGCAGCCCACCAGGCTCCCCCGTCCCTGGGATTCTCCAGGCAAGAACACTGGAGTGGGTTGCCATTTCCTTCTCCAATGCATGGAAGTGAAAAGTGAAAGTGAAGTCACTCAGTCATATCCGACTCTTTGTGACTCCATGGACTGCAGCCTACCAGGCTCCTCCATCCATGGGATTTTCCAGGCCTGACCAAGAAAAGAAAGAACACACAACACTTAAATTACCAGAATCAGCAATGAAAGAGGAGCCATTACTACCAATCCTAAAGAAATAAAAAGACAAAGGAAAACCACAAACAGCTGTACCAACAAATTAGATAACTTAGAAGTAATGGACAAATTTCTAGAAAGACACAAACTGCTGAAACTTGACACAAGACGAAAACAGACAATCTGAATAAATGTGTAACAAGAGATAGAGCAAGTAATCAAAAAACTAACCAAGCAGGAGGCCCATCCCCAGAGAGCATCACTGCTGAATTGCACCAAACATTTAAAGAAGAAATTATAACAATTTTTTTTACAAACTCATTAAAAAAAATTAGAAGAGGAGGAGAGGAAACACTTCCCAACTCATTTTATAAAGTCAATATTACCATGATACTAAAAGTAGACAAAAGACATCACAAGAAAAGGATATTAATATGGAGAATCTCACATGAAGTCACTAAGCCTAGTATTGATTCTAAAAATGCTCAACTTCTAATCTTGATCTAGTAGGTAACTACTTTTTAAGAATAAACATGTAGGGCTTAGAATATAAATACAGTAATCACATACTCATTTGTTTTAGTGATGCAGATATAGAGGTCATTCTTAAAAGACTGAACTTAAAGATTTTAATTATAACACAAGAAAAACAGATTCTTAAAGTTAAATATATACATATATATATATGTAGGTAAGTAGTAGAAAATTAGAATTTTAAAGGATTGTTCCTTCCCCTTCACTCTGAAACTATACTACTGCTTAAGTTCACTAAGTTCTATTAGAACACTTTGTCTCTTCTGATTATCTCTTAAATCTTCAACTCTTTATCATTTAAAGATAAAGATTATAAGGAAAAACATTTAAAATAAGCTAAAATAAGATGTCTATACTATAAAAAAGTATAAATTATATTCAATTTGGTAGTCATATCCCAATGAATAAAAATCTTTTAAGTTCAATATATTCAATTTGTGGGGACTTCCCTGGTGGTCCAGTGGCTAAGACTCCAAGCTCCCAATGCAGGGGGCCCAGGCTCAGTCCTGGTCTGGGAACTAGACCTCACATGCTGTAACTAAGACCCAGTGCAGACGAATAAATTTTTAAAAATACATATTCAATTTGTAATCATAATACAAACATATGGCAAATATAAATATGAAGATTTCATAGAAGTGGTTCCAGATTAAAGAGGCAAATACTTTGCAAGCTTCTGTTCCCATTATATGATCTAACTGTTCCTTATTAGAAAAATTAAAGATACACAAAATTTAAAAGGAAACTCAGGGAGTTTGCTGAATGCTTTCACTTGCTTTCTTGTAAGGTTGCAATGCTGCAAAGTAATAGATTAAAAAGTTCTGAAGACTAGGGATTCAAAACCTCTTTTGGAAGAACTTATAAAACAAGCATTTCTATTTCTTAATATATTTCTCTCAACTTTTAACAGCATCACTGGAATAAGCTGACCTTACTGACGGATCGTTCTCCAGGAGTTCAGTAAGCCGTTGTACTTGTTCTGGCTGGATGGATCGCCCTAAGAGTGCTTCTGTGTTAGTGTAGATGAGGAATGCTGAGACCACACCTAACAGGGTGCCCACACCCAAAGAACCTAGGCTGTCATACAGTGGGTTGCCTAAATAAAAGCACATAAGAAGTCAGTAAATTAACATGTTCTATTTCAGTGAGCTTTAGGGAGCAAAGAACCTGAATTAGTAAATCAAGGGACTTGAAATTCATTTCTAATTCCTTTAATGACTTTCTCCTAATAGTTTTACTATTCTACAAAATAAGAATGCTACAACTTGCTGCCTATTACATAAAAGAGTATTACACAGTTTAATTACTTATGATCCATTCCTTGCACCTGGTTACATGGGTTAGGGTTCAGAGCATTTTCAAATTAGAGACATGATATATATATTAAAGTAATAAAGAGTCCATTTCTTTTTTGATATATCAGTAGCACTTTTCCTAGTTGACAAAATAATCATAGGATCAACAGCTAAAAAAAAAATAATCTGTGTTTTGTCTTACAAAGGTTCTGTGAAAGATTTAAGCCATATAAAAAAGTATGTATGAGGCACTTTTATCTCTTTCAACCTAGAATGATACACAGGTAGTAACATTCTTAGATACACAAAAAGAAAGCAGAAAGAAAATGGAAGTTCATTTGCATCTAATGGCTACCTTAAAGCAGTGGTTCTCAAAATGCACTCCTATGACCAGTAGTAGCATCAGCATCACTAGATAACGTGGTAGTAATGCAAATTCTCAGCTTTCACTGAAGACCTTCTAAATCAGAAATCTGGCACGGGGGTCTAGCATTCTCTGCCTTCCCAATCCCTCCAGATGATTCTGATGGTAAAGTTTGCCTTCCCAATCCCTCCAGATGATTCTGATGGTAAAGTTTGCCATAGGTTATTAGGGCTTTCTTCTCTTCCAGAACCAATAAGAAGAGGCGACTTATTATCTATGAGTGTATCAATAAATATTATACTTTAAATCTTTATAATAAATTTTACACGCAAGGTTTTTATAATTAAGCCTTTTATTCCATAGATCAAATGTCAGTATTAAATTTAAGTACCTTAATGCTTGATAAAATATACATGTTTTACTTAAAAAAAAAATCTCAATTTACATTAGTTTTATTAACATGTAGTCAAAATATAACACTAAAAAGGGATGACTTATTTTGTACTACTAAAGTGTACAAATATGATCCACTTGTAAAACATAATCCATTAGGAAGTTTGTAATTATAGAGTTTCAAATCAAATACTGCTCTTCTTTAGAAATCTAAACTTATTTATTTTTATTTTCAAATATACATTATTAATAACTGAATGACAATAATAATGAACAGAATTATTAGCTGGAAAATATTTTATTTCCTGGCATGTCATTTAATGTAAATGACTTAAGTAATTAAATAAAAATTAATGTGAAACTTTTTAATGAAGGATATAATAAAACATACTTGGCAGAAAGAGATCTTTATCTTGATTTTTTTCAATCTTGTTTCTTTTTTAATTTATTTTTAACTGGAGGAAAATTGCTTTACAATGTTGTATTGGTTTCTGCCATACAACAACGTGAATCAGCCATAAGTATATATATGCCCTCCCTCATGAACCTCCCTCCCACCCCTGATCCCATCCTACCCCTCTATTAAAAGTTGACCTATTCATCAAGTCATACTTTCCTTAAGCCTTACATTTTGCTAAGAAATTATTTATGTCTAAAAAGTGTCTAAAATGGTATGGTCAACTAGAAAAACAATCAAAACATTTAGGAATATTTTGGATCATAGTGAACGTCAGAAAATGCTGCTTTAGTCTCAATATGTACATTCAAAATGAGAAAAATCTATTCATACTTCAGACTATGTTAATACTGCAGAATGGTGGAAGCTCATTACCTAAAATTATTTTAAATATGCTAGGACAAACAGGTAAGAATGGAAATACCGTTCCAAGAGAATTCCAACCTCAGAAATTGTGTTTCTTCATAATAATTGGTTTGTTTATTTTAGAAAATAAAAATAAAATGGTCTTTCTGTCTTCTCATTCACCTGTGCTGCACTGGCCTTCAAAACATTTAACTAGCTGCCAGAATGAGGATGGAAGCAACTAAAGAATCAAGGAAACAGGAAAGCAAGAGCAGTTATTATTGGCACTAATAGCGGAAAAAAGACAAATGGATGAGCCACAATGTATATTTATTTTAAACTTTAGAGTTGATTAAAGTTCTCTCTCACATATTATCTCAAACCTGTAAGGTCACTAGGACAAGTATTACCAACATCTCTACACATAAAGAACTTAAAGCTCTGAATAGTTGTGTGATTTACTAAGTCACAGCTAGAAAGGTTTAGAGCATTATAGAAATGCTCTATTAGCAGCTTTCTTTATTTCTAAGAGAAATTTCTAGCTCAGAAATCTGAATACTTTTACTGTCTTATTTATCTTATACAAACGGTTAGTATGAAATTCACATTTAACAATCTATTGGTTTAAACTTTTTCAATGATATAAAGGAAAATTTCCACATATTAAAGGATTATTTAAGTAGTACAAATAAATCACCTGTAATCTGACAAATATTTACCTGTTATGGAGGTAAGGCCCATACAAGTGGCTGCTATTGTCACTCCCAACACTGCTGCAGTATCCTCCAGTAATATAACATTTGTACTAGGATCACGACTTTCCATTACTTAATCATTGGGGTAGAGACAAGAAAAGAAACTTTTGAAATCTTAATTTGATATTATCAGGTAACATAAAATGTCCATTAATTTAACTTAATTTAATTTGAATTAAAAGGGAGTTCCCTAGTGGCCTAGTGGTTAGGATTATAGGCTTTCACTGCTATGGCCCAGGTTAAATCCCTTGCCGGGGAACTGAAATCCCACAAGTTGTGCACAATGGCCATAAAAAAATAAATAAATAAAAATGTATGAGATCCTGACTTTTAAAACTGTTCAATATAAACATAATCACTTGATTTAAATAGTAACAATAACTGATATTTAAAGTCAAATTACTTTCTCAAGTTAAATAAGCATACACAGAAATACTGTTGTCCACATAAGTTAAATCCAAATATAAAGCACTCCTATTCAAATTACACTACATTTTTCTTTTTAAAAGAGCTAATATATAAGTAAGAGGCATATAGGGAAGACACTGAGATATATTTTGTATACATCCATGTGGAACAAAGCAACAGTAGTCGGTGATTTTAAGCAAATAAAGATGATAATACACCTATGTTTCTAAAGTACATACCATACTTGTAAAATGACATTCCTTTGGCCCGAGCACTCCTACGAAGCTCATTTACAGCAACAAGAAGTGTTGCTGAAAGAAAAGCACTCATATCAGATGGAAGAAACTTCATGCCTCCAAACTTTAAAGATGGCATCTCAAAAGATAAATAAATAGGCACAATGCTTTAATGCTATCTAAGAGCTGTCAACAAGGAAAAGTTCTAAATTAAACTAGCCATTATCAAGAACCCCAGTTAATCACTATAATAAAATGAATCCCATATTTTTAGCTACCATAATTTAAATATCATTACCATCACAACAGCCTTAATTTATTAGACAACTATTAGTTGTCAGGTACCACACTAAGCACAATCACTTTTGAGACTCCCAATCTTTTGAGGCAGGTGGTATTATCAACATTTTACAAGACTGTCAAAGATGAAGGGATAATGCATAGAAAACGACAATGTTTCAGAAGTAAACATACTATAAGTAGAGCAGCAGATCAGGCAGTTTCATGCATGGCATTAGCACTTCTCTGTCATATTACTGCTATAGCTGAAACTTTCAAAAACTTAAAAATACTTGTACTGCAAAAAGGGACAGTCTTCCCTAGTTAACATTACTAAAGCTTGATTCTTAAAAACTCACTATATAGTTATGTTTTTATACTCCATTTCAAGTGTTCTGAGCATTATGATATGATACTTAAGAACAAAAAAGCTTTTCCAAATTTGGCCCCATCCATTACAGGAATCAACATAGTACATTATACAAAGAATTTCCTCCCTCAAAGGAGACAAAATTTTATTCCTATTTCTACAGTTTTCTTTAACCAAGAGAAATTATTATTAATAGCAAACTATAAAAATGGACTATAGATTATAAAGAATAACAAAATTCTGGGATAGTACGTACCTCCTTCAGATACTAATGATCCTGCTAAAATACAGTATGCCTAGGAAATAAATATTAAAATAAAGCCTAAGTTAATATTTTACTAAAGAATTACAACAGTCCATGCATAAGCTTAATGGATGGAAACATCAATTCAATCCTAATCAGATAAGGATTTTGATGGGAAATAGTTCAAACGAGGACAATGAGATACATGGTGTCTTCATAAGAAGAAACGAGTTAAAATTTGATGACCATCTCATTTTTTAATACCTGGAAGAGTAATATACACACACGTATATACACACACAGAGTAGAATGTTATACCATGATTTAAGGTAATTCATGATATAAAAGAATTATTACTTAATTGGTAAAAAAAAGTTTTTGAACTTCAAAATGAACACAAACATGGGAAATCTAGGGTTGTGGATACAGTAAGATCCACAACCATACCCAGTTAATTCTTAACTTTGTCTGGACGCCCAGTACTAAGAGAATTCTTTCTCAGTCCTGATTCAGATGGATCAGCAGTTATATACAGTAATCAATTTGGGGGAGGAAGATAATACCATTTTCCTTACAATGCCAGACACTCTTGAATTTAGATAAAGATATTAAGAAGCATCACTACGAACAAAGCTAGTGGAGGTGATGGAATTCCAGTTGAGCTATTTCAAATCCTAAAAGGTGATGCTGTGAAAGTGCTGCACTCAATATGTCAGCAAATTTGGAAAACTCAGCAGTGGCCAAAGGACTGGAAAAGGTCCATTTTCATCCCAACCCCAAAGAAAGGCAATGCCAAAGAATGCTCAAACTACCACACAATTGCACTCATCTCACATGGTAGGAAAGTAATGCTCAAAATTCTCCAAGCCAGGCTTCAGCAATACATGAACCATGAACATCCAGATCTTCAAGCTGGTTTTAGAAAAGGCAGAGGAACCAGAGATCAAATTGCCAACATCCGTTGGATCATCGAAAAAGCAAGAGAGTTCCAGAAAAACATCTATTTCTGCTTTATTGACTATGCTAAAGCCTTTGACTGTGTGGATCACAATAAACTGTGGAAAATTCTGAAAGAGATGGGCATACCAGACCACCTGATCTGCCTCTTGAGAAACCTGTGTGCAGGTGAGGAAGCAACAGTTAGAACTGGACATGGAACAACAGACTGGTTCCAAATAGGAAAAGGAGTCCGTCAAGGCTGTATATTGTCACCCTGCTTATTTAACTTATATGCAGAGTACATCATGAGAAACGCTGGGCTAGAAGCAGCACAAGCTGGAATCAAGATTGCTAGGAGAAATATCAATAACCTCAGATATGCAGATGACACCACCCTTATGGCAGAAAGTGAAGAAGAATTAAAGAGCCTCTTGATGAAAGTGAAAGAGGAGAGTGAAAAAGTTGGCTTAAAGCTCAACATTCAGAAAACTAACTAAGATCATGGCATCTGGTCCCATCACTTCATGGCAAACAGATGGGGAAACAGTGGAAACAGTGGCTGACTTTATTTTGGGGGGCTCCAAAATCACTGCAGATGGTGACTGCAGCCATGAAATTAAAAGACGCTTGCTCCTTGGAAGGAAAGTTATGACCAACCTAGACAGCTTATTAAAAAGCAGAGATATTACTTTGTCAACAAAGGTCCGTCTAGTCAAAGCCATGGTTTTTCCAGTAGTCATGTATGGATGTGAGAGTTGGACTATGAAGAAAGTGAAGTGTCGAAGAATTGATGCTTTTGAACCGTGGTGTTGGAGAAGACTCTTGAGAGTCCCTTGGACTGCAAGGATATCCAACCAGTCCATCCTAAAGGAGATCAGTCCTGGGTGTTCACTGGAAGGACTGATGTTGAAGCTGAAACTCCAATACTTTGGCCACCTCATGTGAAGAGCAGACTCATTTGAAAAGACCTTGATGCTGGGAAAGATTGAGGGCAGGAGGAGAAGGGGATAACAGAGGATGAGATGGTTGGATGGCATCACCGACTCGATGGACATGAGTTTGGATAAACTCTGGGAGTTGGTGATAGACAGGGAGGCCTGTCATGCTGCAGTTCATGGGGTCACAAAGAGTCAGACACAACTGAGCGACTGAACTGAACTATCAAGAACAGCTTTGTGCTTTAGTCCAAGACATACAGAAAAAAATAACAGATTTTTTAAAAAGTTTGATATGAAATTCAAATGAAAAATTTTATATGAAATTAAAAAATTCATATATACACTTTTCAGGACCCCAGCCTTCCCTGAAATAGAGGTTTAAAAATTTTGAACCCACTTCAACATTCTCCTCATTCTATGAAGGAAAGTGAGATTTCCCAAAGCTATGTGATTTGCCTGAGTATATGGAAAGAATATTGGAATAAGAACTAGAATACAGGTTTTCCTATCTCAATTTTAGGCTCCTTCCACTGAATCTTACTGGCGACACCAGCAGAAATAGTCTGGAACTACATCATGAGGTACAAAAGCTGACAGGGGTGCCACATGACCAATCTGCACTTGTCAAGGGAGCTATGGTCGCAGCTGCCAAGCAGGTTAATCTCCAAGAAGTTCCCGTGAGAAGAAAAAAGACAGCTTTAGGTATCTACAAAGGCCAGCGGATACCAGTGCAAGATGATGCTGGTGCCCGTAAAGTAGTACTTTTCTGTCCCCTATCTCTACCTTCAGTGCTGCCAGAGGCAACCTAGGGAGTAGGAGAGAAGAACAGAAGCCCATAGGTGAAAAAATACAGAAGGGAACCACACTCCCATTCTCCCAATGTAGGCTTCCTACCAGAATGTGGGAAAGAAGATGCTTTAAGAAAAATTCTAACACATGACTGTTACAAGGGAATGGATATTTTAACTACTGACAGATTATTCTTAGTACTAAAACTAAACAGAGGTCTTCTGGTCTTTCTGCTTTTAGTAACAGCAGAAATTAATAGAACTGTCCAAAATTTTAACCAAGGATGCAGGGCTTAGCGACTATACCTAAAGAGATACTCTTGCTCAACATCATTGAATCATATGGATTTAGAAGTCAGGTTCAGTCACATCCTAAAAAACACATACAGGTACGTAATCCTATATTACAGTCAAGAAGGTATATTTAGTCCCAATCTTTAACATTAATATAACAAAGGTATTCTGCTGCTGCTAAGTCACTTCAGTCGTGTCCGACTCTGTGCGACCCCACAGACGGCAGCCCACCAGGCTCCCCTGTCCCTGGGATTCTCCAGGCAAGAACACTGGAGTGGGTTGCCATTTCCTTCTCCGAAAGGTATTCTACTGTACTTAATTGTTATTTCATATTACTTTAAAACTGAGGGGGGAGGGAAGGAGAAAATTACCCATAGAAGAGATTCTATTGGTTGAGGATTGAGCAATCCCATGATTCCATGGTACCAAGATAATCCTGCACCCATCATGAAAATACCAACACCACTAATTAGTGAAGCAATATAGCGCATATTTGAAAATCCATACCTGAAAAATACAAAAAAATAGTTTACAAGAAATACAAATGATTTCCTTCCAAAATATGGGTTTTTTTAATAGCTCAATGAAAAAAAACCTCTTACAATATCAAGATGTTATAATTTTATAGTTAAGTAAAAGGTAAGTGCCAAACTCAAATCTAATCAGAAAATAACATATAAAGTGGAAAAAACTGAAAGATCTTTTGAACTATATAAAATTAAACTGAATCTGATTTAATTCAGGTATTTGCTAATCCCTCTTATAATTTGCTTTGATTTACTACAGTGACTTTACTCTTAAATACCACAAACACAGATAAAATTTATTTTTTAAATGTATTCAGATGTTTAATGAAGAGGATAACATTTCAATTTCCTTGTAATGAAGTTTCTAATTAAATACTGTCTTACATAATTTATATTACCTATAATTTGATGCTAGATACTTTTTGCTGATTCTGTAGAATTTAACACACAGTAACTCACTACTATTATTAAAAGACTAAGAGCTTCAGTTTTCTGGGTGTTTTGATGGCAATTCTTTTGTTAAATCTCAATTATTTTTTTAAGAGTCTTTGGTCAACATGTGCATTACTTTGTATTACTGTATGTACCAATAAAATAATGAGCAATAAATTTAAAAATATGAGATAATGTAAGAGGGAAAGACTCACTGATTGATACAAAAGTTTCTGGGAAATTTACCCCCCAATTCAAACATGGTACCCCTAGAGTAGATGCAAATTTAAACAAGAGTTCTTAATTTAAAAGGGCTTCCCAGGTGGCACAGTGGTAAAGGATCTGCCTATCGATACAGGAGATGCAAGAGACACAGGTTCAATACCTGGTTTGGGGAGATCTTCTGGAGTAGGATATGGTAACCTACTCCAGTATCCCTGCTTGGAATCTTATAAGCTTGATTTAGAAAAATTAACATTCTTCTAAAGTTTTCCCCACATAGACTATATATATTTAAGATAATTTAAGATCTAAAGTAAATAGCATTACTTTCATTTTATGTGTTTTCAAGGAATTTGTATATTCTTACTGAAATTTTTAATTATGTAATCTGCACTATCCAATATGTCACTAGCTACATAAGACTATTTAAATGTAAATTAAGTAAAACTAAATAAAATTTTAACATAATTCTTCAATTGCACCTGCCACATTTCCAATGCTCAACAGCCACATGTAGCTAGTGACTAGCATATTGAATAGATATACATAACTATTCCTATTATTATAGAAAATTCTATCAGGCAGCACTAAAATAGATTGTTGAAAATATCTTATGAAATCTACACACCTAAAAATTTTCAATTTTACCCTGTTCTAAAATTTTTGGTACATAAAACTGGTCAGAAAAAAAATTTTTTTTTACATAGTAAAATGTTGTAATCATATAATCATGTGTAATTAGCAGGCTTGAAAGCTAGTTGTTCCCTGTACAAGCTTACTGACAGTTATAGGATATTCAAAATATGCTATTATTTATAAGAAAACAGGAGTGTCTGGATTTCAAGATATATAAAGCACAGAGGCAGACTCCTGTACAGAAATAAAAGTATACTTCTTTTGCCTTAAGGCAAATTTGATTGCTCAAATTCTATTATTGAAGCTTGTTAAAAAAAGAAAAAAATACACGTAGAATCCAAAAATTTTACCTGGCTATATTAGTAGAAGCAGTAGCAAGTCTTTGTATCAAATAACTAATATAATTCAAAACAATATGTGCTAAAGAGCACATTTCTTTTAAAAATAAGTCATTTTGAAACATTAACAGAATACTATCTCCAAATGACAATAAGGGGATTAAAATACATTAAGCATGAATTTAATAGAAATTATCACTAAAATTTAAGAGTGGCCTATTAGTCCAAATGTGAAATATACATATTTCTTCTGACCAAATAAAACAACTCCAAGATCAAAATATGTGCTTTGTTATTAATTATCAAATACAAAGAGGACAAGATCTTTATGTTACATTACAAAGAATAAAAATAATTTGAACTCCATTTTCAAATTAGATCTTGAATTTACTTTGACAAAACAGTTGAAACCTGCGTTTTAGATACTACAGCAGAAGAAAGGACCAACTCTTTAACACAAAGATGCAGGTATATAAAACTTCAGGACATATCTATAATTCAACGACTTACTGCCAAAACAAATGAAAACATAATAAAGACAGAGTCCTTACGGATGAGTAGGATCTGGTGTCTGAACAGACTTACTGATGCCCAATGCTAGTAAGGCCTATGGAAGAAAAAAAAGTAAATAATCATTAGCAGGATAGGGAGTATAATGAGGTAAAGCCAATGTAGAGGGCACAACCTGACAACAACAAAGAAACACTTAACACATGTATGTCCAATAACCCAGCAATTCTGGTTTCTAGTACTTACCATAGAGACATAAAGACGAACAGAAAGGGGTTTAAAAAAAACTGCTTATAAAGATGAGAAATAAGAGAGCAACCTAAAACTTCTTCAATGAGGAATGGCAAAATATATCATGGTACAACCAAACAACAAATTTCCTCTACCTCAGTGTAAAAGAATAGAGTTGGGATAGAGCTCTCTATGCTGACGTGGTGAAAGCTCCAAGACATACCATTCAGTGAAAGGGAAAAAGGCAAGTTTAGAAACAGTATGTACAATACAAAAGAACTTGTGTTTTGTAGTTTTTGTAAACAACATGTAATGTAAAGCATAGGAAAAAGCCTGAAAGAACTCATGTTTAACCTCTGAGGAGAAAAGTAGGATTAGGGTGGCCTGTAACACCTAATTTTTTACAGGAAGAATAACTTGTATAAGCTGAACAAATAAAAGATTTAAGGAGTACAAATCGTGTATACACATGATACATTTGGGCTTCGCTGGTGGCTTGGAAGGTAAAGAATCTGCCTGCAATGTAGGAGACCTGGGTTTGATTTCTGGGTCGTGAAGATCCCCTGGAGAAAGGAACGGCTACTCACTCATTTTCTTGCCTGGAGAATTCCATGGGCAGAGGAACCTGGCAGGCTACAGATATGGGGTCGCAAAGAACCGGACATGACTGAGCGACTATTCTATTCTATGACACATTTACATTTTTAGTAAAGCTCCAAAACTATGTGCATGAAGTATACATATCAATGTATATACAGCAGTGACTATTTGGAGTGTGGAAGGAAGAAATAAAGATGGAAGACTAATTGCAACAAAAATTTTATTTTTTTAGGGAAAAAAAGTCATGACAAAAATGACAAAATTTTGCATGACAAAAATGCAAAAATGTCTTTTATACTGGTTACCATCTTTCTTTCCTCCCTTGCCTTCATCTTTTCTTCCTTTATTTCTGTTTATTTGATATTTTTGATCATATCTTTTGTTAAAAAAGACTGATTCACTGGAACTGCTCAGTATTATGTTTGCACTATCTTTTCTATTAATTTGATGTAAATTTAGAAATCTGAAAAAGATTAGCTTATTAAAATTATTTATCTAATCAAAATACAAAGCCTCTGAGTGAATATCCTATGTAATTTTATTCGACTAAGCTGGGGGTTTTCCATTTTTTCAGCATGGTATCAAACAGGTAAATTTTCAAGATAACTAAATTCTTCACAGTTGAGTGTTTCTCTGTAGGTTACCACGCATTTAATAGAAAACATTTTCTTTTGTAAAATATATGGAGATTATACCACCCTGAAAATGACTAAAACAAATAAATACCAGACTTAAGTTTTGATATTGGAAATTCTATCCTAAAAACAAAGAATACTACAATTTTTTTTTCTACTTGATTCCAAAGGAAAAGAGGGTCAAACTACCTAAAACAGATGATGGCTTTTCAATAAATTAAGAGAATGAGAGTAAATTAAGAACATATAATTTTAAAACTGGTATACTAAAATTGAAATACTCATTATCAATTCACACTATATATGTGTGTGTCTATAATGTTTACAAAATAGTCAATGAGTGTTCAATCATTTTTAAAAGACTTGCTGTTCAGGTTGGCTGTACTATGAAGTGTGAGATATCAGAAGTTCTATAAATTTAATATGGGCCGTATTTATTCTTATAAAAATAAGTTATCACTAATCCTGTTCTCCAAAGATTAAAGTCAAAGTTCTAGAACTTAATGTAAATGGAATCATGCAATTACTACTCTTTTGTATTTGCCATCTTTTATTTAACATACTGTTGGAGATGCATATATGCTGTTACAGATAAGAATTTCATTTTTTATTTTTATTGCCAGATAATATTCCATTGTATGAGTATACCACAATTTGTTTATTCCACTGTTGATGAACATTTGTGTTGATTCCAATTTTTTGTCCATTACAGCACCTTTGCTGCTGCTGCTACTAAGTTGCTTCAGTCGTGTCCAACTCTGTGCGACCCCATAGATGGCAGCCCACCAGGCTCCCCCGTCCCTGGGATTCTCCAGGAAAGAACACTGGAGTACAGTGCTATAAACATTCTTATACAAGTCTTTGTGGACCTTTGTTCCCATTTCTCTTGGTTAAATATTTAGGAGGGGAATTGCTGAGTCCAACAATAGACATATGTTTATAAGAAACTGACTAATTTAAGAGTGGTTAAAACATTTTACACTCCACCAGCAATATCTAAAGGGTTGGGTGTTCTACATCTTAACCCAACATTTGTCAGGCTTTTAAATTTTAATCATTATAGTCGATGTGTAGAGAGGTCCTATTTGGGTGTCAATATACATTTCCTGATGATGAATAGTGTTGAACACCTCCTTGTGTCCATCAACTACATTCATGTATCTTTGTGAAGTACCTTTTCAAATCTTCAGCCTTTTAAAAAAAATTAGATTTTCTTTTTAATACTGAGTTATAGCTGAAGCTCCAATACTCTGGCCACCTGATGCGAAGAGCTGACTCACTGGAAAAGATCCTGATGCTGGGAAACAGTAAAGGCAAAAGAAGAGGGCAGCAGCAGATCAGATGGTTGGATAGCATCACTGACTCAGTGGACATGAGTTGGTGAAGGACAGGGAAGCCTGGTGTGCTACAGTCCGTGGGGTCGCAAAGTCACACGTGACTCAGCAACTGAACAACAACAAAATAGAAGTTCTTTATTTATCCTGGATACGAGTCTTTTGTCAGATTATAAGCTTTACTAATATTTTCTCCCTATCTGCAACTTGCCTATTTATTGTCTTAAAAGTGTCCTTAGTAAGAGTTTTTGATTCTGATGAAGTTTTTCTTATTTTATGGTTCTATTTCTGTGTCCTGTTTAAGAAATCTCTCCTTACCCAAAGGCCTAGAAGATATTGTCCTAGGTTTTCTTCTAGTATTTTCATAGTTTGAGCTGATACTTTTGGGTCCACCTTAAATCTGACAGGCATGAAGGCATTTGTAGAAGTCAAGGTCCTTTGCTTTTTTATCCATGTGAATATCCAATTTTTCCCATACCATTTGTTGAAGAGTTTCTTTTCTTCACTAAACTGCTTTGGTGCCTTTGTCAAAAATCAACTATTTAACTGTTGGACCCTCTGTTCTCCTGATCTGTCAGTCCTTGTGCCAATACCTTGAAAGTGTTAGTTGTTCAGTCATGTCCAACTCTGCAATTCCATGGACTGTAGCCTGCCAGGCTCCTCTGCCCATAGAATTCTCCAGGCAAGAATTCTGGAGTGGGCAGCCATTTCCTTCTCCAGGGGATCTTCTCGACCTAGGGATGGAACCTGTCTCTCCTGATTGCAGGCATATTCTTATGGTCTGAGCTGCCAGGGAATTCCCTACTGTCTTAATTATTGTGCTCTGAAATAAGTCTTAAAATCCTCCAAAAATTTTTTTAGATTGCTCTGAATATTACAGGTTCTTTACATTTGCATATAAATTTTAGAATTTAATCAGTTTGTCAATTTCTACCAAAAAAAAAAGTCTGCTGGATTACATTAAATCTGTACATTAATTTAGGGAAATCAGACATATTAATGCAGTAATCCAATCCATGATCATGGTATCTCTATCCATTTCCTTCCTTAGGTCTTCTTCAACTTCCTCCAGTTATATTTTAAGTTTTCAGTGTTAAAGTCTTACACATCTTTTGTTAAATTTACTCCTATGTATTTAATATTATAAATGGAATTTATTAAAAATTTCATTCTCCATTTGTTTGCTGGTAGTAGAAATGCAATAGATTTTTATATATTAATCTTCTACTGATTTTGAATATTAAACTAACTTTGCATTCCTAGAATATTCACTTGATTATGATGTATTATAATTTTTGTATATTGCTAGATTCAATTTGATTATATCTAAAGGATATCTACATCTATGTTAATGAGAGATATGGGTCCATATTTTTTTCTCACAGTATTTTTAAGGTTTTAGATCCGGGTTAAGGTGGTCTTCCCTAGTGGCCTAGTGGTAAAGAATTCACCTGCCAATGCAGGAGACTGGACCCTGGGTCGGGAAGATCTCCTGCAGAAGGAAATGGCAACCCATTCCAGTATTCTCACCTGGAAAATCCCACGAACAGAGGAGCCTGGCAGGCCACAGTCCTTTGGGTTGCAGAAGAGTCAGATATAACTTAGCAATTAAACAACAAACAATCAGGGTCATCTAGTCTTATTAGAGGAAATGACAAGTGTTTCCTTCTCCTCTATATTTGAAAGTCTGTGTACTACTGGTTATGATTTCTTCCTTACATGTTTGATATAATTCTCTTGATAATGTCCCACATGTCTAAGGCTCCCTTCGTTTTTCTTTTTTTTTTAGTCTTTTTTCACTCTAGTGTTAGTATGAATGCTTTCTACAGTCATATGTTTACTTGAGTTTACTGATCATGCTTTCCACAAAGTCTAATCTGCTCTTAATTCTATACATTGGATTTTTCATACCAGATATATTTTTCAGCTCTAAAATTTCCATTTGGTTCTTCTATCTTCCACTTCTCTTCTCATCATATTCATATTTTCTTTTTGATACATAATATGAGTGCATCTTTAATAGCCATTTATCTTTGTATGCTAATTCTATCATATGTCAATTGAGTCTGTTTCTATTGACTAATTTTTCCCCTGGTTGAATGTGAAATTTTCTGCTTCCTGGTTGTCTAATACAAATTTTTTTAATTAGGTGCTGAACACCATGAACATTATACTGCATGTCTGGAATTTGTTGTTTTCCTTTTAGTAAGTGTAGGGCTTTTTTCTGGCAGGTAATTAAGTTACTTGCAAATCAGCATGATCCTCTAGAGTTTTGTTAGAAAGGTTCTAAAACTTTACAACTAAGATAATTTAGCCCTACTACCAAAGTCTAAGCCTTCTGTTGGCCTGGGTGATCAGTCAGGACTTTCAACCTTAGAATGTCAGAACTTAATCCAAGCCCTTTGTGAACTCCAGGGATTACTCAGGTTAATGTTCCCTGCTGGTTCTTTGCCTAGTCTCATGGTGCTTTATCCGACACATGTGTAACAAAACCTCAGCAAAGATTCAACTCGAGGAAAACCCTATATAGACTTCTGCAGCTTTTTGTCTGCATAGCTCCCTCCTCTGTGTAATCTGTCTTGTAATTTCTAGCCACTTCAGACTCACTGAACCCTAACTTCTACCTTCTCAACTCAATGATGGGTAACCCACCCTGCTCCACTATTCCAGAAGTGCCTCCAAGCAAAAAATCACAGAGATCATAGTGTTTAATTCACCTGTTCCCCTTCCTCAGGGACCACACTCTTGCAATGCTAATGTCCAATGTTTGAAAATATTGTTAAATATACTTTGTACACTTTTTTAGCTGTTTATAGCAAAAGACTAAGTCTAGTCCCCATGTATCCATCATGGCTGGAAACATAAGTTATGTACATATGTTCTGCAACTTGATTTTTCAGTCATATGGTTATTATTCCAGATCAATACATAGCTATCTACCACATGCTTTTATTTATCTATTGGCTGTGCCACATGGCATGTGGGATCTTGGTTCCCCAACCAGGGATCAAATCTGTGCCCCTTGCACTGAAAGCATGGAGTTTTAACCACTGGACTGCAATGCAAGTCCCCCTACCACATGCTTTTAAACCCCTAAATAGTATTTCAGAGTATGGACACTTAAAAATTGTCTTCAGTGTTTTAAGTTAACAACTAATACTAAAATTAATAATATGTACTATTTTTACATTTTAATTTTCTTATGTTCACATAAACTTAAAACAAAATAGGTACTGTGTGTTATGTATTTCTCTCTCACCCACCTCTCCCTCACTCAACAGGCAAAATATTATATAAATAGTAGTTATTAAGTAATTACTGAGTATAAAAATTTAAGAAAATGATTGTTAGTACTAATACCAAGTGTCTGTACTTTTTCCCTATCTTTAAAAAAAATTTTTTAAATATTTATTTATTTGGTTGTACCAGGTCTTAGGCACACTCGTGGGACCTCTGATCTTCTTTGTGGCATGTGGGATCTCTAGCTGCGATATGATAACTCTTAGTTGTGGCAAGCGGGATCTAGTTTCCTGACCAGGGATTGAACCTGAGCCCCACGCATTGGGAGTGTAGAGTCTCAGCCACTGGACCACCAGGGAAGTCCCTACTTTTTTCTTTACTTTTACAAAAGGTTTTCATCTATGTGACAGTGAGTTACATGAGTTCTCAGATTTAATTTCTATTAAAATTGCTCTCCCTGCTCCTTACCATTTTATTATTATTTTTAACTTTGTCTTAAATATTCTTACTGTATGTACCTGTGTCTTTTGTTATAAGTTCTCACAAATCATTCTTATATAATAGGAGGATAAACAAATAAAAACTAAAAAGGTTTTCTTTAACAGGCCACATTTTTTAAAATGTGAAATGATATACAAGTAGAAATGTTGTATTCTTAAAATAAGGCTTAGATTTGTAGTATTCAAAATTTGAATTAAAGGGAGTCTAAGAAGGTATTTTAATTTTATAAAAATTATTTTTCATTTGTAAATTCAAGGAAAAACTCAAAATACTAGTTTATTGTGAAAATCATTTTAACTCATCAATCACATGTGACTATTTTATATGTTTATTCAAACAAATCCACTGGCTCTTACAGTTATAAGAACTCATATTCTTAAATCAAATTTCTATTTAATGTAAGCATAACTTTTGCAAAAGCCTCTGCCCAAACACCTAGTATCTGATAATCTTATACTTCATTGTTAAAAGCTTTTAAAGCATAACAATCAGTTTTCAAATACTACGATCATACTTCTTTGTATGTCATCATTCAAAAGTAAAACATCTTTCATTTTTTCTTTTACAACCCAACTGTAGGAATCATTCAGTTTTTAAAACGTCAACTTTTAGACTAAAATCTCAGAAAATATTAAATTAACAAGAAAGTTTTTACCCTCACCTGGTTACAAGTATCAGATAAAGAGTGTATCGCTTCTGAAAACATGCTTGCTGAACCCGTATAAATCCAAGCAAGAAATTTGAAGAAGCAGTTTAATCCATTGCTAGGAGAGAAAGAAAAGATAATTTAGCACAGGTTTAGATAAAAATTCCCACCAAAAGCTTATTTATACATACATACACACAAGATTTTGTTCAAAGTAAATTAAAACAGATTTCTAGTTTACTATGCTTTAGGCAAGAGAGTACAAATTTGAAGACTATAGATTATGGTTTCACTAAATATTTAAATGAAAGAGGCAGGATATGTGCAAACAAATTACTTAAGTACATTTTAAGAACTGATGAGAAAAGAGGGTGTTCTACATTTGGACAAAATGGAATTAGAAACGAAATTATGTCTTAGGTAGGTGAAAGAGGATCGGCACGTGGTATCGTTCAGCAAGTCACTGTCAAAGACACAACATTGGTGAAGGTCAGGTTATTTAATTAGGCAGATGCTAGAGGTGAAAACAAAGCTAGATCAAGTAGTCTGGGTCATACTAGAAGATCATACATGCTAAAATAAACATGGTTATCTCCTGAGGAAGCTAGCTGTGCTCAGATTCTAACAGTAATAACTAGTATAATTTATCTCAGGCTCTATACTTAGTCACTTATTATGTTTTACTATAACTATTATACAAATATTAATAAGTAATAACATCCTCATTTTATAAATGAGGAAATGGAGGCAGGGGGCTTCCCCGGTGGTCCAGTGGCTGAGACTCTGCACTCCCAATGCAGGAGACCTGGGTTTGACCCCTGGTCAGGGAATCCTATATGCAGCAACTAAGAGTTTACATGCTGCGACTAAAAGGTCCCACTGCTGCAATAAAGATCCAGCGCAGCCAAATAAATAAATAAATAATTTTTAAGTAAATAAAAATAAATGAGGAGTTATACATCCCCTTCCAGCTACCCTTTTCTCCTCTCTTCTTCAAATAATTTCTTGAAAGAATTGTGTCTGCTCTTGCTGTCTTAGTTTTCCTCATTCTGTATTTGGTCTTCAATCCATTAAACAATGGCTTCACCACTAACACCTCATAAGATTGTTCTTAACAATATACCATTTCTTGCTATTAAATTCTTAAAAACATTTTTAATATTTTCTTTAATCTTATAGAAGCATTTGCCACTATCTTCTTAAAACATTGTCTTCTTTCATTTCTACCAGACTCCTGGTTTTCTTCCTACCTTTATCTTTACTCTTCCTCAGTCTCCTCTGCAGGCTTTTTTTTTTCTTCTACCAATTTCTTAAACGTGAGTATTCTTCAAGGCTTATTCAGGAGTGCTTTTCCTTCCTCATACATTATAATGTATATACATATACATTCTCCAGGTGATCTTAACTATTCCTATGGCTTTAATTATTACCTATATACTAATAATTCTCTATTCTTTATCTCTAATTCAGATCTCCTTCCTGAGCTTCAAACCAATATGTATTAACAATAATAACGATCAAGTACATACTATGTAACAGAAACTATGCTAAGCAGTTTACATACCCTACATCACATTCCTCCAATATAAAAAGCTTTAGCTGCTAATCCCACTTTACTGACAAAAACAATTATTTCTGTTGACCAGCTCTACTTGGGTGCCCTATAAATACCTCAGACTCAAAAAGGAACCCATTATTTTCTTTGTGCCCACCCGACTCTTCCTTCCAGTGTTCCTTTTTTCTCAACAATAGTACAATATCTATCCAATTGTCCAAGTCAGAAACCTGGGGACCATCACTAATCAGTCCTCCTAAATACTTTTTGAACCTAACCATGTCTGTCCAACCCTATTACCACTATCTGTGTTGTATTATTATACATGACTTTTAGTCTAGTGCCCCTCCAGTACTTGAAGATAAGAATTATGTATTTTACCTTTATGTTTTCAGACCACATCAAAATTCCTGACACATGTAGTATATGTATTTTAGAAATAAAAGCACAAACTAATGAACTACGAATTGATGCTCTTAAATAAACATCCTAAAATAGATTACTCAGTACAATAGATTAAAAGGTAGGCAAAATAATAGAGATCAAGAAGACAGAGGAGAAAAGAAAGAGGCAAAAGCATCAGTTATGTTCTACCAGGGTTAAATGGGAGAAAAATAAAGAGGGCAGATACTCTTCAGTAGTCATAATGCAGGTTGGTTTACTCTAAATGTAACTTTGCCCAACTTAATTTTTTAAAAAAGATTTCTATAAACACCAATGAAAATAGAAGAAAAATTTTCAGATAGCATCTAGATATTACCTTGATAGCAAGTAATAAATTTATACATTCATATATATACATTAAAAACAACATAATTCTATTTTTAAAAGTTTATTTTTCAGTACTTACATGCAAATGGCAACCATCACCACTTTCCCTGGCCCCTTTAAAAAAATTGATGCCGTTCTAGAGCGTGGCTATAAAAACAAAACAAAAACAAAAAAATCTCTAACATTTTCCAAAAAGGCACTATGACAATTATATGTGACTCTGATACACCAGAAAATATCTCCTCTATCGATGCCTCTTCACAACTAGATTTACTTATTTAATTCTTTTTCTCTAGACTTCCCTCTTTAAATTGTGGGAAGATGGAAATTGAAAGTGCCTGTAGGTCCTTTTCCAGAATGTTGTTTATTTCCTTGTAATTCATTTCCTGTCTACCCCAGAAAAATTCTGAGTTGGTTACATTAAAAAACGGAAATAAAGTGATAAAAATATATTGAACTGAAATAACCTAAAATTTTCCATTTCTTGAGCAACTTCTTAACTTTTAAAACAATAACAGCCAAAGCCAGTAAGTCTGTTGCCCTCATTTAACTCCTGAGTATTCTCCAAAGACTGAAGCCCTCAAATGATAACACTGTGTTTAATTCCAAAACTGAGCAAAACAAAAGGAAATCAAACAAGTAGAGAACATATTCAAGGAGAATATTTTTCTTCAATTAAATATTATTTGGCTACTCCTTGAATTTATACGTTCTGTGTTTCTTTTCCTTCTCTTTCCTCTCCCCAGAATGCTATCATATGTCACTGTAACCTCTCTAAGCTTTACTCATCTTCTTCCGTATCTGGCCAAGTGTTACCCTTCTATGTAAAGCCTTCCTTGATCCCCCAGAGAATACTCACACTGCTCCACATTTACTGTTGTACTTTACTTTTCTATTAAAGCAAGTCATGTAGTCTGCCTTACGTAATTTATTCAAGAAATATTTACTGTGCAAGTGCTACATACCTGGCACGGTTCTAGATGCCGGAGCACAAGAGTAAACAAAATAGAGTCCCTGCCTTCATAGATCTCACTGTCTAGCATAGGAAGAGGGAGAATAAATCTGTCATATCTGAGAGTGATAAATATAATAAAGAAACTAAGACAGAGACGGATAGAATAGTGTTAGGGGTATGACAGGGAGGGCTATTTTGATTAGAATACTAAGGGAAAGGAGTTCAGCGATGAGAAGGAAGCAACCATGAAAAATCTGGAAGAATGTTTTAGGCAGAGTATACAGCACATTCAAAGATTCTGACAGAAATGTTTTGTGTGAAGAAAGGATAAAAACAAGGCTGAAGCGGCATTAGGGGAGCAAAATGCTTTTCATTTTGCACTCTGATAATGCTTTGCAGTCAGGTCTGCAGGTTAGGGTTTAAAAAGCACCTACTAAGTTCCTATGGGCAACAGAGAAAAAGAGGGAGCTGCAAGCTTTAAAGTGATACATTTATAAAGTCTGACCATGGTTCCAGATTTCTAAGTTATGCCATTTACTGACAAACAAAAACCAGTGTGTGTGCATTTTACTACAATGAGAATATACCATACCCTTTGGCTAGTACAGGAAAAAAAAAATGAAATAGGAACAGTAGAAAATGAAAACATGCTACTTAAGGTAGAAGGTGAGAAAGACTTCTTTAGAAGAAAGTTTTGAAAATTTATGGAATAAACAAGACAGACAGGGAAGGAAAATGTGATTTTTAAACCATAACAGAATGTTATAATAAGGAAAAAGAGATTCACTGAGCTCAAATTGCTCTGAAAGAAGGTTGCAGAGAGAATTCCCTGGCAGTTCAGTGGTTAGGACTGGGCTCTTCCACTGCTGGAGTCCTGGAGAACTAAGATTATGAAAGCCTCATGGCACAGCCAAAAAAAAAAAAAAAAGAGAGAGAGAAAGAAAGTTGTAGAAAAGGTGAAAATGTATTGGTAATAATTAAGTCAGAAATAGCGACAAGGTCCAAGGAAATCTAGCAGCAAGAGAAGCAAAAGCTCAAAAAGCAACAGATCCATAATAGATCGATAGATAGATTTCAGAGGACTAGGAGGAAAATCAGCATAAAATACTCAAAGAGTTATAGGTGATTTCAAAGTGACCCTACCATTTCAATCCCAGGTGGCACAAGTGGTAAAGAATTCACTTGCCAATGCAGGAGATGCAAGAAACTTGGGTTCTATCTCCAGGTTGGGAAGATCCCCTGGAGTAGGAAGTGGCCACTCCAGTATGCTGAAAGACTATCCCAAGAAATTCAGAGAATTAGGATTAGAAGGAAAGGCACAAAAAAGTAGAAATATTATTAAAGGGAAAATGTATTAAAGGGGTAAGAAATAAGATATTGATTAGAGCACTGAGCATTGAGAGAGTGCTTATGCCAAACTTAAAACATAGTGAGTTCATATATTTCACTATTGGAGCTCCCATAAAATGAAGAATATAATAGAGAAGGAAGTGTCTGGATCAGAGAGAAAAAAGGATCCAAAGTAGGTCATTGAGAAGGAGGTTCAAGAGGGAGGGGATATGTTTATACATATGGCTGATTCACTCTGTTGTACAGCAGAAGCTGACACACTGCGAAGCAATCATACTCCAATAAAAAATAAATAATAAAAATACAAAAAAAAAAAGAAGGTATTTTTATTCCAGGAAACATGAATAATCCTGTTATGTTTTACAGAAGGAAACCAACCATCTTTAGTGAGAGTGAGTGTTCCTACGAGGAATATGGAAACAGGAAATTAAATACTAAAGTCTTATTCTATTACTATAAAAAAAAGTACAGTACCTGGAGAAGGGCATGGCAACCCACTCCAGTATTGTTGCCTGGAGAATTCCATGGACAGAAGAGCCTGGCAGGCTACAGTCCGTGGGGTCACAAAGAGTCGGACACAACTGAGCGACTAACACTTTAACATTCACTTTCTTGAACATAGCGCTGAGAATCAGATATTGGGATTGTCTGCCATGAATTTTCTGTGTGATCCTGAGCAAGTCATTTCCTCTCTGGATATAGTTTCCCTACATATAAACTAGAGAATTTTGAACAGTCCTTTCAATTTTAACTTTCTGTGAACCTAGGATAAAAACAGACTTTTATGACTATGAAGGCTTAGTACCTAGGAAGCATCTGTAAATTATTCTTCTAATGGAAAAAAAATTACTTACTGAGTAGGAAATAATCTTTCTTTAAAACCAGGTAACATAAACCACAGCAGGATCCTCTACGACCCACTTCCCAGAATATTGGAAATAAAAGCAAAAATAAACAAATGGGACCTAATTAAACTTAAGAGCTTTTGCACAACAAAGGAAACTATAAGCAAGGTGAAAAGACAGCCCTCAGAATGGGAGAAAATAATAGCAAATGAAGCAATGGACAAACAGTTAATCTCAAAAATATACAAGCAACTCCTGCAGCTGAAATCCAGAAAAATAAACGACCCAATCAAAAAGTGGGCCAAAGAACTAAACAGACATTTCTCCAAAGAAGACATACAGATGGCTAACAAACACATGAAAAGATGCTCAACATCACTTATTATCAGAGAAATGCAAATCAAAACCACAATGAGGTACCATTTCATGCCCGTCAGAATGGCTGCTATCCAGAAGACTACAAGCAATAAATGCTGGAAAGGGTGTGGAGAAAAGGGAACCCTCTTACACTGTTGGTGGGAATGCAAACTAGTACAGACACTATGGAGAACAGTGTGGAGATTCCTCAAAAAACTGGAAATAGAACTGCCATATGACCCAGCAATCCCACTGCTGGGCATACACACTGAGGAAACCAGACTTGAAAGAGACACGTGTACCCCAATGTTCATCGCAGCACTGTTTATAATAGCCAGGACATGGAAGCAGCCTAGATGCCCATCAGCAGACGAATGGATAAGGAAGCTGTGGTACATATACACAATGGAATATTACTCAGCCATTAAAAAGAATACATTCGAATCAGTTCTAATGAGGTGGATGGAACTGGAGCCTATTATACAGAGGGAAGTAAGCCAGAAAGAGAAACACCAATACAGTATACTAACACATATATATGGTATTTAGTCAATCGGTAAAGATAACTCTGTATGCGAGACATCAAGAGAGACACAGATAAATAGAACAGTATTATGGACTCTATGGGAGAGGGCGAGGGTGGGATGATATGGGAGAATGGCATGGAAGCATGTAAATTATCATATGTGAAACGAATCGCCAGTCCAGGTTCAATGCATGATACAGGGTGCTCGGGGCTGGTGAACCGGGATGACCCGGAGGGATGGGATGGGGAGGGAGGTGGAAGGGGGGTTCTGGAAGGGGAAAACATGTACACCCATGGTGGATTCATGTCAATATACGGCAAAACAAATACAATATTGTAAAGTTAAAAAATAGAAAATAAACTAATTAATAATAAAAAAAAAAGTACAGTAGAAATTTTATTCAAAATCTATAACATTTCAAGGCTGATGAGTATTAATCTTCAAAAGGGCTCTAAGTGACACAGATTTCAGAAGTCAAACAGCTGCTATTCAAAAATCTGATGATGATAATCCTCCATGCAAAAAAAGATATAAAGCTAGCAGTAAGTCTTCCCAGGAGGCAGATCTCACCAGCCTAAATTACTCCATAGCAAGAGGCAGGGGCAGTGGCTGTCAAGGCATAGAAGTGACTCACATGACATACAAAGGCCCTACCACTGAAGAGAATCCAAGTCTTCAGTGCAGCACTGGGGTGACAGAAATGCAGGGCTCAAAAGGGAAATGGAAATTAAGAGGCTTTGAATACGATGAATGGGAAAGAAAAGTATATCAAATAAGGTATGACTAGAGTTGTCATCATTGCTAATTTCTAAATTTTCCAAAAAGGATGCAATGACTCAAATTTAAGTCAGAAGAAAAGAGAAAATTTGCAGAGCTAGCCCTTTCTCCAGGTATGGTGCTCACTTCTTGACAGGAGACACCTCCAGCTCAGTTTAAATGCAAGGCTGACTCTGGACATGACTACTTGGCATCTTGGAAGTGTTGGTGGCTTTGATAAGAGCTCTTTCAGTGGAGTGGTGGGAATGCAAGTCCAGTGAAGGACTTAGGAGAAAATAAGAAATGGACACTAAAGGTAAGCTTTCTATACTGGTCCCAATATGAATTTCCTTCTGGTAGGAAGGAAAATAAGAGTATTCTGGCACACTTGTAGATAAGGTAGTAAATTTGGTAATGGAAAGATAAGGTATATTTTTAGCAGATTAGATCTATCTTGGAATAGGATCACAGACATGCTAGATTTTCATCATGGACAGATACTAGGATTTTCTGTGAAACACATACTCAACATAACATTAAAGGAAAAATATTCTTACCTTGGTATTTCCCAGAAAGTCTCTATATTCTCTCAGTATTTTTTGGTTTCTGAATAGCCCTATAAAAAAAGAATTACGCAATACATTTAGCTCATACATATTCTTATCCTTTCACATTTTAGATTAACACAATTATTCTAAGGCTATGTTAAACAGTCTTCTCCCAGATACAAACAAAAATATCAGGTGATGGTAAGAAATCTGAATTTGCGACTTGATTAAAAAATGGGCTAAGGACGTGGATAGACTTCCCTCCAAAGATGATATACAGCTGGCCAACAAGCATATGAAAAGGTGCTCAGATCATAATCATCAGAGAAATGCAAATTAAAACCACAATGAGGTATCACTTCACAGCCATTAGGATGGCTACTACCACAAAACAAAAACAAAGAGAAAGAGAAAATAACAAGTGTAGGCAAGGAATGCAGAGAAACTGGAGATCTTGACTATACTGGTAAGATTATAAAATATTGCAACTGCCATGGAAAATAATATAGAGGTTCCTCAAAAAATTAAAAACTATCATATGATTTAGTAATACCACTTCTGGGTATATATCCAAAAAAAAAATGAAAGCACTGTCTCAAAGAGGTTATTTTCACACCCTAATTTATAGCAGCACCATTCACAATGCGCAAGAAATGAAAGTAACCAAAACGTCCATGGACAAATAAATGCTGAACAATGTGGTATGTACATACAACGGAAATCCTGTCACACGGATGAACCTTGAGGACATTATGCTAAGTGAGGTAACTTAGTAAAAAAGACAAACACTGTATGACTCCATTTATATGTGGTATCTCTAGGAGTCAAGATTCATAGAAACAGAAAAAAGAGTAGCTACCAGGGGCTAGAGGGACAGGAGAACTGTTAAACAAGTATAGTTTCAGTGCAGCGAGATGAGTTATTTAAGCTTGATACAAGAATCAATTCTCCATCTTTAGCTCAAAGTTTAAAAATAAGGAAAAAATATTTTATTAGTATGCTTTCTCAAATTCTGTACTTTAAGTATGTCCTCTAATATATGTACAAGGCTAGTCACAGCATCGTTATTTTAACAGTAAAAGACTGGAAATGACCTAGGTGAAAATGACTGAATAAACTATGGTGTACCCCCAAAATGGAGTATTATAAAAGAAATGAAGAAACCTCTCTATTTCCTGCTATGGAATGTTCTCTGGGACATATAATCAAGTTAAAAAAAGCAAGCACAGAAGTACATAGACTATGCCTTATTTATGAAAAGGAGGGTCTCAATTACCAGTATGTATGCTATTTTAGTAAAAATAACAGTCAAACTAATTTTTTAAACACTTACCTACGCTAGAGGGAGGAAAAAGGGTGGAGAAGACAGGGATGGAAGCTGAACTTCTCTAAAGTATTTTGTCTTTAAAGTATTTGAGGTGACTTTGGAACCATATAAATGTTTTACAAAATTATGAAATAAAAATAAATCAAATTTCTTAGAAGCAAAACGAAACAAATGAACCTATTTTTGTATCTAGTAGATGGTTTATCCACACAGTGAGAGATTACAAGTAACTTTAAAACATTTGACTGTATATCCCCAGTGAGATACACAGTAAAGACAAAAAGAAAAACAGAAATCTTAAATCATCTTATCAGCAAGAATACTGATACTGATAGTGTGAAACGACACTGTATTCTATGTGTGTGTATATACATATAAGAACAAATAAAAAATGTAATTAATGATGTTAATGAATTAAGAAATAAGATACAAAAGTAAGAGATACAAAAGGAAAAAAGGAAGGGGAGTAAGTTTATCAAAATAACCTACGTATTTTCTCTTAAGAAACAAAAAGTATTTCCTAACTCTGTCCACTGAAAATACCTTAAAATATATCAACCTATTAAAAAAAATTGAGTACCCCTAATGCCCACAGGTCTCTAAATTTTATTTCCTGTTAAGAGGAAAAGGGGCTCCTACTATAAATGCTGATACCAATCTGGGTCAGGGTAGTGGTTACTGGAGGGGAAGGGGCAGGGTTGAGGGTCAAATGGGTAAAATGGATCAACTGCGTGGTACCAGATGGAAAGTAAATTTTTGGTGGGGATCAAGTTGTAGGGTAAACAGAAATAGAACATATAATGTTATGTAAACCAATGTTACCTCAGTAAAAAGTAAATAAAAAAGAAAGTAAACATTTCATTCCTGTGTATTTAAGTGCAGGTCTCTTTAGCTTATCTGTGAATATAAAGATACTAAACAGTTATCTGCTTCTTCCGGGAGGCCAAAACCCCTTAGAAACTAGGATTCACTTTTAGAACAGGTACAATCTTCAAATCAGACCCTGAGTTTTAGTATTCATATGTCTTACAGAAACGAGAAATTAGCTTTGCTTGCTCTCATGATTTTTAAAAAGCTATCGAGAGGAAAACAAACAGATATTGTTTTTATAAAATAATTAAACCCCAAAATGAAAACTGGCATTTGCTAGAACCAACAAAGCCAAACACAAGAGGTGGCGGCCACTAGGGAGGACATAGGTACTACAGACACAGGTCTCATTCACAAGTTGCCTTTCAGTTAACTCAGCTTTAAATTGAATATACTTACTTTCTCTATATTCTATTTCTGCTTCCTTACGAAGTTTTTTCTCTCTGGCAAGAGCTTCAGGGCTTCCCCAAACTTCCAAAGATCTATGTACACATACATGGCCACCATTCAATAATACAATTTTAATGAGTATGAAAATCATATTTAAATCTAGATAACTAAAACTATATGAAAATTTAACAAACCATAGGTCCTTTAGGAAAAATATAAAGCACTTATGAAACTTTCCTAAATTAAATCTACACAATAAGAATAAATTCAACGGCAAATTTTCTAAGAAAATCTGACGTTTTTTGCTAATTAATACATACTAGTAACTCTCAAACAAATCTGCAAATGTAAAAACATTCTGCTTTTGGGTTTTCCTGGTGGTCCAGTGGCTAAGACTCCATGTACTCCCAATCCAGGGGGCCTGGGTTTGATCCCTGGTTGGGGAACTAGATCCCTCATGCTGCAATGAAGAGTTGATATGCTGCAACTAAAGATTCTGCATGCTACAACTAAAGATCCCACATGCCGCAAAGAAGATCAAAGATCCTGCATGCCACAATTAAGACCTGGTGCGGCCAAATAAATAAATAAAAGTAAATACTTTTAAAAGTATGTATATATTCTGCTTTTAAAACATGTCATTTAAAAAATTCTGAGTCTGTCTAAAATGGGTTTTTATTAATCCCAAATTCAGCTTGTATCTTATCCTAAAAGAACTATGTTCTTACTTTGCCTCCACATCTGATCTCAAGTATACAGTAAAGGACTCAGTATCCTCATGAGGACTTCGTCGTCTGATTTTTCGAAGTTGTTCCAGATCACTAAAGAAAGAAATATGTTGAATTTATTCAGAGAAGGTTCATATAGTTCAGGATTATTAAGGGCAGATAAAAACCACTAAGCCTCATTTTAATAGCTAAAGCTGGACAGCCTGTAAAAATCAGTTTAAAGATGACATTTTGTACATAAAAGTGGTTTAGAAAGAGTTGAAAAACTAAGAATTATTCTTGACTCAATATAGATACCATAATATAATATGTAGTGAGTCAAATCCTTTATCAGTGCTTGTCCTTTATCTGCTATGGATACACCACTGCAATATCTGATGTATGAAGAAAAAAAAAAAGTAGAAAGAACACAGGTTAGAGTATTACTCCTCTATTTGAGAATGTAAACTTAATATTTACAGTCATTTGTTTACATACAGATTAACTGTCATTGTTCACTCGCTAAGTTGCATCCGACTCTTTGCAAGCCTATGAACTGCAGCATGCCGGGCTTCCCTGTCCTTCACTATCTCCCTGAGTTTGCTCAAATTCATGTCCAGACTAATACTAAGTGGTAATATCATTCATAGGTATCAATTTATAAAGAGTATGTGTCAATTTCATGCTATTTAATTATTTTCCTTTCTCTTAAATTCTGAAAGGTTGATACATTCATCAAGTCACTCTGCTAAACAGTCATTCTAAATTTGATCATTGGTCTTCCTAAGGAAATTTTGTAATAGCAATAAAAGACCTATAAACAAAAAACTGAGGAATTCCCTAGCGGCCTAGTGGTTAGGATCCCAGCTTTCTTGCTGTGGCCTGGGATCAATCCCTGGCCAGGGAACTAAAATGTTGTAAGCCATGTGCTGCGGCCAAAAAATAAAAAAATAAAGGTCTAGACCTGGTAGCAAAACATAAGTATTCTGGTTCCCACTATGTCACTGACTCACTAAATGAACCAAGTCATTACTAACATCTTTATTATATTTCCTGGCCTATAATATGGAGACAGCTATACCTAACCTACTTTACTCACAAAATTTTTGTATGGGAAACAAAATATAGTTTTATATCATTATTATAATTGGTTGTTGTTTCAATATTTATAGAAGTTATAAAACTGATTATAGGAATCCTTATTTATTGATATTATACCATATGCTACCCAGGCCAATATTCTGGCCTGGAGAATTCCATGGACCTAGTCCATGGGATAGCAGAGTTGGACATGGCTAAGGGACTTTCACTTTATACCCTAGAAGATGTACCACGGTGGGGGCGGTGGAGGGAGAGCCTAGATCATCTGATGTCTAAGTTGCCAAGAAATCTTCCACTTAAATATATAGCTTTTCTAGAGAAGCATACAAAAGAGGGGAAAACATTTAAATTTGTAAAAAATATACCTCAATAAATCTCTTCAGTTAAAAGAAAATAATAAGATACTAGAAAGAAGTAAAATAATTTACACTCAACACAAACTACAGCTGGAATGTGAACATAAACATAATAAAATTGCTCTACCAAAAAACTCCAAAACTGTAAAGCTATATAAATATACAAATACTCTAATTGATAATTCTGCTACATATTAACAATAGAATTCCTAAGGTTCTTGTCGCACATAGATTTTTGACGAACCTGGTTTTTTGAGTTAAAGGAGCCAAGAAAGACTGGAATTGCTCAAGCTGGAACAGTCTTCAGTTTAATAAGCTAACAATTTTAACATTTTTAAAAAATATTTTTAACTGAATAAAAATATTTCTTCAATTTTAGGAAGGAACCATAGTAAAGTTTCCACATGGATGGTAGCTGGTAACAAATTCTAGGAAGTAACTGGTTATTTAGATTAGATAGAACAAACCACTACATTTAAAAATAAATTACCGTACCTGGATTTGAGGCAGAACTCATTCATTGCTCTGACTCCAGTGATGAAATTATTCTGAGTATACTTTGGTCCATATTCCCTCTTTTTAAGAACTGCTTTGACTAAAACCAGAAAAAAAAGGAAAACATACTAAATATGAACACTGGAAGTCACATTTGAAGATGAACATATGCTGATTTTTAAGTGGGGTCACTAGCGAGTTCCACAGAAAACAGGTTTTTCCTGATGCACTGGATGGCATCAGGGGAAAATAAAGCCTACTTCAAGTACAGAATAGGAGAGAATTAAACTTGCAACCACCCAGCTTTTAACTCCATAGTTCATCAGTGAGTGCTTGCATGCTAAATCGCTTCAGCTTCAGTCATGTCTGACTCTCTGTGACCCTATGAACTGTAGCCCACCAGATTCTTCTGTCCATGGGATTCTTCAGACAAGAATACTAGAGTGGGTAGCCATGTTCTCCTCCAGGGGATCTTCCCGACTGATGCCAAAAGATCAACCCTTTGTCTAAAGGACACCTTACAAAGGTATTACTGGTCTGTTAAGTCATACTAGTACAATTTAAATTGCTTGGAAAGTCTAAGTGAAAATGAACTGAAGTTTCAATTAAAAAATTACATGCTGGTTCAGTGTTTTACAAACACTGGTGAAACCAGCATTAAAAAAAAAAAACACCAGAAAGTAATCAAAGAATATTGCATATAATGAAGAATCAGCAGTTTTTGTGAAAACTTGTTTCAGTTACATATAATCATCTGTATATATACTAAATCATTAGTAGTTTCTATGTGGGTTGCAGTCAAAAAAAGTTTGAAATTCACTGAACAATTTCACATAAAGTAACAAAGGTGAAATAAATATAAGGAACATTTTTATCAGTTAAAAATTATAGGAAGTTAATTATAGATTATAGGCAAAACACTGCCTTCTATTAAATTATTCTATTATCAAGTACCAAACTGTTCATAAAAAATGACAGACATCAATAACCAAATACCAATTTGGCATCAATTACACTCCGTGGATTAAAAATTATAGCCAACATTGGTCTATTCATTTTTATAAAGTTAGACTTTTAGTCACATGACATAGATAAATAACATAAGCATATCCTGGAAAAGCAGGAGAAAAACAGCAGAAACTCATGTGTTCTGTTTCAAATTGTTGCCAAGTTACTTCATATTCTATTCTCATATCTAGTAACTACTAAGTCTTCTATTGTACTTGCAAATTGAAAGAATAAATTAAGACTAAATTACCCACTGAAAAAGGTAAAAAGATTCTTAAAACACGAACTATGAAAGTCAAAATTCACAAATCATAGTTAATAAGAACATTTCAAAAATAAAATTCAATATAAAAATCAAAACTTTATTTGAAAAAAGTATATAAGGAAGTTCAGGTTTCTTTTTGCGTAAGTTTAAGTCTCTAAACTACCTTATTCTAATAATCCTAAAATATTAAATTCAAATAAGCTTCTCAGAGAGGAGAAATACATCTCTCTTCAAAAAGATTAGTTTTTTTTAACTACTTTTTAATAATTTCTTCAAAGTATCTAGAAATCCCTGTTGGCCTGTCCTGGCCCAGATTATTGATGGTAACACAACATTAAGTATTCTTAATTGTGACTGTACAGTATGTATCATCTCCACAGTTATCCTACAAAAAAGAAGTCCCAGTCTCAGCACTACCATAGAGGAGAAAACTATGACTCAGAAAAATCAAGTAAACTGCCCAAAGCCACAAAGCTGGTACATGCTAAAACTACAAACTGAATTTACTTTTGTCTGACGCCAAAGCCATGGTGATCCTACTCACAGAATTAGTACCTCCACGAAATATGCTGCTTTGGACATGGGAGCCATAGCCCATTATAAAGAAGAGAACTGCAAACAAGAATTCCTTCATTACTTAATCACTTCTAGAAATGGAAATCAAGAATGTCCAAACTATCTCGATTTCAACATGCCACAGGTATTGGCCTCTAGCTCTTTATTAATCACATTACTTTTCTAAAAATGACAAAACAATTTTTATTTACCTTTACTCCTTTCTTTGGGCTTTTGAATTAACAATTACATTAAAATTTATGACCAGAATGCAAATTTCAGTAGAAAATTAGTTTATAAATAGAATCCTTATGGTCAATATATTTTTTAAAAAGTAAAAAAGAATATATCTTTATAACTATAAAAATATCTATATAAACTAATTTTATATATTTACTTCAAAACACCATTATAATAAAAAATAGAATAAAATATATTTACCTCTTACTTGGAGAGGTTCTTGTTTAATAATTGGAGCTTTCAGTTCTGCACCCATATTTTCTGCTGTAAAGATTAAAAGTTATTTTAAGTAGTTGTTTTCATATAAACCCTATAAACTTAATTAACATTTGCTAAAACAATCTGGCAATGTATAAAAAAAGATAATATATCACAGACCAAGATAAATCCTAGGATTTATCTTAGGAATGAAAGAGTACTTAAACGTTGTTGTTGTTTAGTTGCTAAGTCACGTCCAACTCTTCTGCAACTCCATGGACTGTAGCCCACCAGGCTCCTCTGTGCATGGGATCTCCCAGGCAAGAATTCTGGAGCAGATTGCCATTTCCTTCGCCTGAGGGTCTTCCTGACCCAGGGATTGAACCTGCATCTCCTGCATTGGCAGGGAGGATTCGTTACCACTGAGCTCCCAGGGAAGCCCAGTTAAACATTAGAAAATCTATTAATTCCTCTCATTAACAGATTGAAGGAAAAAAACTATAGAATCATTTCAGGAGCTAACCAAAAAGCACTTAATAAAATTCAGCACCCATGCAAGTTTCAAACCTTTTTAAGAAAAATTAGGACAAAAGGAATTTCCTTAGAGGGTAAATAAAGCAAACCTGTAACAAACACCATATTCAATGGTAAAAATTTAGATGCATCCCTTTAAAACAAGGAACAAAACAAGGGCACATGCTGTTGATTTTTCCACCCCCAAACCATTCTAGAGATGCTATTCAATGAAGAAAGGATGACTATTAAATGGTTATTGGGACAACAGTACAACCCTCCCCCACTTCAAAAAACATTTAATAAAATGAAACTGCAATCTACCTCATACCATAAACATCCAATTCCAGGAAAATTAATGATTAAAGACTAAGGCATTTACATGATTAGGTGGCACTAGTGGTAAAGAACCCACCTGCCAATGCTGGAGACGCAAGGTATGAAGGTTCAATTTCTGGGTTGGGAAGATCCCCTGGAGGAGAAAATGGCAACCCACTCCAGTATTCTTGCCTGGGAAATCCCATGGACAGAAAAGCCTGGCTACAGTCCATAGGGTCGCAAAGAACAGGACACAACTGAGGCAACTTAGTACGCACGCATGATTAATAGACAACAATATACAGAGAACAGAAAGCTTCAAACTGGGCAACTGTATTTCCAACAAATACAATCAATAAAGGATAAGTATGAAGAATATTTAAGAATTCCTCCAAATGTGTTAAGAAAAAGACAACCCATTAGAAAAACAGAAAAGGGCAGAATACAAGAACAAACTTGCACAGGAAAGGAAATACAAATAACCAATAAACATATGAAGAGATGATAGCCTTGTTATTAACAGAATCCAAATGAAATCACAAGATGCCATTTAACAACCATCGGATTATGAAATATGAGAAATATGATAATATCTAATGTTGGCAAGGGTATGGAGCAATGGTAACTCATATACTACTGGCTGAAATACAAACAGGCACAATAATCTTGATAAACAAATTGGCATTATCTAATGTAGCTGAACACAAGTATAACCTACAACTTAGCAATTCTATTTCTAGGTCACCATACTTGGCACACAGAAACTTCTACAAGGGTATAAAAAGATGAACATTCAAAGCAGTACTGTGTTCTGTTGTTTCAAACTGGAAACAACCCAAATGTCCATAGGCATGAGAAGAGATAAAGAAACCATGTTATAGTCATTGAGCATTTTGTACATCAGTAAAGAAGAAAAAACATAATAATGGCTATCTTTATTTCCACCTTTACTATTAATGTAACTGCAAGCACTATTTAAGCACTTAACGTGCATCAACTCATTTAATTCACACAACAGCCCCCAAAAGTACATGCTGTAATTATCTCAATGAAAATTAATGAACTAGACACATATACAATTAAGATAAATCATGGCAAAAAATTTTAATAAAAAAATAAATCACAGAAGAATACATACAATAAACCATCACAATAAAGTAGAAAAATAAGCTAAACAATTAAGGACATATACAACTGTCTAAATCTATTCCTTTTTTTTTTCACTCAAGAGACTGAAACACAAAATTCAGGACAGTCACATGGATACAAAGGGTGAAAGGAACTATGAAAAGAAGTATTAAGGATAACAAGAATGTGATCAAGAATGCAAGGTTAGGTTAGGTGGTAAATTACAAGGTTAGGTGGTAAATTATAGGTGTTGATTACATATATTCTTATACATGTATCAAGTATTTTGTAATAAAAACCTCATCCTTAAGATATCTTCCCTTATTATATTTATATTGTCATTCAATAATAAAATAACATTTTTGAGCCTATTAAAAATAGCTTACATTTACTATTTACCATGTGCCACATACAGTACTATGTCCTTTACATGCATTATTTCATTTAATCCTCACAAAGCTGCTCTGAGGTAAGTACTATTATTATCTTCATCTTATTCATCTTATTTGGAACTTCCCTCAAAGTCACATAGCTAGTATTTTAAATATGGAAGCACAGTCAGGATTAAAACCCAAGTCATTTTATTAGTCTACTCTTTTAACCACTTTCCTACATTGCCTCTATATTTAAAATAATATTTGGTTTATAAGTTAATATTTGTATGTTTTCAGGAGAAGGGGATAGAAGTGAAACTAGATCACCAATGTGGAGATCACTGGTAACCTTTTGACAACAGCAGTTTCAGCAGAAAGAGTAGTGATGGAAACAACAGGTAGAGGTGAGAAAGGGAGATGAGACAGTGAAAGCAGTATCTGGACTTTCAGTAAGAGCTGGAAAAGAGAATGGAGTCAAGGAATCATTATTTATCAAAAATAAAATAATGATTTTATTTTTATAGAGGTGGAAGTAATGAAATAGGGAAAATAATCATTTCTACATATTTAGAATATGTATCTATATAAATGATAGGCAACACCATGAAACCTAACCTGGTTACCTAATTTAGCCTTCTGCCACCTTACTGTCTGTTTTTGGTTTACCATCCTTTTTTTTCTTGCTTTTATTTTTATTTTGCCTTTCTGGCCATCTGTTAAGATTGATAAAATTTTCTATATTCTCCTCTCACCCCACCTCCATGCTGGTTTTTGAATTTACAAGATTAAAGTTCTACTGTTTTCATGATTCCATTTAGAAATTTAACATACATGCTTTCCTATAAATCTTTCTAATCATCGGTAAGGTTATTCACCATCTCTACCTTCCTCTGAACAAGAAAAATATCTTTAACCACTGAAACTTCTTTTATCTTACTACTCTAAAATTTTAACATTTAATATAAAGTTTACTTTTACTATCAATAACTTTACTAACACATTTAAACTATTTCTTGCTCTTCACTGTCCCAACCCTTCTTTCCCTGAGTTTACTCTGCATCTTACAGAAACACGTATTTGAATAGTTGTTTTTTTTTTAATATGGGTAGTTTAGTAGTAAGTGATAAGTCATCTTTATATGTGAAATGTTATTTTGCCTTTCCCCTGGAATGATTATTTGCGCACTCAGTTGTGTCCAACTCTTTGTGACCCCATAGACTGTAGTTCGCCAGGCTTCTCTATCTGTGGAATTCTCCAGGCAAGAATACTGGAGTGTGTAGCCATTTCCTTTTCCAGGGGATCTTCCCAACTCAGGGACTGAACCTTCATCTCCTGCATTGGCAGGCAGATTCTTTACCACTAGTGCTACCTGGGAAGCCCAAGAGCCCATAAGATTGTATTTATTAGATGATATAATCCTTTTAAGGCCCCAATGATTATTTAGATCATGTAAAATTCTAGGGAACACTTATTTTTCTTCTGACCATTTCATGGACAGTACTTCAAATTATTCCTCCTTTATTTTCTGCATATTGTTGCAGATAAAAAAGTCTACTTCAAAAGAGTAATAACAATTGTACTAACAACAGCCTGACTTTTTGGAAGCTAAGTTGGGTTGTTTCTTTTTCAGTTTTGAAATCTATGGATTTTTCATTTATCCTGTTTAGTACTAAAAGTGTACTTTTGATCTGAAGATTGATTTTCTCAAATTCTGAAAAATTCTCATGAATTACCTCTTTATATATATAATTTCTCCAACCTCTCTCTCTCTCTGAAATGCCTGTTAAATATAGGCTAAAGCTTCATGCCTTTCAAAAGCTTTTTCATTTTTTTGGAAAATCTTTTTACTTTCTTATGCACATTCAGAATGAATTTCAATTTACTAATTCTCTACTTGACTATGGCTATTTAATGTATTATACTCTTATTTTAATGATCACACTTTCATTTCTAGGCATTCTCATTGGCTCTTCCAGATCTACTTGTTATGCTTTTATTTCTGCCAGATTGTATTTCAAAATATGAGTACTTCCATTTATTCTTTTGAGGATATTAAACTTTTTTGAAGCAATTTGGGCTGTTATTTTAAAATTATCTGGAGTTAATTCATATTTGATTGTTGATTTTGTTGGCTTTCTTGTGCTAGAATTCTTTGTGTATTTTTTACTGAGATATAATTGACATAAGGTTAAGGTGTATAATATATTAACTTATATATTACAATATGATACTTCATGTACTTCTAAATTTTGGATTTTGCAGTCTTATTCTGAAAGAATATGTTGTTTCACTCTCCTCTTCATGATCTATTGCCCAGAACTCAATCCGACCCTTCTGTCCTGAACCAGATCTCACACTGTCAGTTTGAAATAACTACGCTCCAGTTTAGTCTGCCAGCCAGCAAAAAGGTTTAAGTTCCTGTTCTTTCTGCTGCCTCCACCTACCCTATAGCCTCCTATAACACAGAGCCCCAGATAACAAATAGAAGAGGCTAGCTTCAGCCTCCTATAGGAGGGTGGATGGGTAAATTCACACAATGAGTCTGGCTATGCATGCAGCACTTACAGATCCATTACCCTAAATGAGCCAAACTTCTGGCTGCCAGTGCCTGCTTACAAACCCAGAGGCTGGTACCTTCTGTTTCAATTCTTGGACACATCTTTTTTTGAGTCCAGTTACTTCTTCAGTTTTCTCTTTGTATATCTGGTCTATCACACCAGTAAGTGAGAAGCTGAATGGTTACCTCAGAGCATTCCTTCAACAATGCTATTGCTATCTGATCCAAATTTCCACCAATCCATTGATTTACCTTCTTTTAACGCTCTTATGTATAAATTAAATATCAACAGAATAGGCACTTAACAAAAACAAAACTCTCTTCAAAATATAAGCAAAAAAATCTTACCTGTAATATTTAGTATATTTCTCAATTATTTTTCAGGAAAAGCCACTGGGGAAATGACTTAACATGGTATATTATGTTTTCATAACTAAAACATGTACAGCAAATCCAAAAAGGCTTTATTTTCACTGTTCATCAGATTCTAAGTAAGTTATGATGACACACTGGTTAAAAACAAACAAAAAAGAGGCCTAAAAACACTTCTATTTAATTAGTAACCATGGCTTCCAAGTGAAGAAAGCTGAGCACCAAAGAATTGATGCTTTTGAACTGGGGTGTTGGAGAAGACTCTTGAGAGTCCCTTGGACTGCAAGGAGATCCAACCAGTCCATCCTAAAGGAGATCAGTCCTGGGTGTTCATTGGAAGGACTGATGTTGAAGCTGAAACTCCAATACTTTGGCCACCTCATGCGAAGAGTTGACTCAATGGAAAAGACCCTGATGCTGGGCAGAATTGGGGGCAGGAGGAGAAGGGGACGACAGAGGATGAGATGGCTGGATGGCATCACTGACTCGATGGACATGGGTTTGGGTAAACTCCAGGAGTTGGTGATGGACAGGGAGGCCCAGCGTGCTGCGATTCATGGGGTCGCAAAGAGTCGGACACGACGGAGCGACTGAACTGGTGGCTTCCAACATTTGATATTGATCAGTTACATGACTGATATTTTATTTCTGTCTAGCTATACAGCAAACAAATTCTAAAGCATCTTTATCTATAGAATCTATGTATCAATTACTTAAAATTTTGTTTTGGGAAATAGAGCCCTGGGTAGACAAAAGTGAAGGGATGGGGTGGTAGAATATTAAGCTTTGAACACTCATCTAGTGTGTGAACAACTGAAATCTACTATCTAAAATTTCAGACAGCCATTCTTTCTACAATGATCAAAGTCATTCAAACAAATCACATAAAATGAGGTGCTCTAATACTGATATTTTTGGATATTCTTCTTACCACAAATTGTCTAGATATTACTAAATATATAGTGTTAAGACTCACAAACAAGAAATGCTAGTAAAAGGCTCAAACACATGTAGGAATACTTTTTTCACATACCACCATCTTAATAAATTTACACTGGATCACTGGAGTAGAATCTTGATGATTTCAACAGGCAACCAGACATTCTATCCATGAATATCTCCAGACATTTTGTTTTAAGCTCAAGCCCTGGCTGTTTGCCACACATCTGCTGTCATTAGCAAAATTAAAACTGATTTTACTAAAATTTAAAACATCTGAATGCTCCTTAAGAACTTAACGATTCCTCAGCAAGTCTCTGCCTCTTAATGAGCTGTTTCTGACTTGTATCATGTGATTTGAATTATTCAAAAGTCAATCTCAAACTCTTAAATATACAAATTATCTTTCAATCAAGCAATTACTTGCTATCTATCTGATGGCTGGTGGTTTAGTCGCAAAGTTGTGTCCGACTCTTGCAACCCCGTGGACTATAGCCTGCCAGGCTCCTCTGTCCATGGGGTTCTCCAGGTAAGAATACTGGACTGGGTTGCCATTTCCTTCTCCAATCTGATAGCTAACAAAGTCTAATTTGGCCTAAGAAAATTCTGAAAAATTGAGCCCAAAATAAAACCATCAGTAAACAATGTAGTCCTAATAAAATAAACTTAATATTTTAATTTCACAAGTCAGCAGAGAAAAAAGAAACTGAGTTACAGATTTCAATTTCAAGCATTCTATAAAGTGGAACCAACATTAAATATCTTTGCCTGAGTCAATGTTCTCCTCACGATAGCATTATAACATGTTTTACCTTTAATTACATTTTTCTACGATCTGTTTCTTCTCCCATTTCCATGTCCTAAATAAATATGCTTACTTCTGGAGCTCAGGGACTCATGACACTCTCCACTCCTCCACCTTCTAATATCAGACTCTCAGTGTTCACTCCAGCAGTTCTCCAACACCACAAGCAAAAGAGAAGAAACTCTCTAACACTGGATAATAAGCCCAGAGAGTGGATGTGGCTTAGGGAAAAGGATGAAAAACAGGCATGATAAACTGTCTTGCAGTATCTCACTGTGCACTGTTCACTGAACCCAGGGTAGGTAAGGTGAGAGCTAGGAGGCTGGAAGAAAACTAGTAGAGCCATACAAACTGCAGACATGCTTATTCTCTCAGGGCTGGCACAGCGGCCGCAGCAGCAGCCATGCTGTATTCTCTCCTCTCGAGGTTGACCCAGCAGACACAGCCGTGACACAGCCTCACCACCATAATGCAACCATAACGTAGCCCCAAGGGCTTTTTCAGGTGGAGCTTATATATACATGCATACAAAACAAAAGCATGGTAGCCCGTGGCCAAGTGGTTACCTTGTCACTTGCATGCACAGTGGTATAAGTGAGCTCAGCTGTTATATAATCATTATTTACAAAACATGGGGCAAGGGCTAGAGAGTGTGGGGGCGAGAGAGCCTGACCACCGCCATCTTGGCTAATTTGCTCTTTCCCTAGATAAATATAAACACAGGTTTCTCAAGGAATCTGTAAAATCTTTCCTGTGAAAGACATCCAACTAAAGGAAAGATGGTCTTGACATGTTTATTATTCTTCAAACACTTCTCCTAACACCATTCTCTCTTTGGCTTTTCTCCTACCTCTCCAGGCTGTTCCTCCTCAACTATTATTTGCAAGCTTCTCCTCTTCCACCTGTCCCTTACTCACTGGGGATTTCAGACTAGCTCTTATCTCCCCAATCTAAACTCTCTCCCTGTACTGTCTCAAACACACTCATGACTTCAGTTACCACCTGGGTACAGCTAAAAACTCCTAAATCTTTATCCCCAGGTTAGAACTCTATGCATTTACTCATTTACAAAATTTATTAAACCCCTACTATATGCAAACCACTACTCTAAGCACTTAAGTTCCTGCTATGATGAGGTCTGGAAACAAGGGGAAAAAATAAATAAAACAGATACTGAAAATATCAGTTAGTAATAAGTGATGTCCACACCGAGAATTAAAATTAGTGTAATATCAAGGACTGACTTGGTGTGCAGAGCTGACATGTCATGTAAGATGTAAACTACCAAAAGGGGTCAGCCAGATGAAGAAGGGCATCTTGGAAAGTTAAAGCAACTAGAACAAACACCCTGTAACAACAACAAGCTTGGTATTTTCTTATTTTCTAAGAACCAAAAGGAAAATGGTTTGACTGAAATATAACGAGAAAGTGAGAGTGGAGGCAAGGAGCCCAGAGAGGCTACTGCAGCAATCTAGCCGAAGAGATGATGTCTTACAGTAGAAAAGTAGTATAACCAACCGCCTACTAGTAGTCATCTGTTAAAATGCCCCAGAGGCACCTACAATTCAGATGTCCAAGACTGAACCCTCAACTTCTCATTAATATACATTCCAGCTTTGGTATTTCTACTTTTAGAAGTCAATGAAATCACCAACACAATAGCCCAGTCAAATCCAATAACCATGCATTGTCCTTTACTGACTCTCTCTTTCAGTCCACCAAATTCAATCGAGTCAATTATTCAGCTCCTAAATTTCTTGCATTCACCTACTCCTTAAGAAAATCATTGCCATTAACCTAGTCTAGAGCCTCATTTGTATCCGTTTTCAGTTTCCTTCCTTTGCAATCTGTTTTCCAGTCTGCATCTAGTTATCTTTCCAAAATCTTAAATATGATTAAGTACTTCCTCTACTCAAAATATTCCAATAGATTCCCACTGCTACAAAACAGTCCAAACTCCTGAACAAAACCCTGATCTGACTACCGTTTATCTCTTGAGTTTTACCGCTTTCAAAACTACCAACCCCACCATGAGGTGCTCTACTCACTAGTCTGGTCACAATGAACTACTTGCAGTGTTATCTTTTTTTTCCACCATTCATCACACCAATACCTACTTTCAGGTCACTAATTAGGTATCATTTCCTTATGGAAGCCTTCCCCAACCACTCAAGACCCAGGTGTCTCTCTAGCACATAGTATTTCTTCCACCATAGTACTTACTATACTTTTTTTGCTTAATTTTCTGTTTCAGTAATAAAAAATATAAACTCATTCTCATGTGCTGCCATATAAAAAGTGCTCAACAAATACTTCTTCAATAAATTAATGAAAAAAGACTTCTTTTTAATGCTGCACAGTGGACTACATATCTTGAAAAAATCTCTTTTCAAATGCAGTGCTAAGCTAGCAAAATGATCTGAAGAGGGCAAAAATGAAGGGAAAGCAGGATCCCTATAGAATAAGAGAGCACACCAAAGTCAGTTTTTTCCCTGATGATTTCTGCTGAAGCTTACACTCTTTGAGGTTCTATTTCTACAGTTATGCCAAGTGTCTAGCTTCGTTTCTGGGTATCTCCTGTTAAGACAATCCATCTCTAGCAGAATTCTCTAGAATTCTGGTAACAGGAGATAGCCAGAAACAAAGGTAGACACGGCATAATTGTGACCTAGAAAAAACACATGGGGCTTACCCTGATGGCTCAGTGGTAAAGAATCTGCCAGTCAATGTAGGAGATGCCTAGGGTTTGATCCCTGGGTTGGGAAGATCCCCTGGAGAAGGAAATGGCAACCCACTCCAGTATTCTTGCCTGGAAAATCCTATGAACAGAGGAGGCTGGCAGGCTACATTCCATGGGGTTGCAAAGAGTTGGACACAACTGAGCAATTACACAACAAGAAAAAACACAGAAAAGGAGTCAGCAAGGAAGCAAGCCTGCCCCAACTTTTGTGTTAAGTAGTGGAGAAGAAAAAACTCCCCTGAAAATCCTAGGGATAAGGCAGCTCACACAAATTTACAGTCTGAATTCATGCTGCTAAAGTGGTCCAAAAATCTTAAGCTGACGATTTAATTTAATGTGGTCCCAAGTTGTATCCCCAGCAGCTAAGAGAGGCAAATGCAAACTCTCTATGCAGGAACACATCCTCAATCAGAGACATCAAATAGTTCAAAGATATTAAACTACATGGAAAATGAACAATTCTCAGTTTAAAAACAGATCATCATGAATGAAAGCAGGAAATGGAGGAAAAAGGTAATATAGTAAAAACCAAAAGATTTCAGATAGCAGAATTTTCATAGAATATAAAATAGCTATGTTTAATGTCTAATAAAAGAAAAGTTTGAAAACACACAAGAGACCAACCAAGCAAGCTGAAAAATAAAAATACACAATTTCTAGAAATGAAAAATACAATCATTAAAATTAAAAACCCAACATGGTACCAACCAGCAGATTAGAGGCAACTACTAAGAGAGAATTAGTAAACTACGTAGATCTAAGAAAATAATCCAGGAGTCAGGCCAGAAAGATAAAGAAATACAAAGTATGTCAGAGAGGTTTAGAGACATGGAAAATTATGCAGTAAATATTTTAGATTTCTGAATAGAGTTCCAAAGGAGAACAGAGAATTGAGAAGTGGTAATACACACTGCAAGGGATGCATGCTAAGTCAGTTCATTTGTGTCAGACTGTTTGCAATCCTATGGACCATAGCCTTCCAGGCTCCTCTGTCCATAATATTCTCCAGGCAAGAATACTGGAGTGGGCTGCCATGCCCTCCTCCAGGGGATCTTCCTGACATACGAATGGAACCCAGGTCTCCTGTGGCTCTTGCACTGTAGACAAATTCTTTACTGCTGAGCCACTGGGAATGCCCAGGGACGGAGACAGAAAACTGCAGAATTCCAGAATTGTAGAAAAATGACAATTCTCAGATCCAGGAAGCCCAACAAATCTCAGGCAAGGTAATACCTTACTCACTTCATAGTAAAACTAAATTTTACACCAAAGAAAAGACTTTCAAAATAAAGTTAAATAAAAGCAAACAGAAAAGACACGAAAACAAAGGCATGATATCTGACTTCTCAGCTGTTGTAACAGTGTCAGCCAAAAGACAATGGAATAAGATATGTATTAAATGTGCCTTTACCATGAAAGAGTCTCACCTAAAGAAATTTCTATAGGATGTATCGACACATCAGATAGAAAAGCAGAGACATTAAGAAAAGATGGTTAACAAAGATTTTAGATTAAAAATTTAAACAAATAATGAGATAAATTTTAGAGAAGGAAAAGAGAGTAGAACAGATACAAGATACTAGCCAACAAATAACATGTAAGTTCAGAGTGGGTGATCAGAGTGAACATTCTAAACTCTTTGTATTTTTCAGAAGGAAAGAAAACTTTTCAATTACCCTTAGGTTTAACACATACATAAAGCATATACCTCCCAAGTAAGTGTGTGAATGTTTGTGTATATAAGGGAAAGGGGATAATGGAATAAGAAAAATAAGATTTTATTAGGAGGCAAAAAAAAGCAATTAAAAACACACAAACACACATACAGGGAAGCACATGATATAATGGCAGAAATATGTCTAAATATATCAACGATTGTAGTAAATGTAATCAGACTAAACTTTCCGTTAAAAGACAAAGATTATCAAACTAGGACAAAAGAGCTTAAAGTCAAAGTACAGGAAAACTGGGAGACTGGAATTGACATATATATATTACTATATAGTATTACATATAATAGTACATTAGGGGAGGGGGGTCCAGGAAGGGGAACACATGTAAACCCATGGCTGATTCATGTCAATGTATGGCAAAAACTACTACAATATTGTAAAGTAATTAGACCCCAACTAAAATAAATAAATTTAAAAATAAATAAATAAATAAAATAAAATGATAAAAAAAATACTACATTAGATAACTAATGAGGATCTAAAACAATTTAAAAATTAAAGATTAATGAGCAAAACAGCTAACTGGTCATTAAAAAATGATTAACAGGGGACTTCCCTGGTGGTCAGTGGCTAAGACTCCAAGCTCCAGTGCAGGGGCTCAAGTTTGATCCCAGGTCAAAGAACTAGATCCACATGTTACAACTAAGAGTTTGCATGCAACAACTAAAAGACACATGCTGCAACTAGCAATCTCACATGCCACAACTAAGACCCAGCCCAGCCAAATAAACATTTAAAAAAAAAAGATGAATAACAAATACAAAGGAAGCAGAAAGAATATAATTAGATAAGAGTAGAAACTAATGAAATAGGAAACAAAAATACAATATAAAGATTGAAAGTAAAAAAATTATCACTTAGTAAAAATAATAAAATTGACAAAGCTCAGGCAAAATTAATCAAGTAAACAAACACCACTAGGAATGAAAAAAATAGTACATATGCTATTTTAAAACGTACATAAAGCATGTCATGAACTTTATATCAATAAATTAAAAATTAGTTGAAGTGGATAAATTCCTGGAAAAAAAATGGAACTTATCAAAATTGAGTCAAAAAGAAATAGAAAAATTAAAAGAAATTAAGTTAGCGCCTCATGAAAAACACACTAGTTCAGATGGTTTTACTTATAAGTTCTATCAAACATTCAAGGAACAATCTCATGCAAACTATTCCCATGTACAGGGGGAAACAAAAAACTATTTTAAAAGATTTATACATACCTGCTTCATCAAATGAAGGTACTTTTTCCATTTTCTGAGTTTGTGATCCCTGTCCTTCTTTCTGAACATTTGTGGAATACAACTTTACTTGATTCAGTGTACAACATGGAACACTGTTTGAAAAGCTTCCAAATGTCACTGAATTCTGCCATTCTAAAAGAAAAAAATTAAATTTCAAACAAACTAATAATAAGGATTTTTATACCCAATAAAACCTACCTATGATTAGAAAGAGAACAAAATAACAGTAAAATTTGCACTCTGTTAAATACCCAAATGCACAATGTTAAGCCACCCTTTCCATACAGGTGTTTCATCGGCCCTTAGGTATACAGCATCTATATTCTGTAAAGGAAACATAAAGATAATATTCCTTCTTTTCTCATTTGCAAATTTATATAGAAATTTTTTAAATTACATAAAGTCAAATAAAACATTTATATTATTCAGCTATTCTGAAAGGTCTCTGGCATATAAAAGGTACTCTTTATTTTGTATGTTCGTTGCATGCTAAAAGAAAATGGCATAATATACCTTTCAGAATAAGAACTCTGAAAGGAGAAAGGTCATGAGGGCTTTCTACTCAAAATTACATTGCATCTTCCTTGTGCTAGCTGAAATTCAGTCCTCTTCCATTTCACAATCAATATGTGAATTATATTAATCAGTCATTCACACTGTCACTGATTTTTTAAAATCAGATAAACAAATCAACATTTGGTGAGATTTCTCAGTATATGGGAATTCTAATCGAGGGAAGAATAGAAGTCTAACTACAAAGCACTTTAGCTGCTACATCTGGGTTGATTGTGGGCTTTAGAGGGCTGAAATAGAAAAATGTAGTCCACATTTGCATCAAAGTGGTAGAAAAGTAAATCTGTCTATACTCTTGTGTGACCCTGTCTCCCTGTTATTTTTTATGCTGAGAACTGAAACTTGAAAACCTTGTTTAGGTACAATTTATACATTTTCTAAAATTAGGTAAAATAGTGAAATTATATCATTAGAAACAGTCAAGTTAAGCATTTAAGAGTTGAAACTTTTCTAACTGCTTAATAATGATCTTCCCAAAACGTTAATTCATGTATTTGCATGTGTAGATTGCCTTCTGAAATCAAAGAAAATAAATATTTTTTTAATGGCTCAGAGAATTCATCAGGAACATCAATTACTGTGAATACCGAAGGTAACCTGAAAAGCATGAGGGACATAAGGCAGCCTTAAGTATTCACTCAAATTTCAGGCTTAGAACTTGTTTTCTTGAAAAACTTCCTGATGCCAACTTAAATCTTTCATTTGGCAAATATTTGTCGAAGGCCCAGTATGGGTTTTTTTTGGTCATTTGCCGCTACTTCTTAAAGGCTGAGTAAAGCAAATATAATAATGTATCTTCTTACATATTAAAATATGTAACCTACTAGCAAAATTAGTGAAGCAAAGGCTAAAGCAAACTCTCCCTGGAAAACCACCCTCCAGGAAAGCATTTTCTTCACCCTTGCCAGCCCTGTTCAAAGTATCTTTTGTGATTATTACCAAAAAAAAACAGTATAGCACTAACATTTTTTTAACCCACTGATGAAACACTTCTATAGAGATTGTGCTAAGGTGTTTAAAGAGGGACTAACTACTACAGTCTAAAAGTCTTGCCTCAGAAGGTAACAATATATTCGTAATTTGATCCTCAATCTTGTTCAAAGTTCTCCTGAATTTTAAAAATATTTTATTACAGAAAATTTTAAATATATACAAAGGTAGAAAGAACAGTACAATAAACATACATGCACTTATTACCTAGCTTCAACAATTATCAACTCATGGTCAACTTTGTTGTATCTCTACCTCACCAGTATCTCATCTACATATTAATTTGATGCAAATCTCAGACATAAAATAATTTCATTCATAAACATTTTGGTATGCATTCTAAAAGATAAGAACTTTTTATTTTTTTATTTTTTTTAATTTTAACATTTTATTTAACCCAATCTATCTAAAATATCATTTCAACGTGTCATCTGTATAAAGACTGTTGATGACATTTTAGGTTTTTTTTTTCATATTAAGTCTTTAAAAGCCAATGTGTATTCTACACTTACACCACATCTCAAATTAGACTGCTTCTGCTGCTGCTGCTGCTAAGTCGCTTCAGTCGTGTCTGACTCTGTGCGACCCCATACATGGCAACCCACCAGGCTCCGCCGTCCCTGGGATTCTCTAGCCAAGAATACTGGAGTGGATTGCCATAAAAGATAAGAACTTTTTAAAACATAGCTATACCACCACTGCAAGTAAAAAAAAAAAAAAAGCTTAATATCCGGAAAATAGCCTCAATTTTCAATAGTCTCAATTTCCTCAATTTCCAGTGCTGTAATTTTTATATGTCTGTGAACAGATCCTAATTCAGTCCACAAACCATAACTGAGTGCAATTGTGTGGTAGTTTCAGCACTCTTTGGCATTGCCTTTCTGTGGGATTGGAATGAAAACTGACCTTTTCCAGTCCTGTGGCCACTGCTGAGTTTTCCAAATTTGCTGACATATTGAGTGCAGCACTTTTCATGGCATCATCTTTTAGGATTTCAACTAGCTCAACTGGAATTCTATCACCTCCACTAGTTTTGTTCGTAGTAACGCTTCCTAAGGCCCACTTGACTTTGTAATCCAGGATGTCTGGCTCTAGGTGAGTGATCAAACCATCGTGGTTACCTGGGTCATGAAGATCTTTTTTGTACAGTTCTGTGTATTCTTGCCACCTCTTCTTAGTATCTTCTGCTTCTGTTAGGTCCACACCTTTTCTGTCCTTTATTGAGCCCATCTTTGCATGAAATGTTCCCTTGGTATCTCTAATTTTCTTGAAGAGATCTCTAATCTTTCCCATTCTATTGTTTTCCTCTATTTCTTTGCATTGATCACTGAGGAAGGCTTTCTTATCTCTCCTTGCTATTCTTTGGAACTCCGCATTCAAATGGGTATATCCTTCCTTTTCTTCTTTGCTTTTTGCTTCTCTTCTTTTCCCAGCTATTTGTAAGGCCTCCTCAGACAGCCATTTTGCTTTGCATTTTTTTTTCTTGGGGATGGTCTTGATCCCTGTCTCCTGTAAAATGTCACAAACCTCTGCTCATAGTTCATCAGGCACTCTATCAGATCTAATCCCTTAAATCTATTTCTCACTTCCACTGTATAATCATAAGGGATGTGATTTAGGTCATACCTGAATGGTTTAGTGGTTTTCCCTACTTTCTTCAATTTAAGTCTGAATTTGGCGAAAAGAATGCTCAAACTACCGCACAATTGGACTCATCTCACACACTAGTAAAGTAATGCTCAAAATTCTCCAAGCCAGGCTTCAGCAATACATGAACTGTGAACTTCCAGATGTTCAAGCTGGTTTTAGAAAAGGCAGAGGAACCAGAGATCAAATTGCCAACATCTGCTGGATCATCAAAAAAGCAAGAGTTCCAGAAAAACATCTATTTCTGCTTTACTGACTATGCCAAAGCCTTTGACTGTGTGGATCACAATAAACTGTGGAAAATTCTGAAAGAGATGGGAATACCAGACTACCTGACCTGCCTCTTGAGAAATCTGTATGCAGGTCAGGAAGCAACAGTTAGAACTGGACATGGAACAGACTGGTTCCAAATAGGAAAAGGAGTATGTCAAGGCTGTATATTGCCACCCTGCTTATTTAACTTATATGCAGAGTACATCATGAGAAACGCTGGGCTGGATGAAGCACAAGCTGGAATCAACACTGCCGGGAGAAACATCAATAACTTCAGATATGCAGATGACATCACCCTAATGGCAGAAAATGAAGAAGAACTACAGAGCCTCTTGATGAAAGTAAAAGAGGAGAGTGAAAAAGTTGGTTTAAAGCTCAACATTCAGAAAACTAAGATCATGGCATCTGGTCCCATCACTTCATGGCAAACAGATGGGGAAACAGTGGAAACAGTGGCTGACTTTATTTTTTGCGGCTCCAAAATCACTGCAGATAGTGACTGCAGCCATGAAATTAAAAGACACTCCTTGGTAGGAAAGTTATGACCAACCTAGATAGCATATTAAAAAGCAGAGACATTACTTTGCCAACAAAGGTCCATCTAGTCAAGGCTATGGTTTCTCCAGTAGTCATGTATGGATGTGAGAGTTGGACTAGAAAGAAAGCTGAGCATCAAAGAATTGATACTTTTGAACTGTGGTGTTGGAGAAGACTCTTTTTTTTGTAATAAATTTATTTATTTTAGTTGGGGGCTAATTACTTTACAATATTGTAATAGTTTTTGCCATACACTGACATGAATCAGCCATGAGTTTACATGTGTTCCCCTTCCTGGACCCCCCACCCACCTCCCTCCCCATCCCATCCCTCTGGGTCATCCCATTGCCCCGGCCCAGAGCCTTTGTCTCATGCATCGAACATGGAATGGTGTTCTGTTTCACATATGATAATATACATGTTTCAATGCTATTCTCCCAGAACATCCCACCCTCACCTTCTCCCTCAGAGTCCATAGAATTGTTCTATGCATCTGTGTCTCTTATTCTGTCTCGCATATAGGGTTATCGTTACCATCTTTCAAATTCCATATATATGCATTAGTATACTGTATTGTTGTTTTTCTTTCTGGCTTACTTCACTCTGTATAATGGGCTCCAGTTTCATCCATCTCAGTAGAACCGATTCAAATGTATTTTTTTTAATGGCTGAGTAATATTCCATTGTGTATATGTACCACAGCTTCCTTATCCATTCGTCTGCTGACGGACATCTAGGTTGCTTCCATGTCCTGGCTATTGTAAACAGTGCTGCGATGAACATTGGGGTATGGAGAAGACTCTTGAGAGTCCCTTGGACTGCAAGGAGATCCAACCAGTCCATCCTAGAGGAGATCAGTCCTGGGTGTTCATTGGAAGGACTGATGTTGAAGCTGAAACTCCAATACTTTGGCCACCTGATGTGAAGAGCTGACTCATTTGAAAAGACCCTGATGCTGGGAAGATTGAAGGCAGGAAGAGAGGGGACGACAGAGGATGAGATGGTTGGATGGCATCACCAACTAAATGGACACGAGTTTGGGTAAACTCTGGGAGTTGGTGATGGACAGGGAGGCCTGGCGTGCTGTGGTCCATGGGGTCACAAACAGTCGGACGTGACTGAGCGACTGAACTGAACCATAACTGAGTTTTTTTTTTAATATTTATTTATTTGGCTGTGTCGGGCCTTAGTTGCATCACACAGGATCTTTCACTGCCACACATGGGCTCTCTAGTTGGGCACACGGCTCCAGAGCTCACCGGCTTACTGGCTCCACGGCATGGGGATCTTAGTTTCATCAGGGATCAGACCCTCACTCTCGATAGTGAAAGTGAATAATCCTAGCCTCTGGACCACCAGGCAATTCCCAACTCCTGTGTCCTTGTGATACTACCCTAGTAATCTTGTTAGCTTCCTTGCTCACTGTTTCAAAAAGTTACTAAATGTTAACTTTAGAAGAATTTCAGATATCAGCAACTTTGAAAGTAAATATTCAGCATGAATACAAGACTGAAACTGCAAGGAAACTGCAGAATATACAGGACAACATTTGACTCAATAAAATACACAGAATACCTAAAACAAGCAGTAGAAACTCAACTGTTTGTTGAATAAATTACTGAATTTGTTAATTAATTCTGGGAGGCAAAAAGATAGTAAAAAAAAAATATTACCCATCATTTATACCCTCTCTTCAAGGTGACTTCTAAAATAAGCTATGTTAAGCTACAGATTAGCCTTTAGTTCGGTGCTCACTACTCTATGGCCTTGGACAAGGAACTTCTCACTGCTGTATATACAAGGGCTGTTTTTTCAAGACTGCAGAGCTAGGTATCTTATCAGTCTAACCCCAACAATCACTTTTCTCTGCTTTTATTTTACTGTTACTATCTCTGCAGCTCCTAATGACATTGCTACTGATCACCCCTTGTCCTCTCCAATCTTGTTTGTCACCTACCACTTACTCTGGCTTTTGGAGGAAATTTGGCCTTCTTTTTCAGACTACTGCTGCTGCTGAGTCGCGTCAGTCGTGTCCGACTCTATGCGACCCCATAGACGGCAGCCCACCAGGCTCCTCCATCCCTGGGATTCTCCAGACAATAATACTGGAGTGGGTTGCCATTTCCTCCTCCAGTGCATGAAAGTGAAAAGTGAAAGTGAAGTTGCTCAGTCATGTCCGACTCTTCAAGACCACATGGGCTGCAGCCTTCCAGGCTCCTCCGTCCATGGGGTTTCCCAGGCAAGAGTACTGGAGTGGGGTGCCATTGCCTTCTCCGCAGACCACAACAATACACAGAACTCTCTTTCTGCCAGGCAAATTGACAATTCTGTCTACTACGTATGTTGCTTATGCAATAACTGCAATAACAATAACTAAAAAACAAACAAAAAGATTTCTTAACGGTTTGAAATGTTTTACTTTAGGCTAATTTCAGGACAAGAGACAAACATGTACCTAAGCCTTTCAGAGATCAGTCTCTATACTTGAGACCACTGCAGATGGATGGACCTAGACATTATCATACTGAGTAAAGTAAGTCAAACAGAGAAAGACAAATATCATATTACTTACGTGTGGCATCTAAAAAGATGACGAAAATAAACTTATTTACAAAGCAGAAACAGACTCACAGATATAGAAAACAAACCTGTAGTTAGAAAGTCACTCAGTCATGTCCAACTCTTTGTGACCCCATGAACTATACAGTCGATGGAATTCTCCAGGCCAGAATACTGGAGCGGGTAGCCTTTCCCTTCTCCAGGTTATCGTCGCAACCCAGGGATCGAACCCAGGTCTCCTGCAGGTGGATTCTTTACCAGTTGAGCCACAAGGGAAGCTCTTGTTACCAAAGGAGAGGTAAATTAGGACCTTGGGATTAACATACACACCTGGTGGCTCAGACAGTAAAGAATCTGCCTGCAAAGCAGGAGACCCACCCAGGTTCGATCCCTGGGTCAGGGAGATCCCCTGGAAATGGTAACCCACTCCAGTATTCCTGCATGGAGATTCCCTTGGACAGAGGAGCCTGGCGGGCTACAGTCCATGGGGTCATAAACAGTCGGACACAACTGAGCAACAAACTTTTTATACATAAAATAGATAAACAAGGACTTACCATATAGGACAGGGAGCTATATTCAATAACTTGTAATAACATACAATGGAAAAGAATCTGATAATATGTGTGTGTGTATAACTGAACCATGATGTTGCATTTTTTTAAAAAAGCAAAATACAGGTTGATTTCAACTATTAAATGTGACTGGTAAAATATCTGGATTATGCATAATTTTTACTCTGTATCTTAATACTTTTCTGTATTTTCCCTAATGCCTAAAATTTTAAATTAAAAATATATCCTTTGTTAAATTATTTCTAACATTATTTCTGCTAATAGGAGCATAATGACTGTCTCTAGTTTACTTTTATACTTTCAGCGAGCAAAAAAAATGCAGGAAAATCCCTTTCAGGCCTAATCATCATGCAAGCAAAAGGACTGCCTGGTGACTTACACCAGGCAGCTCAATGTTCAGGACTACCGCTGATGTGATTTTTCACCAGAACAGACTAAGCAACCAGGAATCCTTTTTTTTTTTTTTTGGAGTATGTAAAGAATATGCAACTTTCTGTACTGCATCTTGGCATACAACTCTACTTCCTTGCTTAATTCTTAATATTTTCTTAGAAAAGGAGGGGAAAATATTTAATATAGTAAGGATTTACTATGTTCTACTGTCCTAAATGCTCTGCCTATATTATCACGCTATAATTTATATCCCAAAGTATGCCTCAAAATCATCTGCATCTCTCCATCTCCACTGCCTTTTCATACTATTCATGGGGTTCTCAGAATATTCATTGGAAGGGCTGATGCTAAAGCTGAAACTCCAATACTTTGGCCACCTGATGTGAAGAACTGACTCACTGGAAAAGACCCTGATGCTGGGAAAGATTGAAGGCAGAAGGAGAAGGGGATGACAGAGGATGAGATGGTTGGATGGCATCACTGACTCGATGAACATGAGTTTAAGCAAGTTCCAGGAGCTGGTGATGTACAGGAAAGCCTGGCATGCTGCAGTCCATGGGGTCCCAAAGAGTCGGACATGACGGAGCGACTGAACCAAACTCATCTCCATTGCTAAATACCACAGCCCAACTACAATCTTCTTTGTGTGGCTAACTCTAATAGCCCTCTACTGATCTCCTTATTTACACTTTCCCCATTCCAATCCATTCTCTACACAGTAGTCAGAATGATATTTTTAAAACATTTCCTTTTTTGGCCCCTTAAACCTAAGGCCCAAAAGGCTATGAAAGTGAAAGTTGCTCAGTCGTGTCTGACTCGTGCGACCTCATGGATTATAGTCCATGGACTTCTCCAGGCCAGAATACTACAGTGGGTAGCCTTTCCCTTCTCCAGGGGATCTTCCCAACCCAGGTCTCCAGCACTGCAGACGGATTCTTTACCAGCTGAGCCACCAGGGATGCCCAAGAATACTGGAGTAGGTAGCCGATCCCTTCTCCAGCGGATTTCCTGACCCAGGAATCGAACCGGGGTCTCCTTGATACCTCTCAAATCTCACTTCACACATCCCTCCCCTTCCAACCATACTCCAGCCACAGCATGTTTCTTTCTGCTCCTGAATACTACAAGTCTGGTCTTCAGGGTTTCTATTTGCTCTGCCTGGATTGCTCTTTGCCCCAGATCTTCACCTGGCTTGATCATTTTCATTTGTCATGACTTGGCTCAGTCACTACCTCCTTAGAAAAGCTGGTGTCCCAGGCCAGCATAACTAATAAAATGGCCCCTGCAGGCTTCTAGACTACCACTCCGCTTATTTCTTTTACAGTGTCTAGATATGTTTTCTCCTTCATTTCCAAAAAAAGTGGAAATTCTGTCTGTCTTGTTCAGTACAACGCAATCAGCAACTACAATGCCTGACAGCTCTTCCTGAATGATCCTTACAAAAACCCTATGCATGAAACATATAGATAGCATATTAAAAAGTGGAGACATTACTTTGCCAACAAAGGTCGTCTAGTCAAGGCTATGGTTTTTCCAGTGGTCATGTATGGATGTGAGAGTTGGATGGTGAAGAAAGCTGAGCGCCGAAGAATTGATGCTTCTGAACTGTGGTGTTGGAGAAGACTCTTGAGAATCCCTTGGACTGCAAGGAGATCCAACCAGTCCATCGTAAAGGAGATCAGTCCTGGGTGTTCACTGGAAAGACTGATGTTGAAGCTGAAACTCCAATACTTTGGCCACCTCATGCTTAGAGCTGATTCATTGGAAAAGACCCTGATGCTGGGAAAGATTGAGGGCAGGAGAAGGGGACGACAGAGGATGAGATAGATGGCTGGATGGCATCATCGACTCGATGGACATGGGTTTGGGTGGACTCAGGGAGTTGGTGATGGACAGGGAAGCCTGGCGTGCTGTGGTTCATGGGGTCGCATAGAGTCGGACACAACTGAGCAAATGAACTGAACTGAACCTCACTTTACAGGTAATCTTATCACTAACCTGAACTACACAGAATCCTGCTGTCACTCTGCCAAAATGGTCTTTTACAACTGTCAATGTTCCTGTTAGTTATTTAAGGGATTAAATCCCCACTCTACTTTTCATATGGTAGTACCAACAAGTTACAGACCGAAATTTAAAAATACAAAGGTTAATTTCTATCTTTTTATGTAAAAATTATGCTTTTATTAATCTTGGATTTCAGCAAAAGCCTGTATCTGTTGATTTGTAGTCTTTAAGAGAGTACCCCCCCACACCTTAAATCCTTGCCAACAAGGGAAGGTATAAATACATGAAAAATAGGTGAGACATATACATCAAGAGCATTTTCCCAAGTCACTAAATATTCTTCTAAATTGTATTTTTTTAATGGCTGCATCTATCACTAGCCCTTAATAAATATACCATAATATGGTATATTTATTATACCATATACTTTTCATAACTGTAATATACTCTTCATAACTGTAAATGTTACCTATTTATTACTATTAATAATAAACTTGTGTGCACACTTTAGTATGTATCTGGTTCTTTCTTGAAAGCAAATCCCTTTAAGTAGAACTGCTGGGTGAGAAGGCATAGACCTTTAAGGTTCTTTTTATTTCAAGGAATAACTGACTTCCAAAACACTGACCAACTAACTATATGTCCCAGTCAGTAGTAAGAGTTTCTGCTTTCCTGCACTCTCAATATGGAGTATCACTATGAAAAACTTAGCTAATATGAAAGCAATTAGTAGTAAATCCTTTAGATTTGCATTTCTATACTTATTAGTAAGTATGGAACATTTTTGCATTTTTATTGGTCACTTGAATGCCCTTATGAATGCATTCATCTCCTTTGCACATTTTTCTACTAGAATGTACTTTGGCTTGTAAAAATTCTTTATAAATTAGGAATACTAATTCTATAACTGCGCTGTCCAGTACAGTAGTTGCTGTTCACTGAGCACCTGAAATGTGGATAGTCTGAACTTGTGCTGTAAGTGTAAAATACACACTGGACTCCAGAAACAGTTCAAAAAGATAAAAGTAAAATATCGCAATAATTTTTATATTGATCATAATACTGAAATACTTTGAATATACTGGGTAAACTATATTAATAAAATTAATTTCACCTCTTTTTACTTTTTAAAATACAGCTATCAGACAAATGAAAATTACATACATGGTACACATTATATTTCTTTCAGACAGAACTGCCCTCGAATATTGTTTTCCTCTTTGCTTTTAAATGTTTACAGTGTTAATTTGACCCACCAGCATTTCTCATCTTGGAGCATGCATAAGAAGCAGTTTGGAGAAGGAAATGGCAACTCACTCCAGTGTTCTTGCCTGGAGAATCTCAGGGACAAGAGAGCCTGATGGGCTGCCATCTATGAGGTCGCGCAGAGTCGGACACGACTGAAGCAACTTAGCAGCAGCAGCAAGAAGCAGTTGTTTCCCTTAAGATTCTTCCTCTACTACTCTTTTTAAATTTACACAGGGGTTTTAGAAGCACAAACTAAACTTTATTCCTTGACAAAGTAAAAACATTTATTTTTAGAAATTTCTCCCCAAAAGTTCTTCCAATATTTCTTTCTTAGGTGCATCCAACTTAATTAGTACTTTTTCTAAATAACACTTTTGAAGTTTTACCACAATTACGGTTGCCCTTTTAAAAATTGTTTAAGCATTATTGAAACTAAATTTTCACCAACAAGGTTATTTTTCAATCTACTATTTTTGAGTATGAGAACACATTTTAAATTTTTGGTAATAAATACTGTAAACAACTTTGCAGTCATTCTGACTGGTGAGACAGGCGAGTCTTATCACAGAGGGATGAGACAAGGGCACATAAATTTCAACACAGAATAATGAATTACAAATTACACTATTTCACCTCCTTTTACCAACACTTAAAGGCAGTTTAGACTAAATTTAGGCTACAGTCCACTGGGTTGCAGAGTGGGACATGACTTAGCCATCGAACAACAACAAACAGCCACTCCCCCTAATTTAAGTGTAAAATGCTGAAACTGCTTGGTCAATAGAAGCAATCATGCTAGAAAGCTTAGCTGAAGATTTTGGAGTACAGTACAACTAGATGATTCATTTTGTTCACAAGAGAATTAGGTGTATTTCCCATTACAGGAAAACTCCACAGCTACACGTTTTTATCACTACCAAAAAGTCTCCAAAACAGCTCTGTTAAAATGAATGCTTCTGAAATTTTAAAAGCCAGTTTCTACATTTATTACAAATCAAAAATAGGACCATATTCTAAAATAACTGCACAGTAAAGGGCTCTTCTAAAGCTTATGTTACTTATAAACTTGAATGATTACAACTTCCAACTTTTATCGCAAAGTCACAAACATGCTACAAGATTTTTCAAACATAAAACTTTGGCGAAATGTTTCTTTAAATTCTCTTTTCACCCGCAAGAATCTGGGGGATTAGGTTAGCGGTGGATTTGATTCTGTCTCTCCCTCATTGTTCCTCTAGGCTTGCAAGTGACTATTGGTATGGCAAAAACGGAGGCAAGCCTGACTCAGACTTGCAAGTTCAATGTTATTTTGTAAAATGCCAATTGAAATTTGAGTCAGAAAAGATTGTGGGAAAAGAAGTATAAAAACAGTAAACATTTCTTCACCAAAACGAGTTTTCAACCGAACTGAGTTCATTCAATTAATTGCGGGACTCTCAGAGTCTCATATTAAATTTGTAAATGTTAAGCAGTAACTCCCACCTTCCTCTCAGAAAATTTAATAAAACAAGCTGGGCATATGAGAAAAGCAGCACGGTAAGAAAATCCACTGAGTCACAAGTGCTCAATAAAGGTAAGGCGGTGAGCTTAAAAGACCCTGGAACTTGGAGTCAGCAATTTCCTGACTGGGGGAGGAGGCGGGCGGTCACCGTCAGGCACTAAGATGCTCACGTAACGTTTCATCTGAAACGAAGTAGTCGGTTTCATGGATGCCACTGGGACCGCGAACTGCCCCCAAGTTCCCGCGGGGGCCGTGCTAGAACTGTACGCGAGACCAGATCAAGGAGGCCTGTAGGGGCCACCGCTGGGTGGGTAGCCTGAACTGCAAAGGCGGAGGCCCAAAAGGAAGGTACTTTGGCTGGGGAAGGGCAAGGCGGCGTACTGCCCGAGGCGAGGCACCCGGCTTCGAGCCCGGCCTTGTCTTCAAGCCCGGCTTCCGCGGAGTCAGTGGTCGGCGCGGGACACTCACCCTGGCGGTCGCTGGAGCCGCGGGCCGCCGCCCTGCAGCGCAGACGGAGCCGGCACAGGGAAGACCAGCTACATCTGTGGGCCGCAGCGGCGGCGGCCAAGCCCGGTAACATCCTGGCGGGGCAAAGGCCCGCACTCGGACACCGCCTGCTGCCTTCGCGCCGCCGCCGCCACCAACTGACTCCATAGACCGGACACTACCGAACACCGACGCCTGCGCCGCCTCAGGCGGCTTCAGCGAACCCGGAAATGGTAACATCATTTAGAGACCTGGCTGCGGAGGCAGCGGAAGTGGCTTGCGCCAGCAGGACCAATCGCGAGACCTTGCCAGACCCTGACCAGCTGGGGAGGGCGTGGCTGCGCAGGAGGTTTGGCGTCTTCCGTGTCTTCCGCGCTTCTACTGTGGCGCTTTGTTTGGATGTGTGGAATCAAGCTGAAATCAAGATTGCCGGGAGAAATATCAATAACCTCAGATATGCAGATGACACCACACTTACGGCAGAAAGCGAAGAATAGCTAAAGAGCAGCTTGATGAAAGTGAAAGAGGAGAGTGAAAAAGTTGGCTTGAAACTCAACATTCAGAAAACTAAGATGATGGCATCTGGTCCCATCACTTCATGGCAAATACATGGGGAAACAATGGAAACAGTGATAGACTATTTTGGGGAGCTCCAAAGTCACTGCAGATGGTGACTGCAGCCATGAAATTAAAAGATGCTTACTCCTTGGAGGAAAAACTATGACCAACCTAGACAGCATATTAAAAAGCAGAAACATTACTTTGCCAACAAAGGTCCACTTAGTCAAAGCTATAGTTTTTCCAATAGTCATGTATGGATGTGAGAGTTGGACTATAAAGAAAACTGAGCGCCAAAGAATTGATGCTTTTGAGCTATGGTGATGGAAAAGACTCTTGAGAGTCCCTTGGACTGCAAGGAAATCAAACCATTCAATCCTGAAAGAAATCGGTCCTGAATATTCTTTGGAAGGACTGATGCTGAAGCTGAAACTCTAATACTTTGGCCACCTGATGCGAAGAACTGACATTTGAAAAGACCCTGATGCTGGGAAAGATTGAAGGCAGGAGGAGATGGGGACAACAGAGAATGAGATGGTTGGATGGCCTCACCAGCTCGATGGACATGAGTTTCAGCAAGCTACAGGAGTTAGTGATGAACAGGGAAGCCTGTCATGCTGCAGTCCATGGGGTCTCAAAGAGTTGGACACTTCTGAGCGACTGAACTGAACTGAAATCATTAATAGACTGAATTATCTCATGGTTTTGAGTTATATAAGTCTTTTAAACCAAGAAGCCACATTTTGCCTACACTTTTAGGTGAAAACATCCCTGACTAATATGGTTGTGGTGGTTCAGCTGCTTAAATTGTGTCCTGACTCGATGGACATGAGTTTGAGTAAGCTCTGAGAGTTGGTGATGAACAGGGAGGCCTGGCATGCTGCATGCAGTCCATGGGGTCATACATGACTGAGCAACTGAACTGAACTGACTGTCTTCCTCGCTTCTACTGTGGCACTTTGCTTGGATGTCTACACGTGAATTATTTGCTTCTTAACAGCCCATGAAAACTTTGACAGCTTTGCGGGGCTCTGCCTACTCTTCTTTTTTCTGGGCTCAGATCCTGGGCCATGCTGTTGGAACGGGATGGAAGGTAGGAAGGAAGGACAATGGCCTTCTGAGCCTCTCCTTCTCCTGAGCCTTACTGGATAAGCCCAAGACTAGGCTAATTTGTCCTCAGTGCTCTCAGAACCTGTACCACAGTATGTCACAACACCGCTGTGTAGCCATTACCATGACAGCAAGTACCCACAGAATCAGAACTTGCCTTACTAACCTCTGGACCTTGGACGCCTGTCTGTAATATAAGACTTACACGCTCAGGATTTATCTGGATAGAGCAGGTGTGCAGACAAGTAAATAGGAGTCAGTGTGGTCCCAGGGAGAAAGCAATCAGAACAACATCCACCAAGCATTAACTGTGGTGTTTATATGACATGCTCTAACGAGTGACGCCTGCCTTGACCGCCCTAGCTATTGTAGGGGCGCAAGATTTGCCACCCCAAAGTGAGTTTCTTTGGCATGTGGATTAGTTTAGGCTGATTTTTTTTAAGGTCAAAGACTCATTACCTTTGACCTTTTCCCTACCTGCTTAAAAGAATGTGGAGGACGTGTTCTGCCAAGGGTGATACCACCATAGATAACCATAGTACAAACTAGATGTGTAGACTCAGAGGAACCTGGCAAAGTCTGCTAAAATTCCCCTCTGTGTCCCATTGTGTTTGCTGACCCATCAAACATTTGTTTACCAAATGTCTGCTGTTTGTCTCCTTTTCAGTTGCCTTCCTCCCCTTGGAAGTCCCAAACTACCACCCCTAACATCTTCTTTTTTCTTTAACTGATGATGGTATTCAAGTTGGCCATTTTGGAGAGTTACTCAGTTTTCCTGGGTCTCTCCCATGTATACATGTTGTTGAACTTTTGTTTGATTTTATCCTGTTAATCTGTCTGATGTAAGTTTAACTCTTAGACCAGCTAGAACTTAGAAGGTGTAGACTTAAAAAATATTGAGAGTTATGTTTTATTCAGCAGGAATTTTTAAGACTTCAAGCCAGGGAAGCAGCATCTCAAGTAACCCGGAGAGAACTGCTCCAAGGAGGTGAGGGGAGAATCAGGTTATATAGTTTTGCAACAAAGGGCAGGTAATTTGAACATCAAAAGATTATTGTTAATTAAAGGGATACCAAATACCTCATTTAGCACCTGTCTATGTATGGGAAGATGCAAGAGTCTGTGCTCACTGAAATCATTCCTTTGATACATGCCTCAGCTATCTGGGGCCAGTGTCCTATATTTTCATACAGTGTCCTGTATGTCCTGAGGAATCCTGAGATTCCTCAGGGCTCACCAGCTCACCACTGATGGTGACTGCAATCAGTAGTGATTGCGATCGCTGATGACTGTGATAGCCTTTGTTTACTGGTATGGCAGGAAATATTCTATTTCTCAAAGGACAGAGGAAAATTTCTTCCTCCCTGATTCTATAATAGGCCTGTTTATTCTCTACCCCTTTGCCCTGTATGCTTTTCTTCAAAATGCCTATATATACTTGAAATTATCTATGCATTTTTTATAATTTTCTGTCTCTCAGAATGAAAAATAAGCATCATGATGCTGGAGTCTTGCGTTGTGCCCATTGCTGGTTCCCAGGGGTAAAACAGTGCCTGACACAAATAAATTAGTTGAATGGAATACATGATGGTTTGTTTTAAAATTAATGAGTCATTTGACTATAGTGCTACTAAGGCAGGGATAGGTGAGCTCCAGTTTAGATATTTACAACCAGTCTCCTGTTTGCTCTCCAAAATGGAAGTAACAACTGAAACACGGTAAATAGTCAGACTTCGTCTCCTGTGGACACCTTCAGATAACAATCGTGACAGGAGCAGAGAGAGGCTAAACATTGTTTGAGTAAAGGATCAAGAGGTCATGTATTTCCCCTCCTTGGGGCAAGGGAGACATTTCATATCCTCAGAAAGACTCCTGGGGGATAAAAAGGAGGGGCACAACCCCAGAATATGTGATTCCATAGGCCTCTGGGCTGAAATCCATCTTGGAAAGTTGCACACGCATGTTGGGGAGGGTCCTAGGGCAGGTCAGGTGTGGAAAAAGAAACCAATTAGCCAAAGGTAGACAAGAACTATCCTATATAAATGATTTAACTGCCTCTTTACTGCCCTTCTCCTCACTCAGGGGGATGCCCACACCCTTTCTCTCCAAGTGTGCATCTCTGCCTTGCTCCTATCTTAACAAACTGTTTCTTTGTGTGCTCTCCCTCTTATTGTAATGCTATGTCTAATAATAAACTTTGTAGCCGCATTTACAGTTTTTGCCTCTGTGAGAAATGAATTTTTCACTGGGGGTAAGAGCCAGTGAAAAATAGCTTCTAGTCTCTAGCCCTTGCTAGTCTGGTGGCTAGGATGCCTGTGTTTTCATCCAGGCTACCCAGGTTCAATTCCTGGGCAGGGAATTAAGATCTTGCTTCATGTCACCAGTCACCGCTGCCTCTCCGAGGTCACTACTGTTGTTGAACCCAAGTTCATGTGCCTGATGCATTGTGAGTCCTAACAACTCCAAACATCAGAGTTTAGAGCAGATTTATTGCAGGACCAAACAAGAGCAACAGGTGGTTCATGATCAGTAAGCTCAAACTCTCGAAGGGTTTCAAGGAAGAGTTTTTATGGGCAAAATTTGGAGAAAAGTCTACAGGGTTGTGACCTTCCTCTGACTGGTTGATGGTAAGGTAACAGTGTGATGTTCCATGAATCTCAATCATCAGCCTTTTGGTTCCAACCAGTCTGGGGTTCACAAGCATGTGCCCAGCCTGCAGTTACCTTCCTTCACCTGGTGGGGGCCTTAGTTCCTGTGAAAGAACAAAGAGCTATATTGTTACATATGTCCTATTGTATATGGGAGAAGGCAATGGCACCCCACTCCAGTACTCTTGCCTGGAAAATCCCATGGACGAAGGAGCTTGGTAGGCTACAGTCCATGGGGTCGCTAAGAGTCGGACACGACTGAGCGACTTCACTTTCACTTTTCCCTTTCATTCACTGGAGAAGGAAATGGCAACCCACTCCAGTGTTCTTGCCTGGAGAATCCCAGGGACAGGGGAGCCTGGTGGGCTGCCGTCTGTGGGGTCGCACAGAATCGGACACGGACACGACTGAAGTGACTTAGACTTATTGTATATATCTGAAGAGGTACATTGTTATGTATGTCCTGGGGCTTCCAGGGTGGTGCCATTGGTAAAGAACCCACCTGTTAATGCAGGACAAGTAAGAGAAAGGGGTTCAATCCCTGGGTCAGGAAGATCCCCTGGAGAAGGGCATGACAACCACTCCATGGCAATCCACTCTAGTAATCTTGCCTGGAGAATCCCATGGACAGGGAAGGTTTGAAAGGCTGTAGCCTTTTTCCTGGGCTTCTCTGGTGGCTCAGAATGTAAAGAATCTGCCTGTAATGTGGGAGACTGGGTTTGATCCCTGAGTTGGGAAGATTCCCTGGAGAGGGCATGGCAACCCAATCCAGTATTCTTGCCTGAAGAATCCCCATGGACAGAGGAGCCTGGCAGGCTGCAGTCCATGGGGTCACAAAGAGTCAGACACGACTGAGCAACTAAGCCCACCACAGCCTTTTTCCTACAAATGAGAAACGGGAATACTGAAAGGCCCCACAGGGTTCTTCTCAGTTTCATTACAACATAACTAATTCAAGGGGAAATAAATTAGTATGTTACCAATTTTAAGAGAATCAACACAGTCTTTTATGCTAATTGAGAAAGTACAACCAGATTAGTGAGGTCATAGTGATTAAATTATCACAAGAATGGTAAGCAAATTTAACTTCCTATGACAAACATAGATTAAAACATTAAGTGGTTAAACATTAAAAAATGCTGCTCCATAAATATTTATAACCTCAAGATTACTCAGAAATCTGAATATTACTGTAAAGTTTTTATCCTTGTAAATAAATTTTAGCAGTAATCCAGTTTTATGATCTAAAACACCTAAAGATTTAACTCTAATTTTTCTGGTAACTATATGTAAATATTCATTAGCCTTTATTATACTGCTAACTTGAATGCTTTGGATTCTTAAAATTGACCCCTAGTTTCAACTATCATTTTAATCAAGACTGGTCAAAGTCCAGTGGTTAAGAACCTGCCTTCAAATACAAGGGACATGGGTTAGATCCCTGGTCAGGTAACTAAGATCCGATGTGCTCTGGAGCCCAAACACTGTAACAAAGATCCCATATGCCACAGCTTACATCCAACACAGCCAAAAATAAATAAATAAATATTATTTTTAAAAATAAAAAGTTTCCATCATTAAATTTAAAAAAAAACAGTCAAAGCTTCATAGCACTTGACTTAGACACTGTATTAATTTTAATAAGCCTACAAAAGCCTTGACTTGCCTAAAAGTTTGAATAAGATAAATCACGCTGTTTTGTCTTTTTTAACCCTCACAATGCTGCATCACATAAAAAGTTCTCCATGGACTTGGATGAAAATACTTCTGCAGTTGTCTTCGTGTTTATACCTGTATTGTCATCATGTATTTTTCCTGGTGGATGTGCTCCAAAATTTCCCCAAGTGCTGAAAATTGAAGGAATGGTGTAAGCACATAGGGTAAACCCCCCCACCTCAGAGAAAGAGATTGAGGCATGGCTTTCTTGATATAAGATAAGCTATTTTTGGCCTGAAGCCATCTTGTGCTCTAAGTCTGGCCACAATGTGTGCCCTTGAACAGGTCTCTGTAATTAATGATCTTGAGGCAATGCAGAAACAAAACAAAAGTAGTCAAAAAACAATAGTTCAGTGATAAAATAGAATCCTAGCTCCTCCTTGAGGGAGATAGCAACCTGATACATACTTGAGTTCTGCATGCACAAAGGTCCCCATCCAGATGGAGGATGGAATGATGATGTTGAACTTTCCTGACCCTCATAACTTCAATCAACTAAAGTCTGGACTCTGTAGACCTCTGCCCCAATTCAATGGTGAATTCCTCTCTGCTCAAGTCCCTTTGCCAATATGCATGTGCCCTTAGCTAGAAAATTCCCCAATTTTGCTGTTCAGGGAGACACTGCTTTGGAAATGATCCCTGGTGTTCTCCTTACTTACTGCAAGTAAAAAATCCTTCTCTCCCTCTTTGGCTTGGTTGTATCTCTTGGGTGAACACTCACCAAGAAGCAAACACAGTTTTTGGGTAACAGCATCAGTTTTAGAGTTTCTTAGGGGAAAATTCCATTGACCTTAAATTCTTTGAGAAATCTCATCCTTCCTTTACTTTATTGCTCAAATTGAGACACATTCAGCAGATGCCTGTGTGTACTAAACAGGCAAGATTCCGGCATCATGGAGCTTATTTTTTATTGGAGGAGACAGAAAATTCAAAAATAAACACATATAATTTCAAATAATGATAGTTGTAGTAGTAATACTAATTAGTTACACTAATTGTCATGTCCTCTATGTGCATTATCTCATTCATAATACCTTAGCAAGTTATAGATGAAGAAACTGAGGCACAAAGATCTCTCAACCACTAAAGTACCTTCTAAGCCAGTGGGTTTTGTTCTTTGGAAGAAAATATAAGGTCTTTCACATTTTCTTTCTTTTTAAAAAAATCTGAAGAAGGAAATGGCAACCCACTCCAGTATTCTTGCCTGGAAAAGTCCATGGACAGAGGAGCCTGGTGGGCTGCAGTCCATGGGGTTACATGACTGAGCACGCGTGCATGAGGGTGGAGGGAAATGGGTTGGTAGCAATAAACTGGTAGAACCAAAAAAAAAAAAAAAAATCATTATCCCATTTTTTTTTTCTTCCCAATGTTTTCTGAAATGTAGGTCAAGAGATCATTTCCCCAGATTTTATATCCCACTATTTTGTGCGAGTGAAGAAGTGAAGTGAAGTGAAGTCGCTCAGTCGTGTCCGACTCTTTGCGACCCCATGGACTGTAGCCTACCAGGCTCCTCCATCCATGGGATTTTCCAGGCAAGAGTACTGGAGTGGGTTGCCATTTCCTTCTCCAGGAGATCTTCCTGACTCAGGGTTTGAACCCGGGTCTCCTACGAACCCGGGTCTCCCGCATTGTAGGTAGACGCTTTACCATCTGAGCCACCAGAGAAGTCTGGTGCGAGTGACATGATATTAATTTGAGGTTTTTTTTTTTTTGGCTGCACTGCTCAGTATGTGGGATTTTAGCTCCCTGATCAGGAATTGAATCCACTCCCCTTGCATTGAAAACATGGAGTCTTAACCACTGGACCACCAGGAAATTCTCAAGAATTTTTTATATAAAGAAATGCCCAAATAAAGGGAATATTAGGGCTTCTCTGGTGGCTCAGCTGGTAAAGAATCCGCCTGCAATGCAGGAGACCTGGGTTCGATCCCTGGGTTGGGAAAATCCCCTGGAGGAGAGCATGGCAACCCACTCCAGTATTCTTGCCTTGAGAATCCCCATGGACAGACGATCCTGGCAGGCTACAGTCCATGGGGTTGCAAAGAGTCTGACATGATTGAGTGACTAAGTGCACACAGGGAATATTAAGTCAGACAGATAGAAATAGAAGTAGGTAACGGGTGAACTGTCATGATTATTACCATTAACCACAACTCCTGCTACATTTTCCATTAACTCTGAAGGAGTTCCACATCTTGCAGAAATTTGCCTCTGTAGTTGAGCTGACCGTTCCTCAGTTTCATCCTGTCTTTAGCTTTGGGAAAATAGTAATTCTGATCATGAAGCAAACTTGGCTGCTTATTTGGAAAACTAACTTAGATAATCTTTTATGAGATAGTCGGTGGCTTTATCCTGAATCTTACCAAGAACACAAATTTACTTTTGATCACAGATATATTTGTTGGCATCATGTTGTTTTTCCTCTGTGGGATTAGAAACGGAGAGAGCTTGCCCATCTGAACACTTCAAAAAGAAAAGGACCACATCAAGGCTGTTGTTACCTGCTGTACAACCAAGGTCAGAAGCAGTGTGGGTGTGCACAGACACACTGTGTGTACTGCCAAAACCGTCCTGCCGAAGCAAAGGAAATGAAATGTGGAATTGACGTGTATACATTCCACCCCGCCACCTCCTTTCCTGAGAGGTCAGTGAACAAGATCGGGATTACAATTATTACAGTGGGGAAAGTCAAGTTACTAAATACTCCGGAGGGCAAAAGAGAATGAAACGTGTGGTTAACTTTCATCCTTGAGAGAAATAAGGTGTGGACCGAAAGCATGTGAACTGTAGATTTGATGTTCTGGGGGAAAGCAGCATTTGTGAAGAGTTCATTTCTTCCCCAAAGCCACAAGTGGTGACACCAAAGGAAATTCTCCTCGAGTTTTTCAAAATTTAGCTTTTTATGGAAGTATAATACACAGAAAACAGCACAAGTCTTGAGGGCACAGCTCTAAGAATTCTAAGCAGTGAGCAAAACTGTAACCAGTACCCAGCGTGACTGGCTTCCCAGAAGACCTCTCTTCTAATCAGGATCCTCCTAACCATCAAGTGTGCCACTAATCCTGCCATAACAAAATAGGTTAGTTTTGACTGTTTGGGGACTCTGTATGCGTGGATTGTATATGATGGACTCTTTCATGATATGTATGCAAGAGTCTGGCTTCTTTATCTCAACATTATGTTTGTAGGATTCATCCATGTCGGTGTGTTCATTTCTGTCACTATATAGTATCCAACTGTTGTGAGTATCCATAGTTTATCCATTCCACTGCTGAATAATATTTGGGTTCCGGTTAGGGACTATTACAAATTATGTGGACATGTGTATGCATTTCTGATAGATATATTCCTAGGATTGAAAGCACTTGGTTATAGGATATGCAAACTTCCAGCTTTAGCTGTTACTAGAAGTTTCCCAAAGTAGTAGTTGTACCAATACACACTCCTGACAACAGTATGTGAAAGTTCTGTGTGCACACAGAATAGGTGAGAAGCTCCGAGGTGGCCTAATATTTTACACCCGTGCTGTTTTTTCGAAAATGGGCTCACACTTATTCCTTATTCTTATTCCTTTTCCATTAGTGAAGCATCATTGTTCACTCACACCACCTCCCAGCCAAGGGAATATAAGTCTCTGACACAACCATACTCCAGCCAGTAGATTTTGGCTATTATTTACCAGGATGTAAAAATATGATGCAACTGAAAAGGTTAGAAGCAAGGTCAGGTATAAAGAAAAGTAAATTTGAAAGCAGACAGACTGTTTTAACAGTTGCTTTTGGAAACAGATTCTAGATTAAACAAAGTTGTTTTTGAGCTAAATTTATGTCTCCTGAACTGGATTTTTTTTTTCAAACAATAATAGAACTCAGTGCCAGTGAAGGACATTTATATTTTGTGGCCGCCCAGCGTATTTTGAATGCTCCCAGTGTCTGGAGAATCTCCCACCTTGTGGATTTATCTACCCCTACTGTGACTGTGGAGACAGGGAGATAATTAAGGTTACATGAAGTCATAAAGGTAGAGCCCTAAGCCAATAGGTGGCTTTATAAGAGGAGAAAGAGAGAAATCTCCTCTCTCTCTCGCTCTCCCAAGTACACACATCAAAGAAAGGCTACTTGACCATAAAGTGAGATGGCAACTACTTATAAGCCAAGAGTCCTCAGAATGATATCTACTTTGCTGGCATCTTGACCTTGGAATTCTCAACCTCCAGAACTGTGAGAAAATAAAATTCCTGTTGTTTAAGTTACCCAGTTTACAATATTTTGTTATGGCAACCTGAGCAGACTAATACACCATATAATGGAAGAGAAAGGTGATTTATAATATAGTGAGCATGTGCAATAAGTCATTTCAGTCATGTCCAACTCTTTGTGACCCCATGGACTGTAGCCTACCAGGCTCCTCTGTCCATGGGATTCTCCAGGCAAGAATACTGAAGTGGGTTGCCATTTCCTTCTCCAGGGGATCTTCCCAACCCAGGGATTGAACCTGTGTCTCTTAAGTCTCCTGTATTTGCAGGCAGGTTTTTTACCACTAGCGCCACCTGAGAAGCCCTTACTCTATAATAAAGCAGTCTTAATGTTAGACAATTTAATATACATACAAAATTGCAAAGAATGTTCAATTGCAGCTTCATTTTTAGGCCATGTCATCCAAACCACACAAAGTCCACAAGTCCACCAGCCAGCGGAGAGTATTTTACTCTATTCAAGTTGCTTCTAAGCTCCATTCACAGCCATGGAAGTCTTAGTCCTAGACTCTGGGGGAACAGCATGTGATAACGCCAGTGTCACCAGAGAATCTTAGACAGTCTCCTTCATACCTTCCATATCTGTGTTGTTCAACACATTAGCCACTAACTATATGTGAAGAGTGAGCATTTGATATATGGCAAGTCTGAATTGATATGTGCTGGAAGAATAAAATATATATTGAAGGCTTGATATAGAAAAGAATGTAAAATTATTAATAGTTAATAACTTGATACTGGGTTACATAAAACATATTGCAAAAATTAATTTCACCGGTTGCTTTTTACTTTTTAAAAAATATTTATTTATTCACTTGGCTGCACTGGATCTTATTGCGGCACATGGGATCTTCCGTCTTTCTTGCGGGACGCAGGATTTTCTAGTTGCAACATGTGGAATCTTTTTTTAGTTGTAGCTTTCAAGTTCTTAGGGCTTCCCTGGTAGCTCAGCAGTATAGAACCCGCCTGCCAATGCAGGAGATGTGGGTTCGAGCCCTGGGTCGGGAAAATCCCCTGGAGGAGGAAACAGCAGCCCATTTCAGTATTCTTGCCTGGAGAATCCCATGGACAGAGGAGCCTGGTGGGCTACAGTCCATGGGGTCGCAAAGAGTCAGACACAACTTAGCAACTAAAACAACAACAACAATGCAAGCTCTTAGTTGTGGCATGTGGGATATGACCAGGGATTGAACCTGGGCCCCCTGCATTGGGAGCTTGGAGTCTTAGGCACTGGACCACAGGGAAGTCCCTCTTTTTGCTGTTTTAAATATGCTACCAGAACATTTTAAATTACGTATGTGGATCGCATGTGTGCCTTACATTATGTTACTGTTGGACAATGCTGCTCTATAGACATACACAGTCCCTTCATCCTTTTGATACACTCACTTTTTCCTTCCAGGAAAGTCTCAGCTCCAGTTCTTCCTGGGTCTTGCTTCCAAAGGACGTTGTTCAGTCTTTCTCTGCCCCAACTGGTTCTACTTTTGATAGTGAGCAGGTTTCAAAACTTGAGTATGCTTGAGGCAGTGGGGGAAACTCCTCATGGGGGTCTGACCCCCAGATAGAATATCTAATGCAATTAGATCTTTCCTCATTGCACTGATACTTTTTCTCCTTCACTGCATTAAGTGATATTGTTTTAAACACACCCTTCTATAGAAGAAGAAATGGTGAATTTTATTTGGGAAAATAAACTAACAAAAAACTCCTGACCCTTCTATTAATGTAGCTTTTAGAATGCAACATTCTAGAAAATGGAAAGAAGTGGTAGGGAAGAAAACCTCATTCCATCATACATACATTAGCAATCTGGATCCTATATTACTCTTTTCCTTAAAAAAGTTTGGCTGCCCTGGGTCTTCCTTGCAGCACTTGGACTTCCTTTAGTTGTGGTGCATAGGCTCTCTGGTTGCTCCACAGGCTTACTTGCCCAACCAGGGACTGAGCCCATATCCCCTGCTTTGGAAGGCACATTGTTAATCATTGGACCACCAGGGAAGTCCCATGGATCCTATATTACTGTTTATTCTTCAAAACAGGAACACATGTAAGGAGTGGTTAAATGGATTACCCAAGGTCACAGATCTGTATGAAGTAGTTACTACTAAAACCTAGTTCTGATCCTTACTCTGTTTTCTATTATATCACAATATCATGTACTCTCCAAAATTTAAACTTTCTTTGACAATTCAAAATTTTACAGTACCTGGGTAGGGGAGAAAATGGGAGGTGGTCATTGTTACAAACATCAATTATTACTAAAGAGTACCTGAAAAATAATTACAGTTATTGTCTGGCTATTTGGAATAAAAATAACTGGCAAATTATGTTAACAACTACTCAATTTATTCAATATAGCATTGCACAGAATTGTTCTAAATTATAGATGATGAAGATGATGACAGCCAAAATGTTTTGAGCCCTTTATGTGAAGCACTATGCTGAACATTCTATATGCTTGAGCTCATTTTATCATTTCACAATTGATAGGGTATTATTACCCCCATTGTACAGGGAGAAGCAGAGATCACACGGCTAAGAAGTGACTGAAACCAGGTCTGTTAGACTTCAGAGTCCTAGAACCTGGCTGTGCTCTACTGCCTTCCAATGATCTTTTAAAAAAATTTTTATATACATTTTTTGTTGATGTTGTTATTGGAAATAAATCAGAGCTTAGCTTTATTTAGGGTTGTTTAGTCGCTAAGTCAAGTCCGACTCTTTGCAGCCCCATGGACCATAGCCTGCCAGGCTCCTCTGTTCATGGGATTTCCCAGGCAAGAATACTAAAGTGGGTTGCCATTTCCTCTCCAGGGATCTATCCAACCCAAGGACTGAACTCACGTCTCCTGCATTAGCAGGTGGGTTCCTTACCACTGAACCATCAAGGAAGCCCCCAGTGATCTTATCGCTACTTCCTACATGTCTCAGGTCATACCCAATTTCTGCCAGACTTCCTCAAGAGAGAACTGATAATTCTTAGCGTCATTCTCTGTACATTGCAGATAAATTTAGTTTTGAGCATTTCTTAGACTATTTTTGCATCCTTCTTATGAATTCATTTGGGATAGTTAGAGAATGTTTTGGAGAGGACTTTCAATCATTTACTGATTTTGAAGAAGTACTTCTGGAGAGAGCTCTTGGAATTAGAGAGGCTTATCTGATTTTGCCAATAGCACCTTTATGTCCCTGGAATTATGAGAATTATAAAATCCACCTGTCAACATACATAAGGCTTTGTACTTTAAAAAGGGAAAAAGAAAAACATTCTTTTAAAGGGTCCAAAGTTTCTTTTTCGCCCTGAAAGGTGTTGACTTAAAACATGGTAACAAAAGTTTTAGCCATCACTGACCCATCAGGTAGAATTTTGAAGGAAGTTCTTTATTTCCAGGAGCCCCAGAATCCCCTAAGGTATAATATAAAATGTAGCTACCTGTACAAAATTTCACAGTGTACAAATATGTTGAACTCAAATAATCCTCAAAATATTTCTCAACTGGCCACATTCTACGAATGAGGAAACTGAGGGCCAAGGAAATTAAAAGTATGTCTATAAAGATTGGAACTACTGTTTATGGACTTTTTAACATTATTCCTGATGCTGTGTGTATAAAACTCCTTGATCATGTTTTAACGTGAGCTAGTATATCATCTGGACATGGAACAACAGACTGGTTCCAAATAGGAAAAGGAGTACGTCAAGGCTGTATATTGTCACCCTGCTTATTTAACTTATATGCAGAGTACATCATGAGAAACGCTGGGCTGGAAGAAACACAAGCTGGGTCAAGATTGTTGGGAGAAATGTCAATAACCTCAGATATGCAGATGACACCACCCTTATGGCAGAAAGTGAAGAAGAACTAAAGAGCCTCTTGATGAAAGTGAAAGAGGAGAGTGAAAAAGTTGGCTTAAAGCTCAACGTTCAGAAAACTAAGATCATGGCATCTGGTCCCATCACTTCATGGGAAATAGATGGGGAAACAGTCTAAACAGTGTCAGACTTTATTTTTTTGGGCTCCAAAGTCACTGCTGATGGTGATTGCAGCCATGAAATTAAAAGACGCTTACTCCTTGGAAGGAAGGTTATGACCAACCTAGATAGCATATTTAAAAGCAGAGACCTTACTTTGCCAACAAAGGTCCGTCTAGTCAAGGCTATGGTTTTTCCAGTGGTCATGTATGGATGTGAGAGTTGGATGGTGAAGAAAGCTGAGCGCCGAAGAATTGATGCTTTTGAACTGTGGTGTTGGAGAAGACTCTTGAGAGTCCCTTAGACTGCAAGGAGATCCAACCAGTCCATCTTAGAGGAGATCAGTCCTGGGTGTTCATTGGAAGGGCTGATGTTGAAGCTGAAACTCCAATACTTTGGCCACCTGATGTGAAGACTGACTCATTGGAAAAGACCCTAATGCTGGGAAGGATTGGGGGCAGGAAGAGAAGGGGATGACAGAGGATGAGATGGTTGGATGGCATCACCGACTCGATGGACATGGGTTTGGGTAAACTCTGGGAGTTGGTGATGGACAGGGAGGCCTGGCGTGCTGCGATTCATGGGGTTGCAAAGAGTTGGACACAACTGAGCGACTGAACTGAACTGAACTGAGTATATCATCTGAATCCATCACCAAAAAGAAAACCAGAGATATCCTGAATAAAATAGAGCCCAGAGTATACAGCAAAACATTTATTTACTTCTCCCATAGAGTCTTTTAGCCTATCATATCACAGATTCCACCTCCCCACCATCTCTTTCCCTCTATTCATCCCCTCTCCCAAGTCTTTCCCTGTCTCCTGCCTCCTGTTATCTTGAACTGGCAATAAAGGATCCTTTAGTTCCCATCTATCTGGGATGGAGGCTCTGGGTCCTTCAGATTTTTCAGAATGAAACACCACCAAGTGAACCTTTCTCTTGTTACTGCTGACTGGTTCTCAAGTCAACCTAAAAAAATCAGGTTAAACAGGAAAATGTCACTCCCTCACACACACCTTAAAGGTAACCCCCAAATGGCAAAATATAAAGAATTTCCAGAATGAGTGAATACACATGTTCAGAATGAGTGATCTATTCTAGCTCCTGGTAAACTTAGGGTAAGGGGTGGGAGCCAGAACAGGACACTGAGGGCAGGAGATAAAGAAGAGGCCCCACCCAAGGAGGGGATTCTAACAGGAAAGTGAAAGTGAAGTCGCTCAGTCATATCCCACTCTTTGGGACCCCGTGGACTATAGCCTACTAGGCTCCTCCTCCCATGGGATTTCCCAGGCAAAAGTACTGGAGTGGGTTGCTATTTCCTTTGCCAGGAGATCTTCCCGACCCAGGGATTGAACCCAGGTCTCAAACCCAGGTCTCCCGCATTGTAGGCAGACACTTTACCATCTGAGCCACCAGGGAAGGTGGCTTCTAACAGGAGAAGTTTGCAAAATGATGACTGCATTTGAAGTCTAAAGAGACAGCTAGCAAAGTTGCCTTTTTCTAACTTGGTGTCAGGTGGAGGGAAGAAAAGTCTCCCCTAAGAATTCAATACCACTAGCCAGTACTTCTGCCCTGAATTTACACTTCCTACGTGGGAAAAAAAACTTAAGAGCTAAGAATTCAGTTTAAAGTGGTCCCAGTTTGATAGTGCCCCAAGGCACCTGGCAAAGCAAATTTAAATCCTTTTAACCCAAAACTATGTTAAGTATGCATGTTTAAATTTCTAAAGCTTAATGGGGAAAAAAAGGCAGCAAGTGTGTATAAATTCCAAAATGGTAGAGTAGGGGAAATGAGTTAAAAAAAAAAAAAATCCAGGGGAAATAAACACACACACACACACACACACAAAAGGCATAAACAAGGAAAAAAGAAACAGAAAAGGCAGAGAACAGCACAAAATAAGACACTATAAATAAACCCACATATATCAGTGTTCAGTCGCTTCAGTCGTGTCCGACTCTTTGTGAACTCAAGACTGTAGCAAGCTCCTCTGTCCGTGGGATTCTCCAACCAAGAACAATGCAGTGGGTTGCCATGCCCTTTTCCAACATATATCAGTAGTAACAGTAATTATGAGTGAACTAAACTATGCACTTAAAAAAAAAACCAAAGTTATCAGTTTGCTATAAGAAACATACCAGATTAACCACCATTAGCATCTGTATTTACTTTGTGTTTAAAAATCAGCTGGTAATTCTGAAACACTGTAGAATGGATAAAAATTATTTGGTGATCATAACTCTTTGTTGAATTAGAGTATTTTTGCAGCATTCCTTGTCATCAGAAACACGGTTAAACTTTAAAACTAGAAGCAGCAGAAAACTAGCTTGTAAAATTTATCCAAGTAGAGTGCAGGCCAGGCTGTCTTGGGGAAATAAACATTAAAACTCAAAGCAATGTTTTACACTGAGAAAAAAGAGTTATCACACCATTTTTTAAAGTGTAGCTATATATTACTGCTAGTCAAGTTTCAGGCAGAGAAACAGAACTTTGTATTATGAGACAAAGAATTTATATTGAAAGTAGATTTTATAAAATTATGTGAGGAGGTGGGAGACCTGAACATCCAGAAAGGAGAGATAAGAGAATCAAAGATACTGACTAGTGCTCCTAAGCACGCACATGAGTGTTGAGGACTGTAGGGAAAAAATGAAAAAGCTTAGCCCGTTCATCTGCCAAGTGGAAACAATAGGAATTTGGGAAGGTACTGCCCCAGTGGGGCTCCTTCTCTGTGGGTACACAGACAAGCAGTAGAGGCCGACCTGGAGCAGCCCTCAGGAGGAAGAGGCACAAAAACAAGAACACGCTGGACCCTACTGGGCATATACTGCAGTTGTCCATCTCCCTGTCTACATACCCTCAATTCTACCACGTATGTGAAGGTACAAACCTTCACATCTACCACTCAACTCTCAACACAAATTTGTTTTGGGAGCCAACTCTAACCCAGAAGGAGAAATCCTGGGAAAATATAGTTCCCAGCTTGACTGAGCTGACAATCCAGAGTAACGGTTTATAGGAGACACATCTAAAACGGAAAGGACAAGAGTGGGGAAAGCCACATCAGGCAAAAACTAAGCAAAAGAAACCTGGTGTGATTGATTAAAATCAGACAAAACAGATTTTAAAGCAAAAGTTGTTTTCTAGAGTTAGAGGGCTGTTACATAAAGTGTTCAACCAGAAGACAAAAGTCTCAAGTCGCTTACACCTGTAATACAGCCTTAAAATACATGAGGCAAAAATTGAGAGGATTTCCAGGAGAAATTGACAAATCTCTTACCACAGTGAGACTCGGGCATACCTTTCTGAGAATTCAGTACTAAAAGAAATAAGAAAGGACATGCAAGATTCGAACAACTCTAACAAAAACTGTCAAGGAAAAGTAGCATGCTGTGACAGAAAAGCTCAGGAGGTATTAGGTACGACTTTAGAGGTTGAGCATTCTTATTTTTGGCTGTGCTGGGTCTTTGTTGCTGTGTGAGGGCTTCTCTCTAGTTGTGGTGTGCGAGCCTCTCACCGTGGTGGCTCCTCTTGCTGCGGAACATAGGCTGGGCGCACCGGCTTCAGTAGTTGCAGCACGGGGGCTCAGTAGTTGTGGAGTGAGGGCTTAGTAGCCCTACAGCATGTGGGATCTTCCTCAGACCAGGGATCCAACCTGTGTCCCCTGCATTGGCAGACGGATTCTTAACCACTGGATCACCAGGGAAGTCTTTAGAGGTTGAGGTGTTTTTTTTTTTTTTCAATTTTAGTTGGGGGCTAATTACTACATTATTGTAGTAGTTTTTGCCATACATTGACATGAATCAGCCATGGGTTTACATGTGTTCCCCATCCTGAACCCCCGAAGTTGAGATTTTGCCAGGTGGCTGCAATAGGACCACGGGTAAATGTTGAGGTCACTGCCAAAAGAAAGAGATTCAAATGACGTCTTGAGGCCCTTGGAGAAAAAGGAAATAAAGACAAGGATAAGGTGAGAAAGCAGGAGTGCCTGTGGAATGATGGTTCGCCCACTGGCCTTCCAAGACTGCTGGTGGGATTTCACCTCAGCAGAGCTTTAGGGTTAGAGAATTCTTTTTCCTGGATTTGCCTTTCAATACCTCAGAGTAGAGGGGAAGGTTGTCAGGGAGCCATGCAGCTAAGCCTTAGGCCACAGGGACCTGAGGATTCTTTCCTTGAGACGTGCCTACTTTCCTTTCCCTTCCTCTGCTCTTTCTTGTAAAAACTGAAAATTGTTGGCGAGAGTATGAATAAAATTGAAGCACTATCGGGTTAAAACTTCGGTATTTTCTTGCATAAAAGGCATCTGAGCCAGAACAAGGTCTGTGACAAAGATGGAGCACAGAGATCTTTAAGATGTTAATATTTTTTCTGTTAAGAAAGAAAGAAATAAACTCCTCTGGTGGGTTCTAATTATAAGGATAAATGTTTAATTACTCACTTTGAAAGAATATTTTATTCTCAGCAATATATCTATATAACTAAAGTTATAGTTTATATAATTTATAACTAAAGCTATAGACTACATCCAACTGCCCAAATTAAAATATTTTTCTAAAAACTATTCCAATATTTTTGTAAGAAATGTTCTGCTTTCATTTTTAAATTGAGGATTGTCCTCAAGAAAGGAAAACATAAAGTTCATATTATAAACATCAGTTCAAAATAGGCCCAATAATACGGTTAAGTCCTAAAAGGAAGCTTAGTTTTTCAGATAAAATGGTAGAAAGGGTAATTTCTCAACACTTCAAAAGATGAACTATATACTTTGGGTATCACTAAATTGAATTGTAAAACATGAACTTGATAATTCTGTTATCAGGGTCAATTGTTTCAGATGAGAGAAACCTGCATATACAACTGTATTTTTTTTAATGAGTTAATGATAAAAAAAGATATCCATTTTATTCTGGATAACTACAGGTTTCGGGGCTTTCCAGGTGGCTCAGTGGTAAAGAATTCGCCTGCCAAAGCAGGAGACGCAGGAGACGAGGTTTCGATCCTTGAGTTGGGAAGATCCCCTGGAGAAGGAAATGGCAACCCACTCCAGTATTCTTGCCTAAGAAATCTCATGGACAGAGGAGTCTGGCGGGCTACGGTCCATGGTGTCGCCGAGTCGAACACAGTTGAGCGACTGAGCACACACATAATCCTAATTGTATAATCAATTACATATATGTATGTACATATACATATGTATATGATTCCTAGAATGAGATCTAGAATGAGCATGCATGCACCCCAAGTTTCATTTCTTTGTCTTGAGGGTTTATTACTTAAATGAAATGGCCTATTACTCTTGGAAGTCTAGGAATGATTAGAGTTCTAAATTGAAAGAATTTAATGCCAAGTTATTTACCTCCATGTTTAGTTAACAGTACTCTCTTCATCTGAAGCACTGACCTAGCCCCCGTTTCCAGTAAGCCCACCAAAGCCCCACATTCTGTGTTCAAGGAAAAAAATCTTTGGGTATACTGTCTCCTTAGGAGGGAGAAAGTGAAGTAGGAAGGCAAAATCTTCCTTACCACTTTCTCTAAATGGTGGTGGTCTTTGTATCTTTCTCTGAGGACAACAATTCAGGGGGAAAGGTCTTCCTTTTACAGAAAGACACTAGAATTTTCCCTTCCCTTCATGTTTATTGTTATAAAATTGTTAAGCCTTTTTCATGTCCAGGCCTTACTGTTTGTCAACCATTTCTAGTCACTTAGTCGAAAAGACCTATGTTAACTATTGTTAATTTAATACTGATCTTTAAAAGGATCCTTATCTTTTAGAAACAATTTTTACTAAGTGGAAAAGAATAGTGTGAGTTGTTTAAACTAGAAAAAGTAAATAGAGGTAAAAATAGACAGGGACGACCATGGTAGAGGATTCTGAGAGCTGGATGATGATAATATGGAAGTTCATCATACTGTTCTAATTTTATGTATGTTCAAAACTCACCAGGGACTTACTTCCTTGGTGGTCCAGTGGTTAAGTCTCCAAGCTTTCTTGCCAGGGGGCACAGGTTGATCCCTGGTTGGGAAAGTAAGATCTCCAGGCAGCTTGAAGCAAGGCCAAAACTCCCCCCAAAACAAATAGTTCCTCTAAGAAACGGTCATCCAAGATCCTTGAGAGTCACCAGTCTAAACAGATGATTTGTCAGCAAGTTTTTGTCTGTTTTTTTTTAACCTTTTATGGTGAGGTGTTTTTCTTTGAGGAGTCTCTTCATTCAACCAAGCTTGAGGAATGAGATGACCTTTCCCTTCCCAAAGCTCAAAATTACTTCTTAAACAGTTCCAAATATTCCCATATGCTAAGAGAAAGAGCATTATGAACTAACAATGTTTTAGTTTCTAAGACCTTATATCACTAGATCTTGAGGAAATCAGTTCTCCTAAAACTATTTGTTTACCTATCAAAATCGCCTTTATACAGCTGATTTCCATTATGCCTCTTAGATTATAATCTCTAAGTGGACAAAGATTTAACTCACCTTTACAGTGTTTTGCTTGCTAAGTTATTAAATTTGCCACAGAAAATATCTGCCAATTCTAAACACTTCCATCGAAGGGAAATACTGAATGTGTTCTTCTATGTTATCCTGTGTTGACTTATGACTCTGAATATATTGTATATTGTGAATCATTTTAGGGTTACAAATAACTCATCCATTAGGCTGTAAATTTCACTAGATAAAAAAGTACAGGGGAGCAAGCAAGCCAATAGCTAAGAGATACAACTATAATTTTTCTTTTTTTTCCAGTCTCACCTTAGGCCACATTTTTTTCCAGTTTCATACTAGATCACAAAATTATACCAGTCTTCTTATTTGTGATGAGCTGAAGGAAAACAGAAGAGTTCAAATTCACCTTATTCTAACAATAAGACAATGAAGCACAATAGAAAACTCAATTCTAATTGTAAATGTTTTTTTGCAACATAACATTTTGAAATCAGCTTAAATCCAGAGAGATTTTTTTTTATTACACAATTTGATTTTTACATCAATAAAATCTTAGATATAACAATATAGATGAAGGAACAACAATTTAATTTGTATTGAAATAAATATGAGATACACAGAGCACATACAGTGGAAAAGGGTCACAATAAATTACAAGTGGAGACATTATTTTGCTCAATCACCAGAGAAAGCCCTTGACACTTCCAATTTCACACCATCAAATTTATCATTCTTGCTGATTTAAGCAAAACACAAAACAAATATGGATCCCAGGGCTTACTTTCACAGGTACCAGCATAGATAATTTACTACAGTGATCCAATTTGGAAATCAGTAGGGACCAGTAAATCACTGCATAAAAGAAAGAGTGAATGAGGTCCTTTTTCCTTAGTGTCAGCAGGCTATGATTATTATGTTTATTAGATTTTCTTGAAAGGACTTCACATTTTCTCAAATATTCAGGAGCAGTATATTTCCCCTCTGAGCCCTACATTAGCATTTATGTGCTTTGGTCTTGAATACACAGTAATGATGAATTTTTCAATTTATTTTATAAATTTATATAGTCTGGATAGTATTGGCCTGAAGAGCATATAACTCCCCAACCTGTATAATATTAGATATTAAAAATGGATTCAAGAGAAGTTACTAAGAAATGCTGACATACTGTATATACAAATTTAGTTCAATATATCCCATTATATAGAGCACCAGAACCAATGAGTTTTTTATAATCAAGCAATTTTCTATGACTCTCTAATCTTTGTGGCCCTTTTACATTTGTTCCAATATATACATATCACAAATGTTGCCTGCCTAAGACTTTGCCCATTTGGTATCAACTTACAAATATAAACGTAAGCAAAAATTCATGTCAAAAGCATTTATCTTAAAATTACAAAAGTAAACAGTCAAAGTTTGGAATTTAAACTGTTATGAACCAAGGAAAAAAAAGTTAGTTCAAAAGTACTGAGCATATATATGTATTAAAAAAAAGAAAACTATGATGGAAAAAGTAAAACGATTCTTGGGCCCTTCCTTCTCCTGGAATATAAGCTAATTTTTAGATTCCAGCAAAGATATCTAGCAACAATTTTTTCTATCGTTTTCTAAGAAAAAGAAACTATTTTAGACTAAAAAAATACTGTACTTTATCTCTGGTCACATCAACTCATATTCAGTGCAGATCGGTTTTCTTATTTGTACTGCCTAAGAGGAGAAAGACTACTCTAGAGTTAATCCCAAATAGAGAGATGTGTTCCTTCTAAGAACCCTCCTGAATACCAGCTTAGAAGATGCACATGTCACAGAATAACTACCACCAGGAAACTTCCCAAACATTGAGCAGTTTCTTTCTTATCCTCAATACCAGATCCAATTACAACTTTCCACCCAGAGTATTAGAAGAGGACTGCTCATTAAAATAATTTCTGGAAATAACTCCTGGATTTACAAAACATATATGCCTTTGGTATACACTAAATCCATTAAACTATGCTATCATACAGCCTCTCAGAATTCTCTTAATTCTAGAGAAATTCCAGTGAGGTGTTAAATGAAATTAGCTGTCTCTGTAACTCAAACTGAATTTACAAATCTAGGCACCATTCCTAATACCCAAAATTATCGACATGCTTTTGTATTACTGTGATGTCTTAATTTTAAGAGATGGAACTGGCTGTACCTTGTTTACCTACAAAATGACCGTGAAAAAAATTAAGTACCATTTTCTATATACCTGAAAATGAAGGTGAAAGAACAATTTTATAACTGACATGTTTAGGGCACTTAGGGAAACAAAAACAAAAACAGCAGAGAGACTATGATCTGAGTAATACCACTGTGGCCTATTCTATTTACCTAGGAAGCAGATATTTACAGGGTACTTATTCCAGCTTTTGAACGTTTTTGTATTTAAAAAATGTACTCAAGAGTAAATGCTTACTAAATATTTACTGAATGTTGAATAATTACATATTAAAGAGAATCATGGAGTTCAGGTCCTTAGATTTATGGCTGACTCAGGATTTAGTGGCATTTAACCTTTCAACATGGTGTTGATAAACAGCTGGGGACTACTTGAGGAAAGAGTGCCACCTACTGCTCATCTGCATAACTGGTTACTTTCTCCCTTGAGGTTTTCATTACAGAATAAAAATCAGCCTCAATTTGGGTGACAGCATTAAGCTAGCAGATCAAAAAGGGCTTTGGGTAGGGGGTGGAGAGGAGCTTCAGACCTATGTTAATTAAAACACATTCGATAGCATTACATAAGCATCTTTACCACAATCCCTCAAAATTAGTTTCATTCATTCTGATCTCAAACTTCATTTAAGGAATTTCTCTTTGGACTGATGTTAAATAGTTAAAATCCATGAGGAATCAAGTATACAAAAGGAATACAGAATCTTTGTTAGAATAAAGTAGATTCTGTATGAGGCCTACACCTGTCCAAGAAGGTTTAATATTTAAAAGTGCTAGAACAGCAGCACTATACAACTTCCTAAACCAGATATTCTAGATGTTAAATCAACTTTTTTTAAACACATAAAAATAAATTCAGCTATGCAGCTGTAACTTTTCCTAGTACACTCATTCTATATACTCTATTATAATAATTTCCTTTTTTGTTATACATTATGCATTGTGTAAATGACATCCAAGACATACAATTTTATTTTTTTGGCCTCACGGCATGTGAGATCTTAGTTCCCTGACCAAGGCTTGAACTCGCACACTCTGCATTGGAAAGGTGGAGTTTTAGCCACTGGATCACCAAGAAGTTCCTGTATTTCCTTAATTTTAACTTGATAGATATAAAGTTACACTGTACTTTCAGATGTCACATTAGCTGACTGTACATATTCACACTGCAAAATTCCTAACTACAAGTTCATGCAAACTAAACATCTGGTAATGCTCAAATTGTAGGATTTATTTTTTCATGAGTTTAGTGAAAAGAAAGGGAAAGTGTTAGTTGCTCAGTTGTGTCCCACTCTTTGCAACCTCATAGACTGTAACCCACCAGGCCCTTCTGTCCATGAAATATTTATTCCAGGCAAGAACACTGGAGTAGGTTGCCATTTCCTTCTCCAGGGGATCTTCCTGACCCAGGGACTGAACTTGGGTCTCCTGCACTGCAGGCAGATTCGTTACCATCTGAGCCACCAGGGAAGCTTATTTATAAACCAAACTTTTTTTAAAAAATATATCAGAAGTATAATCCCATTATATGATAAAAGCCTCAACTTCTGAAGCACAGTTTTAAATTTAAATAGTATTAATGTTAAATTCCTTTTGTTAAAACCCACCTAAATTATTTCCTTTAGGAAAATCTTTTTGCTCAATAGTAATTTTCAAAATAAAGAATAAAAAATAAAAACAGAGGCATACTTAACAGATCATTAAAAGAAACAATCATGGTTAAAAGAGAACACACAAAAAGAAAATCAATAAACAGAAAAACTGGTGAAATCTAAGTTCTACATCTTAGTAGTTAATAGTATTGTCCCAGGGTTAATTTCTTAGTTCTGATAAATGCTGTATAGTTATGGAATCTGTTAATACAAGGGGAAGCTGAGTAAAGGATATACAGAAACTCTACTATTTTTTACAACTTTTCTACAAATCTAAAATTATCTCAAGATAAAAAAATTGTAGAAAACAAAACTTAGTAACTTAAAATATGCCTTCAGCTGCCATAATTTCTTGATATAATTGAAAATTTTAAAAAATCATTAGAAATAATATATTGTTTACTTAACATTTAAAGTTACTTTATTGCTCTAGAAAATTTAGTTTTTAAAACCATCAGATTACACACATGACAATGAGAGTGCCCCCCAACAATCAACTGTGTATTATGAGGCTTCTCTAACTTTGTAGATAACATTACAAAATTACAAAAATAGCTGGTTACAGTTGCGCTATCAAGTAGGTATCACATTTCTATAGATCAAAAAGTTGAATAAAAAGAAAACTGATGTTACTGCTAAGTCACCAAGTATATTTGAAAAATCCAAATTACATGCACATAGAAGAAAACTGGTTACAAAAACCATTACATTACTCTGCATTAACATTTTGCAATGTTTTAAACATTTCCAATCATGCAATAATAAAGGTCAGAATGAATTTTAAAAAGGAGTTGATGGAAGCTCAACAAACGTGTTTCACATGTTAAGCAACTCAAATCACAGTTGCATAATACACCCAATTCCTCTAAATTTATCCATGCATTACAAGACTGAAATGCACACTATTTCCCCCACAACTCCTCTGGCCCCATTCCCAATCAATAACCTTACCTATAAACATTTCTATTTAATCTTGTAAATGAAATGTGATGGGTAAGTATGTATGATCTTCATTATTATTTCAGAACCGATACAATCTTCACTTACATTCCTTTCAAAGGGCATCTGAAATGGTGCAGCTGTCTATGAAAATTCAAGCCTAAGAAACTGAGAAAACTTGACTTAGATCAGTCAAGAATCTGATCTAAGTAATTGTATCCACAATTCTAAAAGAGAGATTTACTATTTGAGAAATGTTACTCAACCTGTCTCTGAGAGGAAAACTGTATGACTACTGCTCGCTGATGTAAAATGCTTAGGTGACCACAAGTATTTACCCAGTTGGTTAATAACCTTTCAGTTGGGCCTTTAAGAAAAAAAAAAACCCAAAGCCACAGAAGTAAATATGAAAATAAAATTTTGGAAGGTCATAGTATAAGATACATAAAGAAATCCAAAATAAATCTGTCCTAATGAAGCAGCACAAAATCTACATAAAAGCACTTTGAAATTAAATACAGAAGGTGTTGTTACAACCATCAACCAAAATTACTGAATGGCAAAAGAATACTGTCTCATAGTATACTGAATTTACATGTTAATGATACCATAATGAACTCATGCCAGATATAAATTCATGTTACCAATTAGATGAAAACAAACTTTAGAGCTATTTTTACCAGACAAATAAATGTACTTCATGATAAAGGCACAGCAGCATCTAAAGAATTCTTGACACATTTATCACAAGATTCAAACTTCCTTAACTATTAACAACACATCACAATAAGGTTTCTCAGAAAGTGTTTGAAAGGCTTGATTTAACATGCCAGGAGAATGATTACACTTTTCTTTTGAGATGCATTTATGTAAATTATGTAAACTGCATTGAGGTCAGTTTTACACCTGGAATTAACCATCCCTAGCAGAAGTACCAGCAGCTAACAATTCTTATTTACATTATATATAACTTAGCTGGATGTTACACTATGCAACTGTTGGTGCCAGTCTGCTTATAAAGGCAATACTCTGGAGACAAAGTCTTCTCACAAACAGTGGGCAAGCAGGTTTCATTATAAGATGTTCAACAACAATCCTCAGTTCATTAAACAAGGTCCTGCAACATAAAATAGTGTTTCTTTCAGAAACTCAGTGAAAAATCAATGTAATTCAAGAGTAAATGCTGATAAAGGACTTTCCACTAAAGAATCTGAAGAAGTAATAACCAGGATGTATTGCAGGCAACATACAGAATTAAAATTCCCCAAATCAACACCTGTGTCCTTTTTTGGGGAAAATATTCATTTAACAAATGCATTTAATAAATGGCTAAGGGCTGAGATTAGGGATGATTTGTATTTTCTTTACAGTTGAGTCACATAATCTTCACATCTGACTTAGGCAAATAAAAAAGAGAGCAAGAATGTGAAAGTTATCTAATATGAGCAATCCCTCCTACCATTTCCTTAAAAGAACATACTGCCTCTTAGAGCTTTCCTCATCTGAAAAATGGGAATATGTACTTATTGGAGTCACAATGAAGATCAGTCCTGGGTGTTCATTGGAAGGACTGATGTTGAAGCTGAAGCTCCAATACTTTGGCCACCTGATGTGAAGAGCCGACTCACTGGAAAAGACCCTGATGCTGGGAAAGATTGAGGGCAGGAGGAGAAAGGGACGACAGAGGATGAGATGGCTGGATGGCATCACCGACTCGATGGACATGGGTTTGGGTGGACTCAGGGAGTTGGTGATGGACAGGGAGGCCTGGGGCACTGCGGTTCATGGGGTCGCAAAGAGTTGGACACAACTGAGCGACTGAACTGAACTGGAGTGAAGTTTCAATGAGGCAACACAGAAGATGCTCAATAAATGTTGCTGTCATTTAGTTGCAGAGTTGTTAGACAACAGTTAGACTCTGTGACCCCATGGACTGTAGCCCACCATCATTCCTCTACAACTAAAAAGTACTAAGTTCCAAACTTCTTACCCTGAGCCTCAGGAAGTTTTACGATATGGTTCCAATATACCTTTTAAATCTCTGCTCTAACCACTCACCACTCAGAATTTCCCTTATGGTCAAATAGGTCTACATATGTGCCCCTTAAACTGTTTTTATCTTATTGCCTCTGAACTTGTGTTCCTATTGTTTTCCTACCTAAAATGCTCTTCCTTATTCTGTCTGTTGCAAGTCTTTAATCCTTCCAGAACAAATTAAAATATTTTGTGAAACTTTCCTGGGCTCTTCTCTCTTCTGGCTCAATGATCTCTCCCCTCCTGTGGACTACAGTACTGATACAATAAACCTGACAATTCATCACAATTTGACATGTGAATACCACATCTTGCACTACTGTTTCCTTTCTTATTTGTGATGTGTTTCCTCAACTAGGACAGTACCAGGAGAGGGAGACTTTTGTCCTACACAGTTTTGAATTCCTTACGCTTTAGCACTGTTTTACATGTGGTCAAGAAACTTCAGTCTTAATGTCTGAAAAGCAAGCACCTCCTCATCAATCCTAGAACTTATATTCGCAAAAACATTGCTTGCTTATAAATTCTAATATAAAAGTTAAACAAGTCTTAAAAGTTACAAATGATATATTTCACAATACTATTAATAAATAAAAGAGATTTAAACTAATTACCAGCTTACCGACAGTATGGATTTCTTCGAGAGGAGTATCGAAGAGTAAGGAATCTATAGTATATAAAAGGCTGGAACAAACTTCCTTGACCACTGAAATAAGCAAATATAAGGGAAATAAATACACATTATCAATTCATATGTATACTCAAAATTTAAAGGCAACTTAACTGGACAATGTGTGTGTCTACATTCATCAAATGATCATAATAATATCTATCATATCTAAAGTCCAAATTATTCATGTAGGTATTGTTAAGTTTTTTAAAGCTACTAAATAAATCAGAAAATGTTATATAAATGCTTCAACAACTGCCACTAATAATTGGTAATCAAGTTTTAACACTTTTTATAAAATATTTAAAATGAAAGGTAGTTTATTTGGTATAAACAAATAAAAAAATCAATAAAACCATATAGGCTCACCAGTAAATGTAAGTACAGGCTAAACATAGCCTATACTATTTATTTTTCTTGGTTAAAAATCACAATCATAATACCCCAAGAGTCATATACATGTTTATGAAATTCTAAGTCTGGAATCCTTTCCTAGGAAAAACTATCTTAAGATGCTCACTAAAACAACCACAAATAAAACACAGCAACAAGCTAACAGTCTCCAGGCAAGAATACTGGAGTGGGTAGCCTTCTCCAGGGGATTGTCTCCACCCAGGGATTGAATCTGGGTTTCCTGCATTGCAGGCAGATTCTTTACCGTCTGAACCACCAGGGAAGTCCAGTTGGGTAGCAGGGCTAAGTAAATGATATGTATATATTTGATGGATTCAGTATGCAATTACTTAAAATCTTGACTACTGGAAACTACACAGGAACTCTGAAGAAAGCAGGATATAAAGCTATACATATTATTACAACTATATTTTAAAAATCTGGGGAAGAATAAATGCATCAAGATGCTAAATGTGGTTTGATTTTTAGGTTAAATTTTTTTAGCCTCCCCACTCACCCTTGGCAGAGACACACAGCTTGTGGGATCTTAGTTCCCTAAGTAGGGATCAAATCCCAGCCCCCTGCAGGAGAAGCAGAGTCCTAACCACTGGACGGCCAGGCAATTCTCCTTTTTAGCCTCCCAGCTTCCCAACTGTATTACTTTCATAATAAAAATTTACATGATTACAAATTTATAACTAAATATATCTACTTTCTCCAATAAATCATGCGATAAAACTTTAACTCTGTAAATTGAAAAATAGAGGCATTATAGAACACACAAGTAGAAAAGAATATTCAAGGGAGAAGGTGAGGGTGGGACGTTCTGGGAGAATAGCATTGAATCATGTATATTATCGTATGTGAAACAGAACACCATTCCATGTTCGATGCATAAGACAAATGCTCAGGACTGGGGCAATGGGATGACCCAGAGGGATGGGATGGGGAGGGAGGTGGGAGGGGGGTCCAGGAAGGGGAACACATGTAAACCCATGGCTGATTCATGTCAATGTATGGCAAAAACTACTACAATATTGTAAAGTAATTAGCCCCCAACTAAAATAAATAAATTTATTTAAAAAAGAAAAAAAGAAAATATATTTTAGGTATTTCTTGACTCAGTGGATTTGAATAAATCTATTATAAGAGCTAAAAAAAAAAAGAATATTCAATGAAACACAAATTTTCCATCATCCAAGTTAGTTCCTTCCTCAAAGTTATAGCAGTCTCTAATATATCCTTCCAGAAATTTACATAAACAAGTGTATATAATGGCTAACATGCAGTGCTCACTCTGTAATGCACTGAACCCAGTTAATTCTAGGAAGGAAGTGGTATTATAATGCTTATTTTAAAGATGAAGAACCCTGTGGATGTACCTAGAGTCTGTCATACAGAGGGAATAAATCAGAAAGAGAAAAATAAATATAATATATTAACACATATATATGTAATCTAGAAAAATGGTACTGATGAACGTACTCGCAGGACAGGAGTTGACGCAGATGTAGAGAATGGACGTGTGAACACAGGGTGGGAAGAAGAGGGTAGAACAAATCGAGAATAGCACTGACATATACACATCACCATATGTAAGACAGACAGCTAGTGGGGAGCTTCTGTATAGCACAGGGGGCTCAGCTCGGTGCTGCAATGACTAGAGGGTTGGGATGGGGGAGTGGGAGGAAGGGTCAAGAGGGAGAGGATATATGGACACATATAACTGATTCACCATGTTGTACAGCAGAAACACCAATTTTAAATTTATTGTATCTTAGCGATCATCCCCTATCACAACACACAAATTATCTTATTCTTTTTACAACCTGAAATATTCCATTTTATGCATGTACTAACAAGCTCTCTGCTAAAGAACAAACCCGAAATGATCGTCCTTTTATCTGTCTTTGCACATGTGTGTATTATGTAAGATAAACTAACTCACAGACTACATGTATAAGATAAACTCATAAACTGTTCACTTCTAAATACAGAGTTTTATGCGTTATTGCTACAAATTTAACTTAATAACAAGGCCTTCTAATATTAGACTGTGCTTCTACCATGAAAGGTAGCATTTAAGGAATAATGACTTGAAATGTTTAATTTTATAATCTGTGTTATAGTCAAGTGACATACTTGAACCATTAACAGCGTCTCTTATTAGGGAGTTGAATACTACTTTATTACTTAGTTTTACTTTTTTAAAATAACAACGTGATTCTTCTATTTAAATATTTTGGTAAATTCTCATTTTCTTTACAATAATCTTAAAAATTAAGATCAATTTGTACATTGTAAGCGTTTAAATAAAAGACTAAGTACCACAATTGACTTAATATACCAATATAGTAAAAACTTGGTATGCCAACAAAAAATTCACTACTGTTCCAATAATGAGGTTTTTTCGTTTAAGTGTGCTTGGCATCTCAGCATTTCATTATAATTCTCTTCAGCTTACTTAAAAGGAGAACAAACTGTTCTGTTTATTAACTTGAATAGATACCAATTATCTCCACATATAGAGTTAGTTTTGGTACCTACATTTTAACTTTCACTCAAGTACATAAAACAAATCACAGAACCTGGGGATACCCAAGAAACAGAAAAATGAGCAAGAAAGTAAGAGGGCAAAAAGTTCCTTTCACCAATTAAAATGTTTAAGTGTATGATGAGGATCATGAAAAAGATGAACTAACTTCTAGGGTGAAAATTCCAGAGTTGAGTAATAGACAAATACAGTTGCATCATATTCTATACTTAATATTCATGGAATGTTACAATTGTAAGGATTTTTGGCAGTTACTAATGTCAACTACTATCAGTTTTTTACATGTAGAAAACCAAGGCCCAGAAGGCCTAGTTAATGGTCAAATCAACCAGAATCCAGCTCCCTGACACCTAGTAAGAAGTTTTTCCATTGTATCATTCTAGGACCCTATTTAGATTATATTATCTAATTTGGAACCCTACAGCTTAACAACATGTGGTGATCCTGGAATTTTCAGAGGAAAATATTATTCACAACAATAGTACAGATGTATTTATGAGGAAATCTAGAAAACTCTCTTACTAGCTTAAAGAAACACTGCTAAGGAAAGGAGTAACTGTTGGTATATAAAAACCTCACTAGTTAATCAAGGCAATGACATTAAAATGAAATATTTCATACACAAAAATGTTTGTTACAAACTAATGAGATTATGGAAAATAGGTAATACAGGTCTATTAGAGGGCAATTTGGTACATGGCCTATTAAATATAAAATGTACCCAGCTTAGACTCAGTAAAAGTATATATAGATTCACACAAAAGTATAAGCAGACAGGTAAAAATTATGTTTACCGCAGCAACATTTGGAAAAGTAAAAATCTGAAAACAAATGGCCATCAACAGGGCAATGGGTAATAAAATGTAGCATAATAATGGTGGAACACTATACAGCCATTAAACAAAACAAACCAGAACTGTGAATGTCAATATAAACAGGTCACAAGAACGTACTGTATGAGTGAAAAAAGCAACATGCACACAACTGATGCTTGCGATGTATAATAAAAACTAAACAAAGCCCCACATCCATAAAATAATATACATTTCCTACCTATCTGTGTAAGTACTTTAAAATAACTACATATATGTATTCATATCAAATTACTTAGCTCTGGGAAGGAGAGGACAGAATTGCAACTAGCATTCATAGTCAAATGATATTTTAGTTTTTTATTTGTAATGTCCTATTACCTGAGAAACTGAAAATTGAAAAAGCAATAATCTGGGAAGAAATGTAGTTTTATTTAGCTATTTTCCTTTACGTATTTTTACATTTTTTAAAATTTATTTTTTAACTGGAGTATAACTGCTTAACAATGCTGTGTTAAGTTTCTGCTGTACAACAACATGTATCAGCCTTGCCCTCTTGACAGAAACGTAGTTTTATAACTTAAAATGCAAGAATACAGATAGTGAGGTCAATACTATCCTAATGTTCTATTTTCAAAAGGAAGGTTTTCTTTACTTACGCATTCTTCTCATAACTAACAAACAAAATAAGGAGGTGGCAGGAGGCAACTATCAATACCAGACCTTAACTTTTCAGATTTTTCTCCAGTATGGGAAAAATAATCTCAGCAATGTTACAATGGACTAAATTAGCCTCTCTAAGACTCTTTCAAAAGTAGTTATTTGGAAAATAATTTTCAAAATGTTAAATAACTCATAAGGAATAATAAAGAAGACAAATTCCTAGGTTTACTATAGTCAACTACAGTAGCAGTACTATCATAGTAGTTCTCTACTATCACACGAAAAGATGATTGCTAAGATCCATCTAGCTCTACATATCAGTATTTACTCCAACGGATTTAAGCAGCATAAAATTTGAGTTGATACATTTATTATATTCACTTAGACACCAGCCTCTTAAAATAAATGTATTTTTAGTCTTACCTGAAAAGCATAAAAACTGTAGCAGGCATCAAGAATATTTCATTACAAGCAATGAATTTCAGAATATTCTGCTGATTAGTGCTTAATTTATCCAAGAGAGATCTCAGCAGAGGTAAACTATTTGAACCCTTTGCCTTAAAACATAAGAAAACACATATTAGAAGTCATGAAAGCATTTGTGATCACTCAATTATTTTCTTTCCTTAGATAAATGGCATATCTAACATGCAATACAATCAAAAGACAATTATTTGAAAACGATGATATAAAAATTTACAAACTATACATTCAGGGACAAAAGTTAACATTTTCCTGCTTTACTGTATTTTCTATATTTGAAGAATTAAATAGAGAACTTTAATAAAGTCCTTTTCATTCATTGATGCTTTGTTTTCCTTAAGAAAGATTAGATTATTCCACTAAAAGTGGTGGTGATTTCTCTAAACCATAACAAAATCTGGCTATGCAGAAATATAAAGTATCTGAGATTCCTTAATTAATTAAAGATAGAAATCACAAAGTTCAATTACTGCGGTAACCCAAGAACTATGGAGATAAAGAAAAAGGCCAACACAAGGCAAATTTTTGGATATTTTAATTTAAACTTCAGTGCATATGCAGTCAATCTGCCTGGCACATGGAAGTAATTAAGCTAAATGTTCCGACTCAGGGATAAGAAAATATTTTAGAAAAGCAGTAGTTTTGAACATCGGTGTAAAGAAATTCACTACACTCTACTCATCTAGTATGTTAAAATCACTGACAGACCAAGAGACTTCTGACAACTTATTAAATATATTTCAAACTTCAGAAACTCCTTCAGGAACTGGGCAGTGATTTTAAATACAATCCATTATGACAAAATGTACGATTTTATTGAAACAATAAAAAATTCCAAAATTTTCAAATCACTAATTTAGAGCAAGTCTGTAAGGAACACAGGAACTTTCTGAGACACATGCCCAAATGTCTTAGAAATCAAGTTTGTGTCCACTACTACCTGTAAATCCAGGAGTCAAAAGACAAGGTCAACATTGTTTTACTTACATCAAGGATCTTTTTTGTGTATGTGGCAGCATGAAGCAAAGAAAATAACAAGACTGGGAAAATACTCACTGAAGAAAATAATTAAGGAAAACATTACAAATTCATCAAGTACTTTGCACAACAGGGTATGTATTATGTTCAAGTATACAGATCTGAAATGGCATCTGCTAAAATGAGTTCAGTGATGGTTTCTGTTTTACTGATACTTTATAAAATGAAGTTGTTTTTTTTTTAAATCTGTATAGTCATTTTTTTTAAACCCTATAGTTCTTTTTATGAATAGTGAAAAAGTTTTTTTACCTATTTCTAGTATATAAAATATTGTGAACATTTGCTAAATTAAATTAAAATCTAGGCCACCTCAAAGTGATAAGTAATATGGCTTTTAACCCCGCAATGGTCATTCTGGATGGAATACCTTAGCCATCAAATACCAACACCGTCTTTGTACTGCTTTCATCAACTTAAGAAAGAGTATAGGGTAATGGTTTAAAAAGCAGTTCCCAAATTTTCCTCAACTATAGATCTTTAATTCATTTTTCCTACAAGGACTTCATTACTTTGAGATACTGCTCCAATCAAGCTTTTATAGTCAAGCTTTCATAGTTAAGGTATTCTCAATCTGTACAAATAAAAAAAAAAACATTGTATACCTGGTTTGTATATATACTCAACTGAGAGTCTCATCAGTTTTAATTATAGACATGAGCAAAGAATCCTTATTTTAAGTTTCATTATTTGGCTTTTTGTGATAGCTAATATATACCATTTTCTTTTAGCTTTTTAAACAAATGAAAATTGCTCAAAATACTCTATTTATCCCAACTTCTGCTAGGTTGATTAAAAAACCCCTACTTGTCCAAGTTATTTCCATGAAATGATACAGACTGTTAATCATGAATGGCAAAAACACTTGTCCTCAAAACAGTAGCAATTTCTAAGAAATAATTCATGATATTTTTCTATGCCAACTGGAAGCTTGGTGTGAGGGAAAGGATGACCACTATGACATAATCTGAGTATCAAATTCATTATAACCATAACCCATCATTTAGGACCCAAAGGTTCCTAAGTTCCCACTGGCAAGTAAAACATTGACCCACAGCCAAGTATTGTTAAGAATTCTAACTAATATAAAAGTTCTCTGATTAATATCCTGACCAAATCTTCCCTGTCACTTATAAGAAATAAATAAAATGCCAAATTCCTGAAAAGAGATCATACATATATAAAAATAGCTTTACACTTTTAACAGAATCCTGAATTCAGAGTCAAGATATCTGGGTCTCATTCTTGGCTCTGACACTAACTTCATTTCCCTAGGCCAAGTTCCATCTTCTGTTGTATGAATTTGCAGTGATCAAAGCTAGGGGTTTCCAATAAGTCCTATCTCTAACATTCTATAGTTCAGAAATCCTTGATAAGAGACTCATAATCTTAGCATTCATTATTTTTAAACTATTTAGAAAATTCAAGGGACAAAGAGTGTACAACAGAAAAAGGACAATATATCACCTTTCTAAGAGCAAAGATCAGAACATGACTTTGGGCTCACTTTTACTAATGTAATACCTAACTACTTAAGCAATCAGATCAGTATTTCTTGCCAATTAATAGCTAATGTTATTCCCACTACATACTCCCCTCCCAGTAAGAATTTAAAGAACATTAAATCCTTAATCTTCAACATTTCCTAGAGATGGCATAGCAAATAACTGGACAGAAAAGGCAGAGAGGTTGTCCTCACTGTCATGAGTCATTTGGCGGCATCTCAGGATTCACTCAATAAAACTGTCCCAGAGGTCATAATTGATGTGTTCAATTTGCTCTACGTTAATATCTAGAAAACACAATTTCTACCATTTCTATTTTTCTCTTCAAAGAAATTTTAAGCTACTAAGGGCAGAAACAAGAATCTCTATATAATTTCCCATTATATCTCAGAAAAGCAAGAATATTGCTGATTGTAAAGAACCTCAATGAACGTGGCTGATAAAAGTAGGTCAATTCAATGATATGTCAACAAATGTGCTTATCGCTTATGGGTGCGGTACAAGGATTATCTAGTGAGTTTTACCTACATTACTATTCACTTGCCAATGTGATATCACGCAGGTTATTTTAAACTCTTTGAGCCTCAGTATACTTATCAATAATACGATGCTCGTAATAATTTTCTTTGGAATGTTGCAAGGATTAAATATGTCAAGTTCATATACACTGGCAAAATAGGTACTCAAAAAAATTTTCCTTCCATTCCCTTTTCCTTAAGACTTGTGTTAGAGACGTATTTTATTGTGCTTTCCATTATGTACAGTTGTATCATAAATATTCAAGAACACTTAAGAGCAGCAATTCTTAAAGTACAGAATATTTTCCTGAGGGATGATTCAAGGGGAGCTGGGTAGAGGGGGACAACCAATTAGAATGATTAAGTTTAGGAAAGACTGGTAACTCTTAGTCTCACAATGCACATTACCGTATCAAAGGTCCCACAGTAAAAATCTGTTTAACGATGTTAAACCTATTGCTTCCCAAACATAAAACTGCAGAATCTCTTCCCCTCCATTTAAAACTTACCTATTATTCCACAACATATTTCTGAAATGTATAAACATACAAATTCCAAAAATCCATGAGTCTGTCCTTATTTTCTACTTTGTGCTGTGCTGTGCTTAGTGGTTCAGTTGTGTCTCTTTTCGACCCCATGGACTACAGCCTGCTAGGCTCCTCTGACCATGGGGATTCTCCAGGCAAGAATACTGGAGTGGGTTGCTATGTCATCCTCCAGGGGATCTCCCCAACCCAGGGATCAAACTCAGGTCCCCTGCATTGCAGGTTAATTCTTTACCATCTGAGCCACCAGGGAAGCCCAAGAATACTGGAGTGGGGAGCCTATCCCTTCTCCAGAGGATCTTTCCAACCCAGAAATTGAGCCAGTGTCTCCTGCATGGCAGGCTATTCAAAGTAAATACTAATTTCTTTTTACTTTATTAATTATCTCATTCTCGGCTTAAATATAAGTTATTTCTTGATTAATATCCTTCTGTTTCTAGCTTACTGAAAGTTAAAAAATAGCGCTTAGGATGTCTCTTTTCTTAAAGCAAGACATCTGGGCATCTTCCCAAAGAAAGTGTGAATTAAATGAAAGAAACTTACATATTAAAGTAAGTCCTCCATGGGCTTGTACTTTGAATCTGAATTTTGCAATATGCATTGCTAACAGAGAAGTTTATAAGATCAAATATAAAAAGTTTAAAATTCCCAATCACCTCTTCAAAATTTGGACTTCACATTTTAGAGTCAGAAACTCTTACACTTAATGTATCTTCTTTCAAATGAAGTGTCAACAAACCAACCAACCCAGTCTTCATGGAACAACCTCATTGCTGAGTCCTTCCAGTAGCAAAAAATAATCAAAAGTAATCTCCCTACATTCAGTAGGTAATTTCACTGTCAAAACGGTAAAAAAGGATACTTGTAACAGGGTAGGAATTGACAAAGATGAGTGAATACAACAGGTAGTGGCAGCTGTCCTCTAACAAAGCCTGGGCCAGGAATGCTCTGCTTAACTGGAAGTGGGGTAATCTTTGGTGCAGCCTCAGAGCACTCGTGAGAGCATTTGCCAGCAGAGCACGCTGGTAAAAGCTTGCCGCTTCATGCAACCTGCGAATTACAGTGGAGAGATCATCAGGAGACATAAACAGCTACCATACCTCTTCCTCCTTTGTGAATTGCATCATAATTGCACAACACCTAATACCTAAATCTATTACTTGAGAATAGAAAAAAAAATTATGTGACTCTACTGAAGCTTTTTAGAAGTATCATTTTACATATATACCCAACTGAACGTTTATTTCTATTTAAGTATAATTGATGTACAACATCCAACTGAATTTTCTAAAGCAGCCATTCTTCCCCTTAAACACTCAAAAAGGTGAAAAAACATGAACTCATCCCCACATTCATTTCCTCTCAGATTTTCAATGTGATGTTACTTTTCACAAAGCACATAATATAAAATATACCTCCAGCTGGTACTATTACTAGAATATTAGTACCTTTAAGGATGAGACATGTGTTTTATTATTTATCAAACCCCTGGCTGTTTAACGAAGTGTGACATCTAAAAAGGTATCCCAGAAAAAAATGACTGAACAAGTGAAAACCAGCAGAGAAACAAGTATAATACATACCCAAGAAGAGGCAGAACAAACAAAGCAGAGCAGTAAACTGTGAATAAGCGAGAAAGCCACATTGCTGTGTCCAGTTTATTGGCCATCATGAATTGCTGAATTTAAAAAGAAAAATACTGTAGTTAAATTAAGCTTGCAAATTATGTTTTAAAGGATGACTATTTTGCAGTTTTATTCCTATTCAAAATGTCTCAACGCTCCTGTAGCAACTGTTTTTTTAGGTATAACTCTTAGGGCAATTGTTTCTTCATCAGTGAGTTTCTTCCTTCTCCTGAAAGCTCCCCAACAAGTCTTTCACTGATTTCTGGGGCCCTAGATTAAACACCCACATATCACTTTCTTCTCCACTTTTTCCTCATTCTATCTTTTCTTTTGCTGCATTTTGCTAAAAGATGTGTCCATCACACTAATTCAATAACTTAAAACTGATTTTCTCAAACTGTATTTCATATTCAAATTCTAAAGTGGCTTTTACATTTTTTGATAGAATCTACATAAACAATTTTTACATCAAGACCCAACATAAACATGTGAGTATATAAAATAAAACAAATTTCACAAAAACAATACTTAATTTTACTATGTGTGATGGACTCTATTTTGTATTCTATTTAATGTTTTAGAAACAATATTTACACAAAAAAGATTTCAAACCTAATAGGTTTTAACCTAGAGTCGCAAACACTGCTGGAAGCAATCTAACTTTAATTCTCCTTCGAAAGAAGATATAAAAAACTTAGGGGAAAAAAACGCCAAGCGTATTTTAAAATTTAAGGATGTTTTTAATTTTACTGCAGGCTTTCTAACAGTATGCAGGTAATTTCAGATACATGCCTCTGGGTTTATTCTATCCAAACCTACTACATATTACTCTTGTAAATCTAAATGTTCGCCAGTAAGTCAAGTGGAAGGATGAATCCAGCTTACAGTGCTCAGTTTCTCTACAAATATTCAGACTGTACGTGATTGTCTGAAATTTAATTTTAGAACATTTTCTTTACAATCTATTTGTTTAGGGTATTCATTTTGTGATAAATCATTGAATTTTGCATTTCACCTCGTACACTTTTATGTATGTGCATTTTTTACTAAACAGTTAAAAAAAAGATCTAAGAAAATGTATTGGTTTACATTTTAAGAGTGAACTGACTGACCATGACAATTCAGGCAAAAAATATCAATGGATCTTTGGGTGAAAAAAATATTGAGGTGAAAAATTATTCACATAATCTTAAAAGTATCATGACAGAGAATACTCTTTATTCACAAAGAGAGTAAGTTATCTTCACAATAGAGAATCTGGTGGACACCACCAAAGCCAAATCACCCAACTCCAGTGACAGGATAAATCAACATAAAATGCTTCCTGATATGTATAAAATGCCCTGAGAAGAAAGAAATCTCTCTTATTTAATATTCCTACCAAGCATTTAACCTGAATCTAGTCAAGGGGGGAACAAAAAATTAGACAATTCCAATTTAAGGAGCATTCTCAAAACAACAGGTCTGGACTCTGGTAAGACAAAAATGGGAAGAGAACAAGGGAATTATTCCAGACTAAAAGGGACCAAAGGCCAGTAAACACCTTGCAAGCTTTTTGATTGAGTTTGGATAAGAAGGAAGCAATTTAAAGGACAATTGAGGAAATCTGAATATGAATTGTATATTAGGTGGTAACAAGTAGCCACGTTAAATTTGGAAAGTGAACTACAAAAATTTTTGAGTTAACTGCATTGTGGTCTCCACAAAAATGTTCTACGGAAGAACTACATTATGGGTTAACTATAATGAAGCATGTAACTCTGAAATGGTTCAGCAAAATAAAAAAGGTGTGCACAGAGAGAGATGCTGCAAAATTTTTTTAAAAAAGTGATTCGCTCAATTCACATGCTTAGTGTTTAAGTACAATTACGCTTCTGGTAAAAAAAAAAAAAAAAAAGACAGTAAGCAGCAGATATGCATCCTAGGGATAAAAGTTTACATAGGCTTAATATTTTTCTTCGTCAAATGACGAAGGGGGAAAAGAGAAAAAACCTCTCTCCTTTTGCTTAAAAAGGTGTAGACCTGTTCTCTGCCAGCACGTATGTGCGGAATGAGGCGTGTGTCAGGTCGCATCTTCAACCGTGGGACCTGGGACAGAGACCGAAGGGTGGGAAGAGACGAGAAGGCCCTCTGTCCTCGGCATCCAGGTGGGCATACAAGTGAGCGCCACTGCTGGAGGCCCGCCTGTTGTCGCTGCCGAATCAGAAACTTTAGCCCCGTCTAACCTCTTAGCTCACGATCGGCTCTCTCCCCACCCCCACCACTAATCCCAGTCACGAAAGCAATGAGCCGGTGGAACGCCTGGGACCCAACTTTCAACACTCCCGGCTCCTTCCTAACTTGCAAATCAAGCCAAACGATCCTGTCCGCTCACTCACCACTGCGCCCGTCCCTTGAGGGCCGTTGGGGGCCGAATCCGCCATGGGGGCGTTCACACTAGCGTCTGAGACGCTGCAATCGGGAAGAGAAAAAAGAAGGAAGGTCAGCGCCGGGGCCGCAACTCCGGGAACTGGCTTCCCTGTTCTCTGCGGGAGCTTCCGAACCTCCACAGAGCAAAGGTCTCGCCGTTTCAGTGCAGCGGACTGTCCCAAGGGCACCCGCAACGGCCTGGAAATACCCGCTTGGCACGGCCAAGAGCAAAGCTGGGTTTCTAGAAAGACCGAGATGAAGGCGGAGCTTCGGAACAGGGCACAACAGGAACGACCTAACGCCACCGGCTCCAGATTATTGCCGAACCCGGAAGTGCTCGCTTTGCTTCCGTGGGGAAGAGGCGGTGACGCAGAGGGGAAAGCGGAGCGGTGCCCTGAGGTATGACGGGAAGTGTCGTTTTTCTTGCTTTGGCTTCCAGTTTCGTGCACGCCCATTGCTCTGTAAATTAAGAAGCCGGGCAGCCGAAGCAGCTTTTCTCTCATCGTCCTCTCACAGCTGGTCCACTCTAGCCGTGGCCAAACCACAAAGTCTCTCTACTCCCTGATACAGAAGCCTCGGAAATATTTTCTTTGCCGTTTTCTTTCAGAGGCCCACGAAGCTCTTTGATGCTGCCTCTAAAATTAGTTATTTCAACAAGCATTTCATGAGAGCTACGTGACAGGCTCCGTACTTGGCAAGTAATATTTCAAAGATGGTTATGATACAGACTGAGGGAGAGATACGAGAAACGGCAGTCATAGCCCAGTGCTTCTGTAATGTGTGCAGAGGCGGAGTTCATCATAATCGACACAGAGGAGGGGCCTGTATCAGAGGGGTCCCGGAAGCGTTCCTAGAAAACCTAATTCTGGCGCAGTTTTGAAGTATAAGGAGAAGTTGGCTAAATGGGGAAGGGGATTGCAGACAGGAACAGAAAGTGCATGAAGCAACTGGACAGTTCAGTATAACCACAAAGATCACTCTGGAAACAGGATGAGGGGATGATCAGAGGAGCAAACCCATAAGCCCACCAGAGGCAGGCTTCCCTGGTGGTCCAGTGGTTAAGAGTCCTTCTTGCAATGCAGGGGACAGGTTTGATCCCTGACTTGAGAAGATCCCAGGAGCAAGTGGGCAACTAAGCCTGTAGACTACAACCGCTGAGCCGGAGTGCAGCAACTACTGAAGCCCTCCTGCCCTAAAACCTGTGCTCCTCAACAAGAGAAGCCACTGCAATGAGAAGCACGTGAATCGCAGCTACAGAGTAGGCCCCGCTCACCACAACTAGAGCAAGCCCATACCACCAGCAGCAATGAAGACTCAGCACAGCCAAAAACAAAAATTTTAAAACACCAGGGACTTGCGGACTTCCCTGGTGCTCCAGTGGCCAAGACTCTGAGCTCCAAGTGCAGGATGCCCGGGTTCAATCCCTGGTAGGAGAGCTAGATCCCACAGGCCACAGTTAATAGTTCTCATGCCACAAATAAAGATCCTGCATGCCTCAAATAAGACCCAGCACAGCCAAATACATAAACACAAATAAAAATTAAAAAAAATAAAAATCCAGGTGCTTTATAGGGAGGCCATTGCATATGCAAGGGGAAAAGTAATGGGATTCTGAACCAAAGAAGTGTTGAGGGGGAAGAGAAGAGGAAAGATGATTTGGAGAGGCCATTCAAGATTGGTGGCTGACTAGGTATGAGTAGGCTGGAGAGGGAAGGTCATCTTCCAAGACCTAGAGAAGAGCTTAGAGAAGGAAGACTTAGAAGATCTGGAGACCAGGAATAAAAACCTGAGGGTTTCGGAAGGACGAAGCTGACTAGAGATACACAGGCAGCTGGTACCACACTTGAAAAGCATGACTCCTTTTTTTTCCCCTGGCTTGTGGAATCTTAGGTTCCTGCCTTGCCAGGCCTGCTGCTCAGTTGTGTCCAGCTCTTTGCCGCCCCTTGGAGTGTGGCCTGCCAGGCTCCTCTGGGATTCTCCAGGCAAGAATACTGGAGTAGCTTGCTATTTCCTACTGTAGGGGATCTTCCCAACCCAAGGATCAAACCTAAGTCTCTCGTGTCTCCTGCATTGGCAGGCAGATTCTTTACCACTACAGCCACCTGGGAAGCCCTTAGTTCCCTGACCAGGGATCAAATCCATGTCAGTTGTAGTGAAAGCTCAGAGTCCTAACGACTGGACAGCCAGGGAAGTCCCAATATATTCCTATTCTATTGGAGAATTTATTTGATTCTCTTTTGTATTATAACCTGATAATTTTATATTCTTATCGAAGGTCATACATTTCAGAAAGGAAACATGAGAAAATGGAAAGTATAAGAAGGTAGAGGACTTTTGGTGAATAGCCTTATACACTGTATTTATAATTTATTTACTTTTAAACGTTATTGATTTTTTTTACCCCACCCGATGGCATGTGGGATCTTAGTTTTCTGACCAGGGATCCAACTGGGACCCCCTCCCCAAACCCCCTGCAGTGAAAGCACAGATTCTTAACCACTGGACTGCCAGGGAAGTCCCTGTATTTGTGATTATTAAAAAATATTCAATTAAAAATAAATACATTAAAAATGGCCATAAGATAATACTAATAATAGAAAGACCCATCAGTGAATGCTAAAACCATTGAGAGAAGTGTTGATGGCACAATATTGACACAATTCTTAAGTATCACTCCAGAGATTTGTAGTTAAAAAAAAAAAAAAGCAATCTTTTCCATGGAGAAACATGTCAATTAAACCTTAATCAAGAGATCAAATTTAGCACCATAAATATACTGGGTTATCCTGACACTGTCTCCTGATGTGACTTCATATTTACAATATTCTCTAAAGAAATTCTTGGCAGAATATTTACTCCAAATTCAATCCAGCCCATCTAGACCTAACTTCCAGGCTACAGAAAATGTAAAGAGATAGAGTAACAACTTAAACAACAGCATGAGACAAAAATCAAAATGCAGTCTTGATTTCTACAAAATAACTGGCCAGGATCCTTCAAAAAATAAGTATCATTACAAAAGGTGAAAGAGTTATTCCAAATTAAAAGCATGTACAAAGTCATAGTAGGGCTTCCCAGGTGGCTCTAGTGGTAAAGAATCTGCCTGCCAGTACAAGAGATGCAAGAGACACAGGTTTGATCCCTGGGTGGGGAAGATGCCCTGGAGTAGGAAATGGCAACCCACTCCAGTATTCTTGCCTGGAAAATTCCATGGACATAGGATCCTGGGAGGCTACAGTACACAGGATCACAAAGAGTCAGATATGACTGAGCACACTCGAGCATACACACATGCAAAGTCATAACAGCCAAGTGCATGGTTTGATTGTCTAGATTCTAGGTTGGGAAAGAGCAATAAAAGAAATTTGGGGACAATTATAAATTATAGACACTCGATTATAGAGTGAATATTAGATGACATTATGTGACTATTTTTAATTTTTTTGGAGGGATATGTGATTTAGAGGCAAAGTTTCAGGATGTCTGCAACTTATATTCAAAAGTGTCAGCAAAAAAAAACAAACAGAACTAAGCAGATGGATGGACAGATAGAACAAAAGCAAATGCAACAAAATGTTAATAATTGTTCAATCAAGATGGAAGAGTATTGTATTATTCTCTGATTTCATCTGTGTTAAAATTTTCCACATTAAAAAGCTTAGAAGAAAATAAAAGGAATTTTGTTATAGCAATGTAATGTCTTCTGAGTTTTAGTATGCCCAAAATCATATGGTAATTCATTATCAGGTATTATATATAACATTCAATCAGCTGACAACTCTGTTTTTCCAGTGGTATTGAAAATAAACAATTGAAAGTGAACAGCAGCAGGATATGTCACTTTGGCATAAGGGTTATTTTAAGCTGAAGGCAATTGAGAAGCAGCAATTGAGAATCTGTTCTCCCCTCCATTTGCCTAAAAACAGAACATAAATTTGTGAAATTCTTCCTCTTCCTCTCTCTACCAGGAAGGACAAAAGTCACCCAAATCAGCGCAAACATGGCACCAAAGCAATCTATGTAACAAACTTTATAGCCCTCATTTTCCATTAATTCCTCTATATAGTTGCCTTGCCACAATTTGCCACCCTAGAAACTCAAAAGTCCTTTTCCTTTGTCTTGTCACTTTTTGTTAAGATGCTGCATATACCAGAGTTCTAACCACCCGCTTTGAGTTACTCCCACATGTATGAATCATGCATGTTATAAACTTTCCATGTTAATAAACTTTGATTTTCTCTTGTTACTCTTTTTTGTCAGTCTAATTTCTAGGACCACAGCCAATGAAACTAAGAAGGGTTATGGGAAAACTTTTTTCCTCCCATACAAAAGTCACTGAGATTGCAAAAGGATTTGTTTACATGGTTATCGAGTCAAATTTTTTCTTAACATCTAGGCTGATACTTTAAATTGTCTCTTTGTTCAGTGCCCTAGAAAATTTGACAGCTGCTAAGACTCAGAAAATTGAGTAAGATGCCTTTCTTACAGAAAGAAAAAGAGCTTGGAAAAGAACTAGTGTGACATGTTCTCAGAAAGATAACTTTTATGTCCTTATCAAAGGTCTTACATTTGAGAAAGGAAACTTGAGAAAATGGAAAGTAGAAGAAGGTAGAGGACTTTTGATGAATAGCCTTGTACACTTATTTATGATTTACTATTTATCTATTTTTAAACTTTTTTTTTTTTGGTCACACCTGGTAGCATGCCAGATCTTAGTTTTCTGACCAGGGGTCGAACTGGTACCACCTGCAGCGGAGTTTATGGTTTGGTCAATTCCATTAAAATTATCAGTGCCAGCAGATCTTTCAGAAAACCTTTTTTTTTTTTACTCCCAGGAGTCCATGTGCCACAGAAGTTAATCTCTTGCCATATTCACTTTATATATTTTCTTTTTTATAAAGCAATACATATACAGTTGAAAATCATCCCCATCCCATTATCCCAGTTACCCAGAGCTACCACTTCACGGAAGTTACTGTATTCTTTCTGTTCATGTTTTTATTGTTTTATTACATACATACTTATTACCTAGGTATACGGGGAATAAACAATATATAGTACAGCTTTGAATTCTTTAACATTATTAATAGATGGTACCATACTAAGTACCTCTTGGTACCTCTAAGTTCCAAGAGGTCTCCTCTTGGAACCTCCTTTTTTCAGTGTTTAAGCTATGTCCACGTTAGTATACCTAGGCTTAGTCTATTTATTCCAGTGATAAATACTATATTTTATAATACTTTATGTATGAATTACCAAAATTAATCTTAATGATGAACATTTAGTTTTTCACTTTTAAAATCAATTCTACAGTGAATATTTTTCAGCATGTATCTAGAGTAAATATTTGAAGTGGAATGGGTAAGCCATAGGATACCTTCAACCTTGCATATTAAAATAGTTGCAAATTTACTCCCCCAAGTGGCTGTACTTAGTATATGAGAAAATTCTTAATCCCTGGCAACACCTGTTATTTTCAGTTCTCATTGACTTTATATGGGTGAAATGACATATCATTGTCTTTTTTGCATTGCATATCATTTGCATATTCCTAAGTAGCCATGAGGTTGAGCATCTTTTCACAACTTTACTGGCCATTCAGGAGTCTTCTCTCTTTTTCACCTCTCTTTCTATTGTGTTGTCTTTTATTATTCTTCAGTTCAGTTCAGTTGCTCAGTAGTGTCCAACTCTTTGTGACCCCATGGATTGCAGCATGCCAGGCTTCCCTGTCCATCACCAACTCCCGGAGCCTACTCAAACTCATGTCCATTGCGTCAGTGATGCCATCCATCCATCTCATCCTCTGTCGCCCCCTTCTCCTCCGGCCTTCAATCTTTCCCAGCATCAGGGTATTTTCTAATGAGTCGGTTCTTCGCATTAGGTGGCCAAAGTATTGGAGTTTCAGCATCAGTCCTTCCAATGAATATTCAGGACTGATCTCACAAGGATGGACTGGTTGGATCTCCTTGCAGTCAAAGACACTCTCAAGAGTCTTCTCCAACACCACAGTTCAAAAGCATCAATTCTTCGGCGCTCAGCTTTCTTCACCGTCCAACTCTCACATCCATACATGACCACTGGAGAAACCATAGCCTTGACTAGATGGACCTTTGTTGGCAAAGTAATGTCTCTGCTTTTTAATATGCTGTCTAGGTTGGTCATAACTTTTCTTCCAAGGAGCAAGCGTCTTTTAATTTCGTGACTGCAGTCACCATCTGCAGTGATTTTGGAGCCCCAAAAAATAGTCTTTCACTGTTTCCATTGTTTCCCTATCTATTTGCCATGAAGTGATGGGACTGGATGCCATGATCTTAATTTTCTGAATGTTGAGTTTTAAGCCAACTTTTTCACTCTCCTCTTTCACTTTCATCAAGAGGCTCTTTAGTTCTTCTTCACTTTCTGCCATAGGGGTGGTGTCATCTGCACATCTGAGGTTATTCATATTTCTCCTGGCAATCTTGATTCTGGCTTGTGCTTCATCCAGCCCAGCATTTTGCATGATGTACTCTGCATGTAAGTTAAATAAACAGGGTAACAATATACAGCCTTGACATACTCCTTTCCTGATTTGGAATCAGTCTGTTGTTCCATGTCCAGTTCTAACTGTTGCTTCCTGACCTGTATACAGATTTCTAAGGAGGTAGGTAAGGTGGTCTGGTATTCCCATCTCTTTAAGAATTTTGCACAATTTGTTGTGATCCACACAGTCAAAGGCTTTGGTGTAGTAAATAAAGCAAAAGTAGATGTTTTTCTGGAACTCTCTTGCTTTCTCTATGATCCAAAGGATGTTGGCAATTTGATCTCTGGTTCCTCTGCCATTTCTAACTCCAGTTTGAACATCTGGAAGGTTCTCGGTTCACGTACTATTGAAACCTGGCTTGGAGAATTTTGAGCATTACATTGCTAGTGTGTGCTGCTAAGTCACCTCAGTCGTGTCCGACTCTGTGCGACCCCATAGACGGCAGCCCACCAGGCTCCCCCATTCCTGGGATTCTCCAGGCTAGAACACTGGAGTGGGTTGCCATTTCCTTCTCCAATGCATGAAAGTGAAAAGAGAAAGTGAAGTCGCTCAGTCGTGTCTGACTCTTAGTGACCCCATGGACTGCAGCCTACCAGGCTCCTCAATCCATGGGATTTTCCAGGCAAGAGTACTGGAGTGGGGTGCCATTGCTAGTGTGTGAGATGGGTGCAATTGTGCAGTAGTTTGAGCCTTTGTTGGCATTGCCTTTCTTTGGGATTGGAATGAAAACTGACCTTTTGCAGTCCTGTGGCCACTGCTGAGTTTTCCAAATTTGCTGACGTACTGAGTGCAGCACTTTCACAGCATCATCTTTTAAGATTTGAAATAGCTCACCTGGAATTCTATCACCTCCACTAATTTTATTCATAGTGATGCACCCTAGGCCCACTTGACTTTGCATTCCAGGATGTGTGGCTGTAGGTGAGTTGTCACACCATCATGGTTATCTGGGTCATGAAGATCTTTTTTGTATAGTTCTTCTGTGTATTCTTGCCACCTCTTCTTAATATCTTCTGCTTCTGTTAGGTCCATACCATTTCTGTCCTTTATTGTGCCCATCTTTGCGTGAAATGTTCCCTTGGTATCTCTAATTTTCTTGAAGAGATCTCTAGTCTTTCCCATGCTATTGTTTTCCTCTATTTCCTTGCATTGATTGCTGAGGAAGTCTTTCTTATCTCTCCTTGCTAATCTTTGGAACTCTGCATTCAAATGGGTTAACCTTTCCTTTTCTCCTTTGCCTTTAGCGTCTCTTCTTTTCTCAGCTATTTGTAAGGCCTTGTCAGACAATCACTTTGCCTTTTTCATTTCTTTTTCTTGGGGATGGTTTTTATCACTGCTTCCTGTACAATGTCACAAACCTGCATCCATAGTTCTTCAGGCACTCTGTCTCTCAGATCTAACCCCTTCAATCTATTTGTCACTTTCACTGTATAATCATTAAGAATTTGATTTAGGTCATACCTGAATGGTCTAGTAGTTTCCCCTACTTTCTTCAATTTAAGTCTGAATTTGGCAATAAGGAGTTCATGATCTGAGCCACAGTCTGCTCCCAGTCTTGTTTTTGCTGACTGTATAGAGCTTCTCCTTCTTTGGCTGCAAAGAATATAATCAATCTGATTGCAATATTGACCATCTGGTGATGTCCATGTGTAGAGTCTTCTCTTGTGTTGTTGGAAGGGGGTGTTTGCTATGACCAGTGCATTCTTTTGGCAAAACTCTATTAGCCTTTGCCTTGCTTCATTCTGTACTCCAAGGCCAAATTTGCATGTTACTCCAAGTGTTTCTTGACTTCCTACTTTTGCATTCCAGTCCCCTATAATGAAGAGGACATCTTTTTTGGGTGTTAGTTCTAGAAGGTCTTGTAGGTCTTCATAGAACCGTTCAACTTCAGCTTCTTCAGCATTACTGGTCGGGGCATAGACTTGGATCACTGTGATATTGAATGATTTGCCTTGGAAATGAACAGAGATCATTCTGTCATTTTTGAGATTGCATCCAAGTACTGCATTTTGGACTCTATTGTTATTATTATTACCCATTGTTATTTATTTTTTGAATTTTGAAAATACATGTGTAAATGTTAAAATTATGTTTTGATAGTAGTCCTTTGTTATGAGTTGAAAGTTTTCTGCTCCCTTTTAAAGCTGAATCGAAATATTAAATGAATACATAGGGCACAGACAGAGAAACAGGCTGTCCCACAAACCTAGACACCAAGCTGAGCTAGAGACTGCCGGGCTTGGATCTGTGAAGCTGTTAACTTAAGATAAATGAAAAGGGGGCACAAACCAGGTTGCTTTCCAAATCTTGTTGGTTTATGAAAGATGATATTCCCCATCAAAACTCTTTTAATAGGTTGACTTTGTTTTCCTGACTTAATCAACTTAATCATATTATTCTAAGAATTGAGCTATTTTGATTTCAATCTCTTTGCTTCTTCTGCATTCTCAGATGCGCTAAAAATAGATTAAAAAGGACCACAGACGTAGGCCTACAATGGAGGTTCTAGAAAGATTTCAAAGAAGAACTAATGTGTTTTGAATACATAAAAATAAGGGGGTAACTACTTTTCTTATGAATGGTGCTCACTTTTAGTGACAGTAGATTTTCTTTTTCTATTACCCTTCCCTAGAGCATAAATCTCTGAAAGGCAGAGTATATTTTCTCCATTTCTGTGTCATTCTCCCAGACTTCAAACAAAGTATAGATACTGCTGTGGGTCCCAGGACAGTGTTTCAGGAACTTCAGGGACAGCATAAAATGTACTGAGGTTGTAGTGGGAGAAGTTGAAGCCACATTGGCAAGACATTTGGTTGTGTAAGAGCTTTTGTGGTTAATGTTAACTATTGAATGCCATGACATCTATCATTTTTCCTCTGTGGGAATAAAATTGTGAAAATAAAACTATTGTGAATAGTTTTATGATTTGTGTTATGTTTAATGTATGAATGATATTTAACCCCCTTTTTTTTTTTTTTTAATTATTTTCTTTGGCTGCTCTGGTTCTTCGTTGCTGCACAGGCTTTCTCTACCTGCGGTACATGGTTGCTAGAGCACAAGGGCTCAGAACTCACGACACAAGGGCTGCATTGCCCCACAGCATGTGGAATCTTCTCACACTAAGAAGAATCAAACCCATGTCCCCTGCAATGGCAGGTGGATTCTTAATTGAAGGATCACCAGGGAAGTCCTGTTTTTGTTTTCTAACAGTTGGAAATTGCCTTTTTTCCCTATAGTGCTATGCTATGTTTAGTTGCTCAGTTGTGTCCGACTCTGTGACCCAATGGACTGTCGCCCACCAGACTCCTCTGTCCATGGGATTCTCCAGGCAAGAATACTGGAGTGGGTTGCCATGCCCTCCTCCAGGGGATAGTCCCAACCCAGAGATCTAATCCAGGTCTCCTGCGTTGCAGGAGGATTCTTTACTGTCTAAGCCACCAGGGAAACCCAAGAAAGCTGGAGTGGGTAGCCTCTCCCTTCTCTAGGGGGAACTTCCCGATGCAGGAATCAAACTGGGATCTCCTGCATTGCATGTGGATTCTTAACCAGCTGAGCTATCAGGGAAGCCCTTTTTTCCCTAGTGTATTTATTTACTTTCTTCTTTGATTAGTCTGTTTCATAATGTTAAGTTAATTAAATAAGAAGGCCAGGAGACCAAGGTGGTTCTAATACCTTATTAACCTACTAAGCAAACCAAAACCTAAGCCTATTTATACCTCAAGGTTAAGAAATCAAAACCTAAGGACAACCAATTACAGTTAACTAAGCTTTTCCAGATAAGGCAAATATTTAAGCTATAGCCAATAAAATAGCTTTATTGCTTTGCTTCTGCCTTTTTTTTTTTTTTTTTTTCTATAAAAGCCTTTTCCCTAGCTCCTGTCAGTGGAATTTCTACAAAATCTGGTTTGGCAGTGATTATAATTGACTTTTGCTCAAATACACTGTTAACATTTTTAGTGTACCTCTGTTAACATTTTTAGTGTACCTCAATAGTGAGTTAACTTCCCAAATCTACATGGTCTTCTTAGTCAGGACTATCTTGATTGCAAGTAATAGAAATTAAACCCAAACAGGTTTCAAGGGGAAAAGAGACAAAATGGCTACTTTGAAGAGGCCAGAGGTAAATGATCTTGTAACAGGCATGACAGGACTTAAGAGTACAAATGATATCAAAGGAGTCTGTGTTTTTGTTTCTGCTTCCCTCTGAGTTGACTTCATTGCCAAACTGATCCTTCCTTAACTCTTATTCATATTCCACAAGGTTAGCAAGACCAGCCCATAGAAAGTGCTTCTTGCCTGGTACTTTCAAATAATGGTCCAAACTTGATTCTCAATGAGTCAAGTCTGGTCCCATAAATTCTTAAACCAGTTGGCAAGACAGAAAGGCCAGGCTTGGGTTATTCACCCACACTTGTTTAAATGGAGTGGTAAGAGGAATATGTGTGGAAACAGCCTCATCTGAAACCCTAAGTGTGTTGCTATGAAAAGAATGAGGTGTGGATGCCAGGAAAGCAAAAACAATATAATTCTGCTTCAATCATAATTTTTTTATCTGATGCTTTATGTATATATATATATATTTTTTTCAATGCCTGTCAATCAGTTTCTACTTGATAAGAGTTTCCCATGGGATGAGGGTCAAGTCCTAAGTGTTACCCAGCTTACTTTAATTGAAAAAAAGAAAATTCTGCTGTAACACAAACTCTGTAGCAGAAGCGGTTGGCCACCAAGAGGCCATTACTCCTTTTGGCTGGAAATTGGCTGATGGAGCAAGAATTGATTCCAGAATTATTGATGATTTGGCTCTCTCCAGTTTTCAAGGGGGATTCTACTGAACCATCAAGTCATCAATTTGCTCATTTCTGCTACCATCAGTGATTAATGACCCTGTGGTTTCATAGGGCATTTTTGCAGTTGCTAAGTGCTGAGTCATTTATCTCATTAGGAATATATTCCTACTTTTATTTGCAGCCCCAAAGTAGTTTCATAAGCTCTGCAGTTATAGTGTGAGTATTAGGTCTTAATTTGTGTGTGTGTGTGTGTATGTGTGTGTGTGTACATGTGCCTGTCTTATTTGTGTGTGTGTGTGTATGTGTACATGTGCCTGTCTTATTTGTGTGTGTGTGTACATGTGCCTGTCTTATTTGTGTGTGTGTGTGTGTGTGTGTGTGTACATGTGCCTGTCTTCATCTTTGACTAAGCTATTTTTAAGCTCTGTAAATTGTAGATAGTTGATAAGTAATGCAATCAGCAATACTTACTTTTTAGTTTTCTACTATTGCTTTAGGAAATTTCTACTGCTACGGTTCCCTAAACATTGCAAATTTACAGTCATACAGTTCTAGAGAAATCCCACATAGCTTTCCCTGGGCTAAAATGAAGATATCTGTAAGGCTTTATTCCTTTCTGGAGGCTGTGGGGGGAAATTTATTTCCTTGATTTTCCCAGCTTTTAAAGCCCACTCTATTTTTAGCTTCTTGATCCTCTTTTCCCATCTTCAAAGCCAGCAAGCAATGTTGCAGTTTTTCTGAGCATCCTTCTGTGGTTAACAGTGCCCCCAAGGCTACCCTCTCCAGTATTCTGGCCTAGAGAATTCCATGGACTGTATAGGCCATGGGGTCACAAAGAGTCGGACTTTATTGAGCCACTTTCACTTTCTTTTTGACTCTGTTTTGCTTACCCTCTTCCACTTTTTAGAACCCTTGTGATTACATTGGGCCTACTTAGATAATCCAGGATACTCTCTCTGTACTAAAGTCAGCTGGTTAACAATCTTAATTCTGTCTGCAGACTTAATTCCACTTCACCATTGTACCTATTTACACCTTCTAAGGACATCTGTGGTTCTGTGGACATCTTGGAGGTAGGGGAAGGAAAGCATTATTGTACCTTTCACATCCTCAAACACATAAATAATTTTGCCTGGTGGAGGTGGAATTGTCTTCTCTACATGCTGACAAAGGTCCATATTGTCAAAGCTATGGTTTTTCCAGTAGTCATGTACTCCAGTGTTCTCGCCTGGAGAATCCCAGGGATGGCGGAGCCTGGTGGGCTGCCGTCTATGGGGTTGCACAGAGTCGGACACGACTGAAGCGACTTAGCAGCAGCAGCAGCAGCAGCATGTATGGATGTGAGAGTTGGACCATAAATAAAGCTGAGCACTGAAGAACAGATGCTTTTGAACTGTGGTGTTGGAGAAGACTCTTGAGAATCCCTTGGACTACAAAGAAATCAAACCAGTCTATCCTAAAGGAAATCGGTTCTGAATATGCATTGGAAGGACTGATGCTGAAGCTGAAGCTCCAATACTTTGGTCACTTGATGCGAAGAACTGACTCCTTAGAAAAGACTTTGATGCTGGGAAAGGTTGAAGGCAGGAGGAGAAGGGGACGACAGAGGATGAGATGGCTGGATGGCATCACCAGCTCAATGGACATGAGTTTGAGCAAGTTCCAGGAGTGGGTAATGGACAGGGAGGCCTGGCGTGCTGCAGTCCATGGGGTCACAAAGAGTCAGACAGAACCGAGTGACTGAATAGCACCTATATATGAAACCATGCAGCTCAAATTGGGACTCCAATCCAGCCAAAACCCACACTGAGACTTGAACCCATGTTCCTTGAACTAAAATCACACACCTGGTCTCAGGATTTAATGAGATTAGGTTCTTCATATCTCACTGCAGAAAGAATTCAGTGAGAGACAAAGTGATTGATAAGACGGACATTTACTTAGAGAGAGACACACTTCACAGACAGAATGTGGGCCATCTCAGAAGGTGAGAGCGGCACCAGGGCATGGGGTTGTCAGTTCTTATAAGGGTGAGTAACTTCATAGGCTAATGGGTAGGAGGAGTATTCCAGCTATTTGGGGGAAAAGGTGGGGATTTCCAGGAATTGATTCACAGCCCACTTTTGAACTTCTATGTTCAACCTTGAAGCTGTCATGGCACCTGTGGGTGTAGCTTGCTGATGTGTAACAGTTTACTGAGGCTCAAGGTCTACCATCTTGGACCTATTCGGTTCCTATCAGTTTGTGTTGCGTCCTTGGGCTATGTTATTCTTTTATAGCTTGTGCCCTGTCCCCTTTCCTCCTGTGTCGTATATACTGTTGGGCTGCAGCCCCTCTGGCTTGCAAGGAAGAGTAGCCAGGAGTCAGCAACAGAAACATCAATGGTTTAACAGATAGGGGGATTGTATGTGTTCGAAGCAAGGTCGTGGAGCAAAACCCCCACCACTGCTGATGGGCAGTCCGTGGCAATAGTCTTTGCTCTCCAGGGGGTGGGGGTTGTGGGGTGGGGGTGTTACCTGTCATAGTGGGAGTTGACATTAGGTTGGGTCATCGGTTACCAGGGAAACTAGCAGAGAGGAACACCCTTCACCATCCCTTTGATATGCTAGCTTGGTAGCTAAAGTTAGAAGAATCCTCTGCTGGGGCCTGAGGCAAGTATGTAGGGAGGTCAATGAGGTGAGTAGGGTGTAGGTGAAGCAGGCACTAGTCAAGCCTGGGATGTACTGAAAGCAAGAGAAGAGCCATCTTGCACCCAATCATACCTCGATCATACATATATTCAAGATGTGTTCTAGGGCTTTAGAAAATGAGGATATCTACCACTCTCTTCTGTCATTTATAAATTTCAACGTGGGCAGGAGATGGACCTGGCTGGGACTATATTAGTTCAAAGTCAAAGATCGGGTTACTTACCCCTACATTTGAAAATCATATTTGTATCACAGTCAATTCAAGAGAATTGTTTCAGATTATCTGCGCATTACCCTAGCTGGATCCCAGAAGTTTTACAATCTACATCTTAAAGAGAAAACTGATAATTAGCTAACAACCCTACCTCTAGTCATTGGGCAACAAATAATGTTTTGGGAAAGACTAGATGAAAATTTTAAACATTTCTACATAGGAGTGTAAAATATCCATTACTCTTCACAAGGATGTTGAGGAGTTCTCTGTTCTGCAATTACCCTAGCTCTATTTTCTTTCATCTCAAGCACCTAAACTCACCTTGACAAGATAAGTTACTCTAAGTTTTACCCTACCTATTGAAGCACAGCATCTCAATAGATCAAATTTCCAGTAGTCTAGAAGAAACAAGGAAAATACAAGACAATAAACTCAATGTATCTTTATTCATCTGAAAATTAATAAAAGGAAACTTCACTGAAATGGAATCAGGAGTCCAGAAGGGGGAGCTCTCACACACACAGCACTCAACATGATACCCCATGATACCCCATGGAAAGCTATGTACTTTCCATCTCCAGCAGAATGTGACACTACTTTGCCACCATCATTCAGAGAAAGAAAGATATTCTCCTTGCCTGGCAGTAGCTCAGCCAGTGAGGGACTGTCTCAACTCAGCCAGTGAAAGGACACTGTACCTCCAACTCCCTGTTTCCTACAATGGACTTTTTGTTTATAACAGCCCCTCCCAACCTCTCCTTCTCTTTGAGTTTCCCTTCCTTTGTTTTAAAGGGCTTGTATGTGGTTCATGCAAGCATAGCTGCATGTCCCCAGTAACAATTCTTTGCTGCTCCTGCATAAACCCATTTTGCTGGTGAAATAATTGGCTGTTTTATTGTTTTAGGCTAACATCACCAATCCGAATCCTTTTCTTTTGATACTTACCACGGAGGAACTGTGCTCTAATTATAACAAATTTTTAGCAAAATAAAAATGAGTAATAAACAATGATAATAATGATAGTAAAATGAGTATCACATAATGGAATTTGTATGCATGTTAGAAACCTGAAAAAATCAGTTTGGGTTCTAAATGGCATTTAAGTGTATTTATCCTTTTGATCAGAGTCTAAAGGAATAATTTTTGCACTTATTTCTTTATAATCTACATATTATCTCTCCATTAGTGAAGAAAATAATTTGTTATGATGATGGACTTATAATGCTTTAATAGTTTTCATTATGAAAATAGTATATAATTATATTAGAAAATTTGGAAAAGAATTTTTAAAATAAGAGGAAAAGTTATTCACAGAACAGCCATCTAGACCACCACTGGCTTTCATTAATGCCTAAGTTTTTGCTGGACTTTTTTCTTACATTGTAAAATTCATCCATATAAAAAATTGTTATATTACTCTTTTCACATAATACAATAAACAGTCCATATCATTGTTACTTAAGTTTTATTGGCTATATAGTATTTCACCAGTTAGGTATTCCATAGTTTAGGTATTATTGGTATACTTGTTATCTTTACAGCTATAATTGGAATTTGACTGTTTAGGTGGCTGAAAAGATATTTATTCACTTTTTATCACTTTTTTATTACTGTTTATTATTAAATAATTAATAAAAGTTTATGAAGAGCAAAATTCAGTAGTTAACATTTTCAAAACATAAAGTTTAGATTTTTTACTTAAAAAATTCTCCAACAGAACCTTTAAAATAAACCTTTAAAACTCAATACAAATCACTAGACTATTTGTTCCTGAATTCATCTATAGTTTTCAACACAATAAGAAATTCTCCTCCTTGGCATCAGTGACATTGTTACACATATTGTATAACAATAGACATATAGCGATCGCTGACCATAAGCTTAGTAAGAACAGCTTGTAAATGCAGGCAGCGAACACATAAGACAAAAATAAAATGAAAGTCAGCGTTAAGCACCAGTCCCTTCTATTTTATTCAGAGCTGTTTTTTCAATATTCATTCATTTATTCATTAAATATTGAAGGGTCAAAACTAGGTACCAGACATTGGAGAGAGAATAGTTAATATTAACAAAAGAGATGAGGGCCCTGTCCTCTTATGGCTTTTATTCTAGGACTGGCTGGGTCATCTTCAAACTACTTACCATGGTATATTCAGTGCCCTCTGGGATCTGGCTGCTAATGGTGAAGAATCAGAACATTGTGCTGAGTTATTCAAAAGACACTGCCCCTCTTTTGGCACTTATGTCCTCTGTGGTAGCTCATTAATATAAACATGACCACTCCTATGGCTAGGCTTGACATTATAAAGGGAGGGAATGTTTATAGAAGTTCAGGAAAAGAAAGACATGTGGAGAGAACTGTCTTAGCAGCAGCTGTAACTTTTGGTCTAAGAGGAAGCCATTCTGCAGCAACCCCACAGGGAGAAAGCCAGAGATTTAAAAAAAAAAACACAACATTCCTACCTCCCATTGATCTCCTACCAGGATTGCTCAAATCTAAATTGAAGCTAGGGAGCAAGGGTGACCACTGATGCAGCTCATGTAATCAGATTCCCATGTCCAGGAACTGAGCAGAGAAGGATAGAGAGTGGATCTGGAGGGACAAACAAAAGTTATTCAGCACAAATCCTGTGAAATGGGCACTATTATTGCGCCCATTTTACAGATGTGGGAACTGAAAGTGTTTGTCACTCAGTCATATCTGACACTCTGTAATCTCATGGACTGTAGCCTGTCAGGCTCCTCTGTCCATGGGATTTTCCAGGCAAGAATACTGAAGTGGATTGCCATTCATTTCTCCAGGTGGGAAATGAGGTATCTATAGTAATATGCCCAGTAGATAATGATAGTGGGTGGTAAAACTGGCATTGAAATCCAGAGTCTGTGTATTTGCTATCTATACTGTTGTTTTTGCCTCTGTGATATCTCCCAAACAGCGTCCTACACAGGAGAGGCCCTTCCTTTTTGAAAGGAAGGAAAAGGAAAGAAGAAATAAAGGAAACTATTTGTAAACATTTAAGTTAGCTCTCTAGAAGAATATTCTGGGTTAATAAAGGCAACAGATCCTCATCTGGCAAATTTTCATAAACCAGAAAAATCCTTGATTTTAAGGATTGCTCAAGTGAACTCTCCCCCTGAAGGAGAAGGGTGTGAGTCAGAGAGGCTGTATCCAAAATCCTGTCTCCATGATTCTTCCTAATAAAAAAAATTTTTTGTGTTAAAAAAATGACATAAAATTAACCATTTAAAAGTATACATTTCAGTGGCATTAAATACATTCACATTGTTGTATAACCATTACCACCATCCATCTCCAAAAATTCTTCACCTTCCCAAACTGAAACTCTGTATCCACTAAACAACTCCCTATTCCTCCTCCTAAGCCACCGGCAAACATCATTCGTCTTTCTGTCTCTATGCTTTTGACTATTCTGTGTGTCTTATATGGGGCTTCCCCGGTGGCTCAGCAGTTATGAATCCACCAGCAAAGCAGGAGATGTAGGAGACCTGGGTTCAATCCCTGGGCTGGTAAGATCCCCTGAAGGAGGAAATGGCACCCCACTCCAGTATTCTTGCCAGGACAATCCTATGGACAGAGGAGCTTGGTGGGCTATAGTCCATGGGGTCACAAAGAGTCAGACTCATTTGAGCACACACACATGTACCTTATATAAAACGAATCCTGTTGATACAGCCACTATGGAGAACAATATAGAGATTATCTAAAAGCTAAAAATAGAGCTACCATATGACCCAGCAATTCCACTCCTGGGCATATATTCAGAGAAAACCGTAATTCAAAGGATGCACGCACTCTGATGTTCACTGTAGCACTATTTACAATAGCCAGGACTTGGAAGCAACCTATATGTCCATTGACAAAGGAATGGATAAAGAAGATGTGGTACATATATACAATTGAATATTACTCAGCCATAAAAAAGAATGAAATAATGCTATTTGCAACAATGCGGATGGGCCTAGAGATTGTCATACAGAATGAAGTGAGAAAGAGACAAATACTGTATAACATACGTAGAATCTAGAAATTGGTACAGACGAACTTATTTGCAAAGCAAAAATAGAGTCACAAATGTAGAAAACAAACTTATGGTTACCAAGAAGGGAAGAGAGGTGGAATAAATTAGGAGATTGGGATTGACATAAATACACTGTTTACATAAAACAGATAACTAATGAGAACCTAAGGTATAGCACAAGGAACTCTACTCAAATGCTCTGTGGTGACCTAAATAGGAAGGGAAACTTAAAAAGAGTGGATGTACGAATATGTATAAATGATTCACTTTGCTGTACAGCAGAAACTAACATAACATTGTGAAGTAACTACATTCCAATAAAAGTTAATAAAAAGTAAAGTAAATCACATAGTATTTGTCCTTTTGTGTCTGGTTTATTTCATTTAATATAATGCTTCAAGGTTCATCCATGCTGTAGTATGCATCAGAATTTCATTCATTTTTTTTTTATTTCATTCCTTTTTAAGGCTACCTATTGCATTGTATGTATATATCAAATTTTTTTCACCCCCATTCCCCTCCTCCCTTTATATATCATATTTTAGGTATTCACCCATCAAAAAACATTAGGGCTGTGTTAATCTTTTGGCTACAGTGAATGATACCACCATGAATAATGGTGTACAAATATCTGTCTGAGTCCCTGCTTTTAATTCTTCCAGACGTATACCCAGAAATCAAATTGTTGGAATGTGTGGTAAACCTATGTTTAACTTTTTTAGGAACAATCATACTCTTTTCATAGTGGCTGCACCATTTTATAATACCTTCCTGCCAGCAACGCACATGGGTCCCAATTTCTCCCTAGCCTTGCCAACACTTGTTGTTCTGTTTTGTTGTTTTTAATAACCTAATGGATATAAAGTGGTATATTTACATTGATTTACATTTTCTTTTTTGACTGTGCCACCTGACTTGTAGGATCCAAGCTCCACAGCCAAGGACTGAACCCGTGAGGTCACAGTGAAAGGGTGGAGTCCTAAGCACTGGCTGCTACTGCTAAGTCACTTCAGTCATGTCCGACTCTGTACGACCCCATAGATGGCAGCCCACCAGGCCCCCCGGCCCTGGGACTTTCTAGGCAAGAACACTGGAGTGGGTTGCCGTTTCCTTCTCCAATGCATGAAAATGAAAAGTGAAAATGAAGTCACTCAGTAGTGTCCAACTCTTCATGACCCATGGACTGCAGCCTACCAGGCTCCTCTGTCCATGGGATTTTCCAGGCAAGAGTACTGCAGTGGGGTGCCATTGCCTTCTCCCCTAAGCACTGGAGCGCCACGGAATTCCCTAATGCTTTCTTTTCTCTTTTAATATTATCCCTTTATTTATTCACTTTTGGCTGTACTGAGTCTTTGTTGCTACGCTGGCTTTTTCTCTAGTTTTGGTGTTTGGGCTTCTCATTTCAGTGGCTTTTCTTGTTGTGGAGCTGGGCTCCAGGGTGGAGGCTTCAGTTGTTGAGCTTCTCAGGCCATAGAGCACAGGTTCAATAGTTGCAGTGCACAGTCCTAGTTGCTCCTCGGCATGTGGGGTCCTCCCATATCTCCTGCACTGGCAATTGGATTCTTTATTACTGAGCCATGGGGGAAGCCCTCCCTTCCTCTTTAAAAAAAAAGTCAAATAGGTGTGTTCTTACCCTACACAACACATCGAAGCCTAAACAATAATATAAGGAAGCTACAAGGAAATTAACTGCACATGAATTGGATCTGCTTCAGAGTATTGTTTGAATTATGATTTCTGGGGGTAAGTAGGAGTTTGTACCTTTTGGAGGTAAGAATGCATTTCCTCAATAATTCGGTTCTTTTTGGTAACTATAAATATTCTGGTATGAATTAGCTAAAACATTACATGTATTTGTATCATTTCCAAAAAGAACCATGTTCCTGCTGCTGCTGCTGCTAAGTCGCTTCAGTCGTGTCCAACTCTGTGCGACCCCATAGACAGCAGCCCACCAGGCTCCCCCGGCCCTGGGATTCTCCAGGCAAGAACACTGGAGTGGGTTGCCATTTCCTTCTCCAATGCATGAAAGTGAAAAGTGAAAGTGAAGTCGCTCAGTCGTGTCCGACTCTCAGCGACCCCATGGACTGCAGCCTACCAGGCTCCTCCATCCATGGGATTTTCCAGACGAGAGTACTGGAGTGGGGTGCCATTGCCTTCTCCCACCATGTTCCTAGGAAAGCATTATTATTTAGAGATTAGTGGTTTGATTCTTGGATATGGAATTTTACTACAGGACAGCATAGCTAAGAGATGAGGAGGTGTCAAGACCTCATCTAAACCTAAGTACCTCCCCAAAGTCCCATCTCCAAATACTACCACGTGGGGGCTAAATTAGGGCTTCAATTTGTGGATTTTGGGTGGGACATAATTCAATCCATAGCAGTTGGGAAACCCACATGTACCACATTTTTCTTTCTTCCAAGTATTTGAAGATGATGACAGGGTCATGAACAAACAGGAGAAAAATGACCCACTGGCTGCCTAAACCTTGGCTCTTCTTGCTCCATCTGGACTGACATGATATTGCCTCTTCTTGGGGTGCTGCTGAACCACATTCAAGCTTTTGTCTCAAATTGCTAGACCAAAGGTTTCTTCTAAGGAATACTTTAAATGATACAACTGGCATTAATTGTACTATACAAATATTTGTCAATTTTTAATAAAAAAATAATTGTTATAGGTTGAATTGTGCTCCCTCCCCAGCCAAAAAAAGATTCATTGATATCCTGATCCCTAGTATTTCAGAATGGAAATAGGGTCAGTGCAGGTGTAATGACTTCAGTGAGGTCATACTTCAGTTAAGTAAGGTCATACTAATTCAATATGACTGGTGTCCTTTAAGAAGATGGCCACGTGAAGACAGAAGATGGGGGTGATGGATCTAAGACAAGAAACATCAATGATCTGCCAAACCACTAGAAACTAGGAAGAGGCAAAGAAGAATTCTCCTGCAGGTTTCAGAGGGAGCGTAGCCCTGCTTTGGCTTCACACTGCTAGCTTTCAGAGCAAGGAGACAATAAATCTCCATTGTTTTAAGCTTTGTAATACTACTTTGTAATACTTTGTTACGCAGCCTTATAAAACCAATACAGTTGTCTATCTTCTGGAATTGGGTTGTAATCAGCTACCTAGAGCACTTTATATTCTTATTTACAGTTTGTATTTATCTTTTTTTGCTTGTTTTTAAATATGGTGAAAAAACAAATAGTGATCAGAAGTTTACTATTTATTTTTAAAACTCAGAGCTGGCAAAATGAGTCATAACAAGTAAAAATCAAACAAAGATGAAGGTAGTTATGTTGTGTTATTTAATCCAAGAAAATAAAGCATTTGCTGTATAGCATGGCTTATTGCCAGAGAAGTTGTTGGGAAAAGAGCTATAAGTACACTAAAAATGACACTTACAGAATCAACTATCAAATTATTTGTGGGATGCATTAAAAATGAAATTTTCATCTCCAACTGTAATATCAAAGAACACTATTAATATTGTTTACAATATTAATTATGCAAAGTAGGTGAAGGATCGCAGACTCACAAGTAAATTGCCAATTTAGATAGAAGCTATTCACGCTGAAAAATCTAAGAGTTAATTTTGAAGCACTGCTTGCTTCAATTACAGGGAGAATCTCAGAGATTCACAGTGGTTTCTAGAGCCTTACACTTTGCTCAAATCATTTTTGAAGATAAAATGTTTCTTTACATCCTATTACATTACAAAATAGAACATGCCCTCTATGGACTTTTATAGAAAAAAATCCAAGAATGCCCAAGTCAAGTTCTTTTGTGTGTAAATAACTTCTCTGTTCAATGTGGAAAACAGGAGTTCTGAAGCGAGAAGTGGGAATCCCTGGTGACTTAGTGGTAAAGAATCCGCCTGCAATGCAGGAGACTTGCAGGAGATTTGGGTTCCATTCCTGGGTCAGGAAGATCCCCTGAAAAAGGAAGTGGTAACCCACTCCAGTATTCTTGCCTGGTGAATCCCATTGACAGAGAAGCCTGGTGAGCTACAGTCCATGGAGTCACAAAGAGTTGGACATGATCGAGTGACTCAACAACATCAACAAAAGGGAGAAGTGACATGTGGAATGAGTAAGACCTAAATAAGGTATGACTTACTGGTTAGCACTCGTTTGCCTGGAAATGGATGAGGGCAGTGATTATACAGTAACATTTTTGCCTTCTAAAAATACTTACTGATAAGAGTATGCTGCAAAGATATGATCAGGATAATCAATGATGTACAACACACACACACGCTCTTTGTTCTTCACAAACTCCAAGGCAGTATAATCTTTCTGCTAAACAAGTTTGACCTAGCACCTATTATGTTCTGAGGACATGAGCAATTGAAGACCTTCTTTTCATGGAGCTACCATTTTAGTAGAGCAGACAAAAAAAAAGGTATATTGTTCCATGATATGCTCTACCAAATTGCTTGAAGACCTATGCAACCGAAATAATGTATTGCATCATATGAGGAAGTAAATTTGATGGTTTCAACAAATTTGTAAATTTAAGGTCATATTTTAAAGTCTACTTCTTCTGGGATCATTGTGGCAATAACAAAGTGGTATTTATCAATAGTGCAGTTTTGTCAGCAGCTTAGCTTAAAAGAAACAGCCAAGGTTGTTCTTTTTTTTGTAATTTGAATTTTATTTTTTGGCCTCACAGTATGAGGGATCTTAGTTTTCTGGCCAGGGATCAATCCTCTGCCTCCTGCAGTGGAAGCTCATATGGTATCTTAACCATTGGGCACCAGGGTAATCCCCACAACTGTTCTCGACAATTCTTTTTTGCCAACAGAAGTTCTTTCCACTTGCAGCAAAGGTAAACACTGCTTTTTGTTTTGGGCCTCTCTCATTCACACCCTCCTATACCATTCTGCTAATGTAGAGGAGATAACTTTTGGAGTCCAAGAAAAAAAGACTATATGAATACAGATTGAATACTCAATTTTCTAATAACAGAACCAAAGGGTATGGGCCCTTTGTCTACTTTCACAGTTCCACGAAATGCCCACTGGGGAAAAAAACATTGGATTTGAGTCATTCTCACAAGGATATCCCTGGAGAAAGGCATGGCAACCCACTCCAGTATTCTTGCCTGGAGAATCCCCATGGATAGAGGAGCCTGGTGGGCTGCAGCCCATGGGGTCGCAGACAGTCGGACACGACTGAGCAACTAAGCACAGCACAAGGATCTCATTTTCCTTACATTTCTTTCACAGCTCTTCTTACTGGCTCCCCAACTTCAGTCAGAGCTCCCCACAATCTAGAATCAGGTCCAAAGATAATTGTCAAATAACTCAGGAAATCAAGACAAAAACTGAATTTGCAATTACCTATGCAAAAACCATTTGGTCTTTCCACAAAAGCAAGGAATCAATTTTGAAATTCTTGTAGGCACCACCTCCACTCTCCAGCACACCGTAAGTGTCATGATTCTTGGTTTCAGGCATGAAGATTCAAATCCGGCTGTTTTAAGAAGAAAATGAATGTATTAAAGGATATGGAACAGTTCAGTTGAAGAACATAGCCTAGAGACTGCATAGCTGGAACAATGCCCCAGGTCATGCTCTGGATTGGCCCCAAGAAACCACCACCGATGCCGCACTGGGTCCAAATACTACAAGACAACTTGAACCACCTCCATGCCCAGAACAGAACATGAAACGCGTGGGCTAAAACCACAGACAGCCCTTCACACCGCATATATCTGCTAACTCTGCTGCCACTTTTCTGCAGGATTTTCCTCAGAGTCTGCATCTTTCAGCACTTTTTTTTTGACAGGAACACCACTGAAGGCCTGGCCTGAGCTGCAAGGAAACTGAGGAGCGGATATTTTCAGATTCCTGGGTAGACTGTGCCTCAAAAGGTAGGAGAAGCCTCTCTCTCACCGAGGAAGGGGGTTCTGATGCAATAGGAAATACCTCCCTTACTGGCTAAACTGCAGATGGAGTCATCAGGCCCTGAGGAACAAGCATGTGAGCTAGGTGTGGGCTCGAGACTTTGCTTTCATTACCATATGACAGAGCAAGATGAGCCCGCTCTGAGGAAAGGGAGACCCTTCCCACGGCTCCCCTCACCTGCCCCTCCAAGCAGGTAAACACAGCTCATTCCTAAGAGAGTACTTAAAGTTGTACTTAAAGTACTTACTTAGCGACTAAACCACCACCACTTCTAGAGGGTAGAGGCCTTCCTGGTTCTCTTTTGCACTCTTTGCAGCCTCTTTCCCGGAGCCCTGCTTGCAAGAGAGCCTGATCAAGCCTGCTGAAGAGAGATTGGGCATCTAGAGGGATTTGGGGGGTGGCGCACTGCAGTAAAATCTTGTCCCAGCAGTGAGAATCCTGAAGCGATCCAGGTCATAGGACTGTCTCAAGCTTCAAGGGCGAAAAAGTTGGGGTGGGGTGGGACTTCCCTGGTGACTCACTGGTTAAGAATCCACCTTCCAAAGCAGGGGACGCAGGGTTGGATCCCTAGGAACTAAGATCCCACATGCCGAGGGACAACTAAGCCCACGGGCTGCAACTGCTGAAGCCCCAGAGCTGACACAATGCAACTCGAGAGTCCCTAGGCCACAATGAAAGAGCCGCGTGACCACGAAGAAAGTCCCATGTGCCACAACTAAGACTCCATGAAGCCAAATAAATAAATGAATAAATAAATATTTGTTTTAAGTTGAAGGGTTAGGGTAAATAGGTGATCTTGGAAGGAAAAAAGTTGTCCACCTAGTCCACAGAACTTCTTTGATCCTATTGTGATGAGGCACGTTTAATTGTGCTGTCAAGAAACCCATATTCACCCATTTATTCTTTTCCAAAAAAGGCTGTTGATCACACACATCTTTCACGTGCACAGGCATCACCTAGGATCTTGACCAAGTGCAGAGTCTGATTCAATAGGTGTGGATGAGGCCTGAGATTCTGCATTTCTAATAAACTCCCAGCTGTTGCTGGTCCATGGATCACACTTTCAGCAGCAAGGGTATACAACATGGGTGAGGAGGCGGGGACAGGCACATAACTTTTTCTTCAATATCGAAAAATAGGGACTTCCCTGGTGGTCCAGTGGCTAAGACTCCATGCTCCCAATGCAGGGGGTGAGTGTTCAGTCCTTGGTCTCAGAATTAGATCTTATCTGCTGCAACTGAGAGCTTGCATGATGCAACTAAAGATCCCACATGCCACAAGTAATAAAGACCTGGTGCAGCCAAATAAATAAATAAAAACATTGTTTAAAAATATCGAAAAATAAACAGATGTCCAGACCTAGGCAAGTCCATTCTAACTTGACTTTGCTCAAGAGATGAGTGGCTGGGGTAGTTTCTCCATAAGGTAAATATTCCCTTAGCTTCCCCCACCAGGTGATGATGGAGTGGCCATTTACTACTATGTGGAAAGGAAATAATTATTTATCCAAACCTGGAGATAAGCACAACAAGATGAGTACAAGCATTTGGACAGGTGGGGACAATCAGATTAGGTGAATATTAAAGGTGGATTAAAAGGGTTGAGTTTTGTTTCTTTGAGCCCACCATAGGTCACTGCATCGGAATCATTTGGGATGTTATGTGAATGCTGACTCCCGGGCTCCACACCTTACATAATGAATCATGATCCTTGCAAGGGGCCTGTGAATCTGAATCTTTAATAAGGAAACATCTAAGCAATTGTTACACATAATAAAATTCAAAAAGCATGAGTTTAGAGACTTTGAGTTCTCTGATAAGACTATCATTGGATGATCTCACAATACATTGATTTGATAATGGTGTGATGGTGGTAGCCCCAATCCTTGTGTGTGTGTGTGTGCGCGCATGTGCACACCCAGACCCGTCTGACTCTTTGCAACCCTGTGGACTATAGTCTGCCAGGCTCTTCTGTCTATGGAATTTTCCAGGCAAGAATACTGGAGCGAGTTGCGATTTCCTCCTCTAGGGGATCTTCCCCACCCAGGGATTGAACCCGAAATCTCTTGCATTTCCTGCATTGGCAGGCAGATTCTTTACCACTGTACCACCTGGGAAGCCCAGGCCCAATCCTTATATTGCCCTAAAATATTCTAGAATTTCAACATTGGCTTCTTACCAAGATCTTGAAGGAATCTTTGGGTTCCTATAAATATCCTTAGAATCCACTGATGATCTGAACCTATTCTTGGTGGTGTTTTGTTGATATTCAGTAAATACCACTACTACATATGTAATGTAGCCAAGTCAATATTATTTCCACAATTTGTACACATAATGGAGTATTGAATAATTTCCTCCTCTATATAGCAAATACAGAATCAACCAGATGAAGTAAATCACTACCAAAACCTACAGTGATTTTAGTTGGATTTGTTTTCTTCCACGAATGGATGGAAAAATGAGAACATCTAAGAGAGACAAATAAATTCATGATATCACCAGAATGAATACCATCTTTGACTAAGTGACTGTTTGGGGAGAACAATAGGCATTTGGGAGTCTTTTTTCAGGCTGGATAAGGTGGTAGTCCCTCCAGCACCCATACTACTGAGCTACAATTGTATGTAGGATTGTGTGGTATCCTAAAGGCATTTCTGTGTAGTTTTTATCAGAGAACAGCAGAAGTTTACCAGAACCAAAAATACTTTTCTTCACATTGTTAAGAGGACTTCCATGCTTTTCACCCATTCTTTAGAAAATGAAAAGCTAATGCCATGTAATCACAATTTCCTGGGATTCTGAAAAACTCTTAAAGAGGCACATTGATGCTCTCTGAATGGAAACAGTGTAGCGCGTTTTGGATTGGCTCTGTTGTGGGGGTCCTTGACACTCATGTGCTCAAATCAGAGTTTTCAAAGGTTCCTTTTGTGTCCAAAACACCCAGACAGTCTGATTTCAACTCTGCATGTGCTTCTGGGTGAATGCAGATGTACTTTTTTTTTTTTTAAGGGAAAGAAAGGAAACAATTAAAGCCAATATTAATTACCTCAATACTTCAGGCTTGAGATTATAAGAATTTCATTTCTGTATGTGCATAAGATGTATTATCTTACAGTGGTATTGAAAAACCTCACTGTTTTGCCATTTCTAGATTTACTATTAATAAAACCCAACCAAATACCCTGTAACATGAACTTTATTAGAAGCAGAGATAAGCAGAAAGTTTTCTGGTCCCATCAATATTTAATTTAAAGACAAAATAACGTGCCTGTGTTACTAGATATGTTAGACTGTATTTTGAAACCATGTTATTGTGCTCAGGCCACTGAGATCACCTCCCCCTACTTGTATCTTCAAATATATCCTTGGAGTATATGATTATTTATAGAGTCCTGAGGGGTTTCCAGGAGCCTGATTGATTCCTAGGAAAACAGCTGTATAAAACCAAAATTGGTTTGTGGAGTTCTCCTGGATGTGTGCAACAGCCAGCATATCATTGGTAGCTTAGTGGTAAAGAATCAGCCTGCAAAAAAATAAAAAAGAATCTGCCTGCCAATGCAGGAGGTGCAGGAGACTCGAGTTCGATCTCTGGGTCAGGAAGATCCCTTGGAGGAGGAAATGACAACCCACTCCACTATTCTTTCCGGGAAAATTCCACGGACAGAAGAGGCTGGTGGGCTATACAGTCCATGGGGGCGCAATGAGTCGGACACAACTGAGCAAGCACACAAAGTGTGTTGCATACTGAGAAACCCACCCAGAGTGTCAGACACAAAGTAATTAACAGTGTGGCATGGGAAATGCTAAGTCTATGTTTCTGGGTAACTGGAGATGTTTTTGGTTCTTCGAACAGGAAGTGGACTTTGCTTCCAAAAGGGACATCGAACCCCTTTGAAGAAGATCAAGGCCAAGCACGAAGCAGTTGGATGGGAGTGTTGGAGAGCTGCAGCCACAGCCTGCCATGCTCTGAGTCGATAAACAAGTTCATAACTGTCTGAAACAACAAGCAATATTTTGACAGGAATAACACAAGCTGCTCAGAAAAGGAGCACTTCAGGACAGGGCATGCTCCACTGGCACCCTTGGGAGGGGGAACCCACAGCATATTAGAGTTGTAGAGATCTCATTGCTGCTGCTGCTGCTAAGTCGCTTCGGTCGTGTCCAACTCTGTGTGACCCCATAGACGGCAGCCCACCAGGCTCCCCCGTCCCTGGGATTCTCCAGGCAAGAACACTGGAGTGGGTTGCCATTTCCTTCTCCAATGCATGAAAGTGAAAAGTGAAAGTGAAGTCTCTCAGTCGTGTCTGACTCTTAGCGACCCCATGGACTGCAGCCTATCAGGCTCCTCTGTCCATGGGATTTTCCAGGCAAGAGTACTGGAGTGGCGTGCCATTGCCTTCTCCCATAGATCTCATTGCAGAGTTCAGTAATTTTCAATAAATCTTTTCATGACCTTCGTGAAGTCTGGTGTCAAAAAATCATCTTTAAGATATTATGTGGAGAAATGTGGACCTGGTTCACCTGACTTGAGCAAGAGAAATTTCCCAGAGAGGATGAAACCTCTCCTACCAACTTGGCTAAGCCCTGTTTGAGTCTGGGTGTGCTACGTGTGATTCTAGCATGTCTGAAGAATACGTTATTTTGAATTAGTCACATAAACAAATTTTGACTATGTAGGATCCACCATGGTTTTGTGAAAAAGAAATGAATGACAAATAATTTGAGGGCTGCAATTTCTGCAAAAAGACTTTGAATAATATAAGCTCATTGATAAGGATATTTATTGCATCTCTAGTATATCGTGTCATAGCGGTAAGCTTAGTGGAAAGTACCGGAAGGGAAGGGGGGGAAGGTCTGCCACAAGTGAATTTTAACCTCCTACAATGTCTGCAGTGGCGACACAGTATGATGAGCAGCACTGCTCAGGAGAGAGATGCTGTGACATACTGCATGAGCTTTGTCTTGAGCAAGGCCATTTAGCATTGGGTTAAGAGCCAGACTGCCCGGCCTTAAATTCCAGCCCCATCATCTCCTTGCTATGTGGCAGTTCTTGGTCTCTTCGCTTGCACAAGAGGGACAGCAGCCATACCCATGTCATAGGAAAGGGGGAAATTAAAAGAATTTTAAAATACCTTAAGCACTTAGTATAAGTTATATAAGTGAAAGTGAAAGTTGCTCAGTTGTGTCCGACTCTTTGCGATCCCAGGGACTATACAGTTCATGGAATTCTCCAGGCCACAATACTGGAGTGGGTGGCCTTTCCCTTCCCCACGGGATCATCCCAACCCAGGGATCGAGCCCAGGTCTCCCGCATTGCAGGCAGATTCTTTACCAACTGAGCTATCAGGGAAGCCCCAATTATTAGGTATTATTATCAACTACTCCATTAACTGACATTTAGGAGTCTGTGTATTCCATTACATACCCTGAACTAATTTTTTTTGCAAATGATTAATCTGTGTAAGCTGTATCACTGACAGTGAAATAACCTACTAATTAGAATTCACAAGTTCTCAGTCACTCCAGGAAAATGGAAATTTATTGCACAACGATTAAGAAAATCCTGTTCTTGTACTTTCTGAGGCCATTTCAAAAATACCTGGAGAAATCTTAGAGTTCTGTACATTATTGAGTTTGACACGTTATGGATTTAGTTCTTACTGTTCATGTAAATATAATTCATACTACCTGAAGGAAAATAGTTCCGACTTCCCAGATGGCGGTAAAGAATCTGCCTGCCAATGCAGAAAACACAAGAGACGTGAATTCAATCCTGGATTTGGAAGACCTCCTGAAATAGGAAATGGCAACCTACCCCAGTATTCTTGCCTGGAAAATTCCACGGACAGAGGTGCCCGGCGGGATACAGTCCATGGGGTCGCAAAGAGTGGAACACAACTGAGCGACTGACCTACGCACGAAAGAAAAGAGTTCAGATCTTAAACAGCAAAAGCACTAGATTTCATGTGCGCTGACAGCTCTTGTCCACCAGGGGGCAGTCCACTCATTAAAACCAAAGAGTTACAATAAATAAAATCAGTAATTAAAAAAAAACAAACCACATCTTAAGTTAGTTTCAGTTTCAATAAATTTTTTACTAGACCTACAGTCACATAGCAGAACTGATTATTGTTATTATCCTCTGGTAAATGGAAGATCGAGAGACAAGAAAGCAAGAGGAGGTACTAATAATCTACAATCCAGTATCAAATCTAGCGTACCCTATGAAGTGAAATGGACCAAAGCAAAATTCACTGTACAGGACAGGATTTAAATGCAAGAGAACTAGTGACAATTAGTGGAACACGTAGACTTCAAGTACTAGTAATAGTATATACTGGGACTTCCCTGGTAGCTCAGCTGGTCGCCTTCAATGCAGGAAACCCCGCTTTGATTCCTGGGTGGAGAAGATCTCCTGAAGAAGGGATAGGCTACCCACCCCAGTTTTCATGGGCTTCCCTGGTGGCTCAGACAGTAAAGAATCTGCCTGCAATGCCGGAGACCTGGGTTCGATCTCTGGGTCAGGAAGAACCTCTGGAGGAGGGCATGGCAACGCTCTCCAGTATTCTTGCCTGGAGAATCTGCATGGACAGAGGAGCCTGGAGGCTACAGTCCATGGGGCTGCCAAGAGTCAGACAAGACTGAGTGACTAAGCACAGCACAGCACATAGTATATACATGTTCATCAAAGAATGTCTTATGTCTCCTGCCTTCTCTCAAATGCAGTAAGAAAAACAGCACCTATAGAAGGAGAAAAAGTTGAAAAAGTTGGTTTAAAGCTCAACATTCAGAAAACTAAGATCATGGCATCTGGTCCCATCACTTCATGGCAAATAGATGGGAAAACAGTGGAAACAGTGGCAGACTTTATTTTCTTGGGCCCCAAAACCACTGCAGATGGTGACTGCAGCCATGAAATAAAAAGACATTTACTCCTTGAAAGAAAAGTTATGACCAACCTAGACAGCATGCTAAAAAGCAGAGACATTACTTTGCCAACAAAGGTCCGTCTAGTCAAGGCTATGGTTTTTCCAGTGGTCATGTATGGATGTTAGAGTTGGACTATAAAGAAAGCTGAGCACAGAAGCATTGATGCTTTTGAACTGTGGTGTTGGAGAAGACCCTAGAGAGTCCCTGGGACTGCAAGGAGATCCAACCAGTCCATCCTAAAGGAAATCAGTTCTGGGTGTTCATTGGAAGGACTGATGATGAAGCTGAAACTCCAATACTTTGGCCACTTGATGTGAAGAACTGACTCACTGGAAAAGACCCTGATGTTGGGAAAGATTGAAGGCGGGAGGAGAAGGGGATGACAGAGGATGAGATGGTTGGATGGCATCACCAACTCAATGGACATGAGTTTGGGTAAACTCTGGGAGTTCGTAATGGACAGGGAAGCTTGGTGTGCTGCAGTCCATGGGGTCACAAAGAGTCGGACACGACTGAGTGACTGAACTGACTTATAGAAGGAGAACAACTATAAGCTTCTCAGGAAGTACATACTTAAGGATTACTAGTACAGATTCTGGCAAACCTGAAGGACTTCGCATCCGAATAGGTGGTCATACTTCATGTGCCCAGAATTGATATTTAGGCCTAGAAGAGACGTGCCCCACTGCCAGAATACAGAAACTATAGTAAGTGACATAATGCAACTAAACATTTTAAACTTTGAACTTTTTTTTAGAATTTGATGAAGCTGATGCTGTAAGTCCATGGATCACACTTTGTGTATCAGAGAACTAACAGTTGGGTTCAAATGTGCTATACTTTCAATTAACCAGGAACTAGTTGAGTAGAGTAGAAAGATCAATGATCTCAGTGTTAAAAGAGTCTAATGTGAATTCTAGTGTCTTTGCTTTTCAGTTATGTAGCCTTGGATAATATATATGTCAGAGAGTTCTGGAAGACTATGAAGGGCAAATAATTTAAGACATAAGGAAGAAATAAAGTCAAACTAGATCGACCTGCCTTTCTACCATGTGAAGCACGAGCATCTCATGCCTTCATAAAGACCTCCTAATTACAAAGAACCTTTTCAGCGCACTGTCTCCCTAGAAGACCTTCCTCAGATGAAATTTTGCAAGTCAAATGAGGTATTCACATGAAGCACTTGAATGTTGCCTGAGCATCAGAGCAAGCACATGATAACTGGCAGGTGTACTTATTATAGTTTAGTCTTCCAACCAACTTGTGCACTGGAGATTGGCATCTTCCACATTGCCAGATTTTGAAAAACTAAGGTCCAAGAGAAATAAAGTGACTTGTCCAAGGTCACATAGCTGCAGTGTTGAACATGGACTTGAGCTCATGTATGTTTTCTCCTCTTCTGGAGCATGTTCCTAGGCACTATTCATGATAAACATGAACAGTATCATAAAGAGGATATTTTTTTCCTTAAAGAATATAACAAAATAAGAGCCCAAGTCAGATGCCCCAGTATTGGCTTTCCTAGCCTTGGGGTCCTGGCCTTGTAGTTTCCTGGACTCCCAAGTTTGCTGTCAATGCATCAGTACAGAGCAGAGGTTCTCCACTCTCCATCCCCCATCTTTATTTAGATGTAATTGACAGATAACATTGTGTAAGTTTAAGGTGCAAGCAGTGTTTTTTAATCTTTGACTCACATAAGAATGCCCAAGTGAGTTGTGAAAAGTACTGAGGTTCAGATTCCAAACCAGCCTAATGAAATCAGAATGTTGCCTAGATTTCTTTCTCTTCTACTCTGTCCACGGTGAGAATGTGTGAAGCTGGAGATCAAAGCTGAGTCCTCCATCTCCAGGTTCAGTGTTCTTTCTGCTGCCACGTGTAAATATTATCAGGCTCAAGAAATGAGTCCACATTTACTACTGGGCACCAATCACCAAAAAACTAGACTTTAAAATAAAACATGGAAGACGGTCAAAGAGATGGATTGTTGGGAGAATGTAGAGTGTAGGAGACACATTCAGTTCAGCTCAGTTCAGTTCAGTCACTCAGTTGTGTCTGACTCTTTGCAACCCCATGAACCACAACATGCTAGGCCTCCCTGTCCATCACCAACTCCTGGAGTTTACCCAAACTCATGTCCATTGAGTCGGTGATGCCATCCAACCATCTCATCCTCTGTCATCCCCTTCTTCTCCCGCCTTCAATCTTTCCCAACATCAGGGTCTTTTCAAACGAGTCAGCTCTTTGCATCAGATGGCCAAAATATTGGAGATTCAGCTTCAACATCAGTCCTTCCAATGAACACCCAGGACTGATTTCCTTTAGGATGGACTGGTTGGATCTCCTTGCAGTCCCAGGGACTCTCAAGAGTCTTCTCCAACACCACGGTTCAAAAGCATCAATGCTTCTGTGCTCAGCTTTCTTTATAGTCCAACTCTAACATCCATACACGACTACTGGAAAAAACATAGCCTTGATTAGACAGACCTTTGTTGACAAAGTAATGTCTCTGCTTTTTAACAAGCTGTCTAGGTTGGTCATAACTTTCCTTCCAAGGAGTAAGCGTCTTTTAATTTCATGGCTGCAATCACCATCTGCAGTGATTTTGGAGCCCCCCAAAATAAAGTCTGCCACTGTTTCCATTTTTTCCCCATCTATTTGCCACGAAGTGATGGGACCAGATGCCATGATCTTAGTTTTCTGAATGTTGAGCTTTAAGGCAACCTTTTCACTCTCACCTTTCACTTTCATCAAGAGGCTCTTTAGTTCTTCACTTTCTGCCATAAGGGTGGTGTCATCTGCATATATGAGGTTATTGATATTTCTCCCGGCAATCTTGATTCCAGCTTGTGCTTCATCCAGCCCAGCATTTTGCATGATGTACTCTGCATATAAGTTAAATAAGCAGGGTGACAATAAACACCCTCGACATACTCCTTTTCCTATTTGGAACCAGTCTGTTGTTCCTTGTCCAGTTCTAACTGTTGCTTCCTGACCTGCATACAGGCTTCTCAAGAGGCAGGTCAGGTGGTCTAGTATTCCCATCTCTTTCAGAATTTTCCACAGTTTATAGTGATCCACACAGTCAAAGGCTTTGGCATAGTCAGTAAAGCAGAAACAGATGTTTTTCTGGAACTCTATTGCTTTTTCGATGATCCACACAATGTTGTCTGAGGAAAAGTCAAACTAGAGAGTGATACATGTGCATATTACACTGGCTCACTTTTCCAGACATGGTGGAAGCACGCCAGCATGAAGCACCCTCCTGGCTGAACACAAAAGAAGAACTGACCCATAGAGCACTGCTTGACTGTACTGCCTCTCTGTGGAAGCTGAGGAACAAAATTAACTGTCATGATAGGCAGCTCTCAGATAAGACACCGTTGATGATAATTACCATTGGACAGCGATACGTGCTCTGATGCTGAGAAAATATTAAAATTTGGTTAATATTTTGTACTTTTTTTTTTGTGGGGGGCAGGCTCTGTGCAGCATAGCTTGTTGGCTCTTAATTTCCTCAACAGGGGTTGAACCCAAGACTTTGGCAGTGACAGTGTGGAACCCCAACCCCTGGACGACCAGGGAATTCCCCCACCTTTTTGTACTTAATAAGGGTGTAGACTAAAACAGAGAATAAGTCTTAATTAGAATGTCTAGTAGAATCCATTGGGGCTTCCCTCATAGCTCAGCTGGTAAAGAATCTGCCTGCAATGCAGGAGGCCCCAGCTCAATTTCTGGGTCGAGAAGATCCCCTGGAGAAGGGCTAGGCTACCCGCTCCAGTTTCCTTGGGCTTCCCTGGTGCCTCAGACAGTAAAGAATCCACCTGCAATGCAGGAGACCTGGGTTTGATCCCTGGGTTCGGAAAATCCTCTGGAGAAGGGTAGGGCAACCCACTGCTGTATTCTTGCTTGGAGAATCCCCATGGACAGAGAAGCCTGGAGGGCTACAGTCCATGGTGTTGCAAAGAGTCAGACATGACTGAGTAACTAAGCACAGCACAGTAGAATCCATTAACTCACACTTTACTAGTCAAGTTAATGGCTATTCCTTAGCTCCAAACTTACCTATGAGAAAATAATGTCACTAATATCAAGTCATCTTGAGAAGTGGAGATTAGATTCTCTATATAATCTTCAAATATGAAAGTCCCTTTTCATTACCTTCCAGTGACCGTTCACTGAGTCTTCTCCTTACTCCTCAAGCCTGAATGCAATAGGCACTGCCTCTCATGTGCCATGGGATGAGAGCCATGGCCTAGAGGTTGGGACTGGAAGCCCAGGTCAGAACCGCCAAGGCAGTCCTGGATAGTAAGAGGGAAATCATTGAGATATCCTGGCCACTCACATGGGGAGGATCATTGCTTCCTTTCAGGGTTGACATTGGAGGCAGACTCCCCCTCCCCAATATAGTTCCTCGTCCAGATTTGGTTCAAGTTCTCAAAATTTATCTCAAGTGACTAAAGCCATTCCCTTCTCCAGGGGATTTTCCCAACCCAGGGATAGAATCTGGGTCTCCTGCATTGCAGGCAGATTCTTCCCCATCTAAGCCACCAGGGAAGTCCAAAGCAACAGTTATGGCCTTACCTAAATATGTGCTTTCTTCCCTTTGCAAAATCCAACAAGATCACTCTACTCTGTATATTCATAGATATATTTTATTGACCTTTGCCAGGCCTCCGATGGGTAACCCTTTTTTCTAGTTGGTGTCCAGCTCCAGTAGGATTTCTGAGATGTGCAAGTTTTTATGTCCTGGGCTTACCATTGCCTTTTATGTAGAATGCTGCCCTGTGTGGAACCAGCCCAAGAAATCTTAAAGAAAAAGAAAGGAAAAGAAAAGATGGGCCTGGCATTCCTATTTGG